>NC_067245.2:318753106-319056137 GCF_019359855.2 Lolium perenne
TCCTAGGTTCCCGAGGCCTTTCGTGTCCCCTGAAGAGATGATGAATGGGCCGTGTCAGATGCATTTTTTCCTCGACAGCAATGGAAAAAGACAGTCAGGACATCTGCAGAAAGATTGTCGCAATTTCCAGGCAATGCTAAGGTGGGCAGAGCACGCTAACGCTCGGGCAGCACAGAGAAATCCTCGAGAACCCAGGAGTGAGATTCACTTACCACCGCCCCCCCCGCGATTACAGACGACAATCGACATCAGCTCAGAATAGCGGCAGCACCACCACCACCACCTTATGTTGATCCTAACTCCAACGGAGCGGTGTTGATGATTCAGAAGGGAAGGCCATCCAATAGAGCTCAGAAAGTAATCTCACGACAGGTGTTCATGGCAGAAAAAATGCCTCCACCAACAGTCGAGTATCTTAACTGGTCAGGGCAAGATATTGGCTTCACTATAGCAGATCATCCGCAGCAAGTTCCTCGACCAGGGCAGTCAGCACTTATTTTACCAGCAGTTATTGCGGGATTTGATGTCTCTCGAGTGTTCATAGATGGCGGCAGCAGCTTAAACCTTATGTATGCAGATACACTAAGAAATATGAACATATCCCTAGCAAACTTGAAGCCAACAGACACAAGGTTCCACGGTATCACACCGGAGAAACCAAGTTATCCATTGGGGAAGATCAATCTCGACGTTCAGTTTGGAACCCGAGAGAATTACAGAATCGAGAGGCTGGAATTTGAAGTCGTGGATTTTCCGTCGCAATACCACGCTCTGTTGGGACGACCAGCATATGCTAGATTTATGGCGGTGCCACATTATACATACCTGTTGTGGAGGTTGCCTGGACCAAAGGGACCAATCACAGTCAAAGGAAGCTTCGCCTTAGCCGATAAGTGCGATAAAGATTTTCACCGGATATCAGAAACTTTCGGGATGCAAGCTGAGTATCTGGCGTCAAAGAGTATGACTGACTACGACGTGCTGCCAGACGTTGGCAGGCCAAACAAGGAATCAACTTTCAACACCGAGAAAAATTCTAAGGAGGTGCAGATTCACCCGACAGACCCGAAAAAGACGACGTCCATCGCAAATGACATGGACCTCGCATAGGAAAGCGCGCTCGTCGAGTTCCTCCGTGAGAACTGGAAAATCTTCGCATGGTGTCCAGCTGACATGCCAGGAGTACCCAGGAAACTTGCCGAGCACCACCTCAACTTGGATCCCCTCGCGAGACCAATCAAACAACCCTTGCGGCGTTTTTCGGAACCAAACCGCAAAGCTATGCTATCAGAAGTAAATCGACTTAAGGATGCTGGTTTTATCAAAGAGATATCTACAGAAGCCACATGGGTAGCTAACCCAGTGATGGTGCCGAAGAAACACACGACAGTCCTTCGCATGTGCGTCGACTTTACGTGTCTCAATAAACATTGTCCTAAGGATCACTTTCCCCTCCCAAGGATCGATCAAATCATCAACTCCACGGCAGGATGTGAACGTCTTTCCTTCTTGGATGCATACTCTGGTTATAACCAGATCAGACTAAAAGAAGACGATGAGGCCAAAACAGCATTCATAACACCTTACGGCGTGTTTTGCTACAGAACAATGCCCTTTGGTTTAAAAAACGCGGGAGCAACATATCAGAGGATGATGCAGAAGTGTTTGGCGACACAGATTGGGAAAAACGTGCAAGTATACATCGACGATGTCGTCATAACGTCAAAAAAGGGGGCAACGCTGATCGAGGATCTCAAAGAAACCTTTGACAACCTCAACAAATTCTGCCTCAAGCTGAACCCGACGAAGTGTTCCTTTGGCGTCCCAGCAGGAGAACTTCTGGGGTTTCTAGTTTCAGCAAGAGGGATTGAAGCAAATCCCGACAAAATACAAGCTATCGTCACAATGAGGAAGCCAACAAAGTTGAAAGAAATACAGCAGCTAACTGGGCGAGTCGCAGCTTTGAGCAGATTCGTAGCCAGGCTGGGAGAAAAAGCGTTACCATTTTATGCTCTGATAAAGCAAGGAGATAAATTCCAGTGGAACGAAGAGGCCGACAGAGCTTTCGAGGATTTGAAACGCACAATCTCGACACCACCAATTTTAGTGGCGCCGAAGGAAAAGGAACCACTCCTGCTGTATATTGCAGCCACGCCCCAAGTGGTTAGCACGGTGTTAGTCGTTGAAAGAGAAGAGGAAGGAAAACTCCATGGAGTGCAAAGGCCAGTATATTTCATCAGTGAAGTTCTGTCGCCTTCAAAACAGCGGTACCCGCAGTACCAAAAGCTAGCATATGGAGTAATTGCAACGGCAAGGAAGTTGCGCCACTATTTTTCGGCACACCCGATAATAGTAGTCAATGAAGCACCTCTCTCAAATATACTGAACAATCCAGAAGCTACAGGGCGTGTCTCCCTTTGGGGAATAGAACTTTCCCCTCGGGACATCACGTATGAAAAAAGAAAGGCAATCAAGTCGCAAGTTCTGCCAGATTTCATTGCAGAGTGGATGGAGCTACAAAACACGGGACCTCCAGATTTGTCGAGAACTTGGACCATGAACTTCGATGGGTCCAAGAGAGTAGAAGGAGCTGGCGCAGGAGTCGTACTTATATCACCTGAAGGCGACAAGTTGAAATACGTCCTTCGGATGACGTTCCCTAACGCATCTAACAATGAAGCAGAATATGAAGCCCTCATACACGGGATGAAGATGGCGAAAGCTTGCAGTGCAACGCGACTAAAAATCTTTGACGACTCACAATTGGTGGCCCAGCAAGTTATGAACCAATGTGACGCAGTCAATGATAGCATGATAGCATACAAGGAGGTGTACAATGAGCTCGAGAAGCTGTTTGATGGATGCGAAGTAAACCACATCAGCCGATTGAGCAATGATGAAGCCGACGTTCTCGCAAACATCGGGTCGCAGTGCCTCCCAATTCCGCCAGGAGTATTTTGGGAAGAAATAGCGGAGAGATCCACGAAGCCAAAAAAGGTGCAGAAAAAAGCAAAAGAAGAGAAAACTTCGACGCTTCTCAAAGAAACCACGGAGGATGAAGAGGACCAAGAACTTGTGATGATGGTACAAATTCCGTGGATGCAAGCATATATATCATACATCCTTAGGAAAGAAATACCCGACGATCCAGTTGAAGCAAGGCGAGTTATTCGACGATCCAAAGCTTTCACAGTGATCAAAGGGGAATTGTACAAGCGAAGTATTTCAGGCGTCCTCCAAAGGTGTGTCACACCCGAAGAAGGAAGAGTAATTCTGAAGGACATACACGAAGGGATATGTGGCCACCACGCAAGTAGTCGAGCTATTGCAGCCAAAGTTTTTCGAGCAGGATTCTATTGGCTGACAGCAATTGAGGATGCCAAGGAAATAGTAAGGACTTGCGACGCGTGTCAAAGATTCGCCGCCAAACCTCACTCTCCAGCGGCGAAATTAACACCAATATCATTGTCGTGGCCCTTTGCCCAATGGGGACTTGATATGGTGGGCAAGTTGCACAAAGCTTCGCCAGGAGGATATGAGTACTTGCTGGTTGCTGTCGACAAATTCACCAAGTGGATAGAAGCAAAGCCGATAAATTCACCAGATGCAGCATCAGCAATAAAATTTGTGAAGGACATCGTTTTTCGATTTGGAGTACCTCATAGCATCGTCACAGACAATGGCAGCAACTTTACGTCAAAGGAGTTCAAGGCGTACTGTGCAGAGGTAGGCATCAAATTGCACTTCGCGTCAGTTGCACATCCTCAAACCAATGGTCAAGTCGAGAAAGCCAATGGCATCATTTGCAATGGCATCAAGAAACGCCTATTAGGACCACTGGAAAAAGCTCGACATACCTGGCCAGAGGAACTACCAAGTGTGTTATGGAGCATCCGAACAACACCAAATACAGCGACACAGGAGACCCCGTTTTTCCTTGTCCATGGAGCAGAGGCAGTACTACCAATAGAAATAGAGCACGACTCCCCCAGAGTCACAGAGTATAATGAAGAAGCTTCCAGGAAAGCATTGGAAGATGACGTCGACGCACTGGACGAAGCTCGAGACGAAGTATTATCAAGGGTAACCAAATATCAGCAGGACCTGAAAAATTACCACAGTCGACGTTTGAGACCAAGATCTTTTCAAGTCGGAGACTTAGTTTTGCGACTTAATCAAGAGCGCATTGAAAAACTCGAGTCGCCATGGCTTGGTCCCTACGTCATAACGGAAGTAATTGAAGGAGGAGCGTACAGGATAAAGGACAAGAAGACAGGGGTTCCCGAGAAAAACCCCTGGAACGTAGCACAGCTTAGGCGGTTCTACGCCTAGAGTCCAAATATAGTCCTTCTCTGTAAAAATACAATGTACTGAAACGCCCGCGAGTTTTCAGACGCACTCTTTTCCTTTTCGGGGCACCGAGTGGGGCCGGAAAGGTTTTTAATGAGGCGGGCTCGCGGTGCTGCAATATAATAAAGATAGTGGAGATATATTTCTTATTCTTCGACACGCTCGGGGGCTCAACGCCTTCAAGTTTCAAAATACGTACAAGATAGACATATTAGACTTACCAAAATATTTCGCCTTGGTACACTAAATACCTCGCCAAATATTGGAAGTTAATAAAATCATAAACATAGTGTATGCGCAAAAGAAACTTACTGCTTTGGTCTAAGAACCTCGCAACAAAAATATAGAACTGTGATACCACGACACTCGGGGGCTTCCAACCCATCAATGAAAAACATAGATATCTTATTATGACAGGAGGGAAAACCTCCGAAATAGAAAAACAGTATAGACTCCAGCCAAAAGCTCGGGGGCTTAGTGATCAAAAATACAGCTTGACAATATAGATTGTGTTTACAAATACACAAAGATATATCAATGATAGAAATACAGCAAAGAAGAGGAAAAAGTTTTCAAGGGAAACCTAGCACATGATCTATGGTTATCCGCTCAGTAGAAGGACGAGTACTATGTTCAGCATAGCTTCCCTTCACGAAGAACTCAGAATCCATCCGAAGAAGCTCATCCATCATATCTTCAGCAACAGGAGTCACCAAATCGTCAATCTTGCCCACATTTCTCTTCTTCTTTGCCATCTTCGCCAGGCAAGTAGGAACAATTTGATCTATGGGAAATTTTGGATGACAAATTTTTATCATCATCATGGCAAATCTTGCGCCAGCAGAAAGTTGAGCTCGCACAAAGCCATGGATTCGAGGAGCATCTCGAAATTTCTCCATTAAAGCTGGAAGGGTTTCTGGCATTTTGTTCCGAGGGAACATGGTCCCATAAACTAAAAATAAAGTCTTCGTACAAAAGTCAAGGAAATCGCGGACCTGAGCCGCGCGATCTTGAAATCTGACGATTTGGCGGGTGCGCTCAGGAGTAACCCAAAAATTAGACCCATGTTGCGCAGCCAGTCTCAGCAAAACAGTGGTTCGAGCTTCAACACGTTGGTCTTCGGCAGTAGTATCCAGAAACGAGCCTGACACATCAAACAAAAAATCAAGTACCGAATGGTGAAGAATAATATCCAATATGGTTACGAGCGGGAAACATACCTGTCATGTCCAAACTGGCATCAGTCATTAGCTGAAGCATATAATTCTCGCGAGAAGAAGCTTCAGCAGCTTCAGCAACAACAGCATCCTTCGCAGCGATGGCTTCCCTTGCCTGTTGAAGAGCAATTTCCTCTCTCTCGGACGCTTGTCGAGATTTTTCCATCATCGCAAGAGTTTGTTTCTTCATGGATTGAAGTTGTTGTCGAAGTTCTTGCAAATCTTCCGACAAATGTTTGCTTGAAGAACCTTCGAGAGGGTTATCATCGATTAGCATTTTCTTCGAGAAGGAAGAAGCAGGTGAAGCATCGACAGAGCAAGGATTGGTCGAATAGTTGTCAAATATTAACTGGAAAAGAAAGCGCCAGGATCAATGATAATGCTAGAGGGAATTTCATTAATTTCTAGACAAATTTACATAGGCATTACAAAAGAAGTTTCTCCAAAAGGACTACCAGGGTAATGGTCGCCACAGCTAAATTGGCGACAGGAGCAAAAGAGACAAAGAAAGCAAAAAACAAAGAGGCATGCAACTAGACCTCCGGCCTTGATGAGCTAGGAGTTGAAGCTGGTTTGATCCCGAGATAGGCCAGGATTTTCTTCGTGTTGGGCTTGGCTGCCTTAATCAACGACCTCCATCTTGACTGCTCTATCTGATCGGTGTCGCCAACCTTCATCCAATCAACACTTTGTTGGCTGTCAGCGACCAGGGCAACAGTACTCTCGACAGCAATCTTCATGTTTTCCTGGCGCATCTTCAGTCCAAGGTCCTCTGATGAATTGAAGCTCTGGGCAAGGGCAAGGAAAGTCTTGGGCTCCTCTTTCTTCGGGAAGAAGTAGGGAAACAGCGCCGACAGTCCCGCGTCAGCATTCGCCACACCTTCACGAATTTCGGATCCATGAAGCTCCAGATAAGAAAGTGTATCTAGGAGAGGATCATTGTCGGGATTCTCTAGCTCAAACTCTTGGTTTGTTTGACCTGCAAAAGGGAATCAATGCCGGTCAAAAGCAAGGAAAAAGCAGGTCCCATAAAAATAGAAGGGATCGATAACGTTACCCTGAATGCGTCGACTTTGCGATTTCAGGCGCTTGAGGATCCCTTGCTCACGAGTGGCCTGTGCGGCTTTGTGCTCGTTTAAAGCAGTTTCAGCATCTTCAAGTTTTTTCTGCAGTCCCTCGACACTAGCAGCTTTTGCTTTGGCTTCATCAGCCTCTGCTTTGGCTTCGCTAGCAACAAGTTCGGCTTTCTTGCGGGCCGCTTCACTTTGCTCCAGTTTTTGAGCAAGCGCGTCGGCACGTTTGTTGGCCTCTGCAAGTTTCTCTGTCGAAATAAAAAAGAAAGGTCAAAAATTGCGACAAACGACAGGAGCAAGAAGTCAGAAACAACAACAACAACAACAAAAAAAAAAGTTATCACCTTCAGTTCTGCTGGCATACTCACGGTACCCAATGAATTGGGACCCGATGCGGATAAGCTCTTTGATCATGGGCTGTCAAAGAAGAACAAAGAAAGAGAAACATCGGTATGAAAAAAGAGTGAAGGCGTGAAAAAGCAAAATAGAGGAAATATAGATATCGGCAAGAAAATAATAATAAAAAAAAAACTTACATCATCCAAGAGCAGAGTAGAAGAGCTACCCAATTGAGGGGCAGGCTCAATAATCGTTTCAATCCTTGCCCTTTTTGGTGAAGGAGCAAGGGGGCTTGATGGCGGAGTAGTGGTGACGACGTTTTGTTGAGGAGGCGAGGATTCTTCTCCTTCAACTAGCGTCTCCGAAACAAGTAAAGTACGTGACGCGCTCGTTCGAGGAGCCATGTCACGAGGTGGTACTTCCTCCTCATCATCACTGCGATTACAAATCGACAGCATAAAAAGCAAGACAAAACAAAAATTTCGAGTACAGAAATGAGGAGAAATAAAAATGACTTACGAACTGACGAGGGATTCAAGATAAGGATCATAAGCTGCCTTTTGACGTGAAGGATCAACTTCTTCGGCTTTGGAAGTGCCGGAATCTTCGACGTCATTCCTCTTCCTTTTGTTTTTTTGGAGAAACAGCGGGAGGAGGAGATAACGCCGAAGCAGTGCCTTCGGAAGATCCCGCAGATTTTCGAGAATCCACAGGTTCATTCACAAAAGACGGAGCTTCTTGATTGTCATCAGTGACAATGGCCCTTTCTTCGACTTCTCCACCTTCAGGAAGAGGAGAAAGCGAGACAAGGTCTGGATGATTCTGTGCAAAATAAAACAGGGAGGGATGTCAGAAATAAAGTTACAAAAAAGATAGCAAAGC
Source organism: Lolium perenne (assembly GCF_019359855.2). Lineage (NCBI taxonomy): Eukaryota > Viridiplantae > Streptophyta > Magnoliopsida > Poales > Poaceae > Lolium > Lolium perenne. The sequence continues at coordinate 318,760,968 of NC_067245.2, forward strand.
AACACCAGGACAATAGACAAAGATTACCTCGGGAAGTGGATTGGCGGCGCTGAATGGCGTCACACGGCAAGAAGAAGGGACAGCATCTTTTTTGTTAAGAGATGAAATTTTTCGGACAAGTTTTTCTAAATCCTTGACCTCCAAATTCACCGACAGCCGATCTACGTCCTTGTCGCCGGCATATTTCCAGAGAGGATGCTTGCGAGCCTGAAGCGGCTGCACCCTAGTCCTAAGAAAGTATGCAGTAATTTGGATACCCGATAACTCCTTGCCGCGAGTATTTTGCAACTCGTGGATGCGAGCCATTAAGGCTTCTGTCGACGCCCGTTCTTCTTCGGTGGCTTCCGCGTCCCAGGAGCGGCGGCGAAAAATTTTCTCGGCACCATCGAAAGGAGGGATGTTGTCCTCCGCACATCCATGGTTTTCCTCCTGAATGTACAACCACTTCTTGCGCCATCCTTGAACTGAGTCAGGAAGCTTGACGTCGAAGTAGTTGACAGTGGGCTGAACAGAAATCACAACGCCGCCTATATTATAGGCGACATTGGGCGAGCCATTACGGCGGCAGAAGAAAATGCGCTTCCAAAGCGCCCAGTTAGGCTGGACGCCAAGGAAGGCCTCGCACAGAGTGATGAAAATGGAAATATGGAGGATTGAATTTGGCGTGAGGTGGTGGAGTTGCAGACCGTAGACAAAAAGAAGTCCACGGAGAAAAGGATGAATGGGGGCGGAAAGACCGCGGATGAGGTGGTCGACAAAACTTGCCCGATACCCCATTGGAGGGGTTGGGTAGCTTTCCTCACTGGGGAAGCGCAATGCTTGGGCTTTCTTGCTGATCCCCAGCTTCTTCAGCATGTTGATGTCCTGAGCGGAAATCTTCGATCTTTCCCACTCCGCCGTTCCGAGATCCACGGCGGCCATGGAGGATTCCGGCGTGCTATGCCTTGTCAAGCGACGAGGTGGCATCAACAATGGCGTAGGATTCACAGCAGGGAGGCAAAGAGTTTAGGAAGCTGTGAATCGCAGGAGAAATTTGCAGCTGAGAGAAGGAAGACGGCGCGGGCGGAAGAGCCCAAGGAAGAAGAAGACGGATTTATATAGGGGTGCGGTGAAACGATGAACCGTTGGATAAGGAAAATGTGTGACAGATGATAGCCACGTGGCAACAAGGGTAAGAAAGTAATTCAACGATACGGAAGTTACGGTGACTGCGCCAGAAAAAGCGGAGGACGTGTGTCCCCCACTTGCACGACGTGTCAAGATAGTGGATTAATTGGGCCCGCATGGCAGCGAGAAAAGGCTTGTCGCAAATTTTTGATAGGCAATCGTGGCTATCGTCAGCAACAACGTCATCTTGGCAGAGGAAAAATTCGACTCAACAGCTTCATAAAAGATGACACGGAAAAATAATGATTGAGCCTTTGATCAAATACAAGTTTCTGATCAAATGCTCGGGGGCTACTTTGGAAAATAGGAAAATGATCTAGAAAGACAAAATAGAAATGGCGTGAGCCTATGACCAAATACAAATATTTGTTCATAGCCTCGGGGGCTACTCCCATCGGGAGCGCTGTTCGCGCACCCGATAAATTATAAAACTTCGGGAGATAAAAAGAAAATATAGCGGCATAAGGCGTGGAGCCTACAACCAAGTACAAGTCCTTGGCTGTAGCCTCGGGGGCTACTCCCATCGGGAACGCTGTTCGCGTGCCCGATGAAATCATAAAAAAGAAAGATAGCAGAGTATATTTCGAGTTATAAATAACTCTGCATATACTCCCATCGGGAAAGCAATATAAGTCATCTTTGACTTGATAAAATGTGCCATTCCAACAGCCGAAATAGCACTCGACAATATATTCTCAGAACGCCGAAGTTGCGATCAATTTCTGAATGCCGCAAATTTGCGAAGATAAGACCCCAGATCCGTTCTGCCGGGCGTGGCATCGCCGAAGACTGCGCTCTGCTACTTTTATCCGTATCAACAGATACGAAGAAAAATCCTAACGGACGCGTTAGGTACCCGATAAATTTTACTGGGACTCGACAGAATGGTAAGACCTTAAGCGGCACCTGTCGAAGTTTACACCAGTATCCCGAGGTCATGTCCAGGGACGTGATCTTGAAGTAGGTTTTTGCGGATTGCCACGAGAGCAGTTAACTAGTACCTGATCCGTCAGATGAACTAGCCCCAACTACCATTATCCCTGTACAAAATAGAAGTTTATGAGAAGAAATATAAAGAAGTTGAGTTTGTCGAATAAAAATAAACAGTGGAGATTTTCCTTAACTCTGCGATTCAAGCAAAATCTCGGGGGCTACTGACATAGGCATCCCAAATGGGCCTGCCGAAGATAGTACCCGGGGTTTTACTGAAGGCCCACTACCCGAAGAATAAGAAGATTCGGAAGCCCAAGATATTATTAAGGAAAGTTATAATTGTAATAGGAAGCGTTATTTGTAATTTGGCGGGATGAGTTAGAAACCGTCCCGGACTCTGTAAACTTGTACAACACGAATCCCTCGGCTCTGCCTCCTATATAAAAGGGGAGTCGAGGGACGAGGAGATCATCGAATCATTGTTTACAAACCCTAGTTTTCATAATCGTCGAGTACTTTTCGGCTGAAACCTTCGAGATCTACTTGCCCTCTACTTCCAACTAAACCCTAGCCTACAATCCATAGGCATTGACAAGTTGATACCTTGTCAGCAGGATTGAGCGTGCCTTGCTCATATCCATGCGTGATGCTTATCTTTTTTGCTGTTCAGGAAAAATTATTAATGCATTAATTTTTCAAGTCATTCATGGCGCTTACTCAGCCGTTTCCACATTCTCTGGATCGTGGACTGCTGTGTTGACTCGAACGTAGGCTACGTCCCACGACCTACCCAACCTGCACTATAGAATCTGTGGCGTAAACCCTAGCCGTCATACCGCAACACATGGGACTAGCTCCTTCCAGAGCTTTCACTGCCACTCACATCTTCCCCATCCTTTCTTCCGGCGTACACCGAAGGATGGGACAGTTGGCCTCCGGAACCCCGCCTCTCATAGACCTATATAGGTGAGGGTCGATCAGGTTTTTGGGAAGCGCTCTAGCGCGATTACTGGCAACACGACATCATCTGACGACGACTTCTTCCAAAACATCAACGACCTCTTCGGTAACCTCAACATGGGTGTAAGCCCTAGGAGTAAGGGCTCAAGAAAACATGCATGCCATGATGAATCTTTGCGTATGAGGTTACTACAAGGGACCGTGAAGTCACCATGTAGTCCGGAGTACCGGAAGGCCAAGATGAATCTCGACACGCTCATGCGCAACCAAACATCATGGGGCTCACGATTGGCCCTAGACCTGAGTGCTTCACCTTCCTGTGCACTTCACAACATACACACACGGTGCACAGGATACAAGGGTGGTAATACAGAGTTACGTATCACAACATAAACAACTATGACACAAAAGATGGAAATAAGATATAGCAAAGGCTCAATAGAGCAAGGTACAAATGACACTCAATGGACACATGTCCAACATTACATCATTACATCAGCGAAAGCAAATAGTCTAGGTACAGACAAGATCCAAATAGCACTAAGAGTCCGGAAGATAAAGCAGACGGATCCATAACCAACAAGCCACACACTGCTGCCTAGGAACGCACTCGCTACTCGACGAAGTTGGCGTCCGTGAACTCAATGAAGTAGCCTCCTAACGACAGCTCGTATCTTGTCGTACCTACAACATCAGGCCAATGGTTGCCGGAAATAGAGGAAGAAAGCGGAGCGTGAGTACCGAGGCACATGTACTCAGTGAGACTAGAACTTGGCTATGCACGCCTGGCTATATGGTGGAGTTTTGCGGCAGCAAAGCTTGAACTAACTTATAGAGACATGCTACAACTTTCGTCTATTCAGAGAAGGTAAGAGAGTGCATAAGGTACCAACTAGATACTACTCAAGCATAACCCAGCCAAATACACATGTGCCCTTCACACCAGGCGAAGAAGCAATGTACCGGCACTCACACGGTTGACAAGTTTTATTGGAAATCAGATGTAGTAATGCTAACTTACTACGCAGGTTATTATCAAGTTATTAGCAACAAGTATTCGGTGTAATTTGTTCTATGATAGAGCTAAAAAGCTCCAAGTCGTCCATAACCGCGGACACGGCTTTCCAAAAAGATTTACCCTGCAGGGGTGCACTACCGATCCCATACACGCACGTTCAACACTTCTGGATCAAAACAGAGTCTCACGATGAGACCGTTCCCAGCTCTACAAGAAAGTCTAGCTAGGGGGGCACCCCACTATGCTACCCGTGACGAAGTCCGGCCGTCCTCTGAAACGGACCCAGGGTTTGCGTCTGCGGCTAGGCTAGGCAAACCACCTGCGTCACTAAACGTCCCGCAAAGGTACAGTACAGGAATGTAAACACCCGAAGGCAACAGTAAGTAAAGCATGGCATACATGGCATAGGCAAATAAAACCAAGGTTGTGGCCCTCTTTTCAACAGTCTTGAGAAAAGGTAATTAGTCAAAGGGGGGTCCCGATAAAACCTCCCGCGAGTGGTTAGTGCGCTCAGCCTTAGAACAGATAACAAGAACTCAGCTCCTAGGGGACACAAGGGAGACAAAGATCTAATGCTTTCGCAAAGGGGCCCACCGATGCCACTACATTAATTATTAGCGCACATCAAATTTTAGTTGTAGCAACTTATCATGATTATCTCCAACAACATTATCCAAAATGTAACATGTGTCAACTTTACCCAACATATCCTGAAGATACCGAGATAACAACAAAAACCCAGAACTCGCGCTATGACTCGCAAGGCTTGCCAAAACAACAAACAAAGGGGTGATAGGTATCGGAGAGGTAACACGGCTCATATGGGTAACAAGTGGAATATGACACGTGACTCGAACAGAATCGCAACACAAGGATAGCAATAGAGCAACAGGAGTAAAACCTCTGTTGGACAAGGCGACGCCTAGGCACCGCTTAAGCACGCTTAGGCACTAGGCGATGGACAACCGCCTCGCCTAGGGCATAAGCGGAAGTCTAGGCAGTGTAACCAAGAAATTGTCTTCCACAATAAGAAATCATGCCATACTTCACGATTGAGCTAGATGGGAATTTTTCTAAAGGTAGTTATCAGAAATTTACACATTTACATGCTCTAAATTAATATTTATTCACATATAATAATCCATATAAACACTTTATGATATAAACTATGCCCGCCTAGGCTGCGCCTAGGCCGCTTAAGCATCGCCTAGGCACTAGGCGAATGCCAACCGCCTCGCTTACGCCTAGCGCTTTTTCCAACCTTGAGTAAAACTGTAAAATAGGTGAAGGAGGGAGGGCTCGCCTATCATATCAGCGGTAGTGGTACAAGCGATATCCTCCTTAGGGTGGTACTCGAACTTCTGCTCGAACTGCTCGGTGTCGGTGTCTACTCGAGAAGAACCAAATAGCACATACAAGAAGAAAGTGCTCAAATCAATACAAGGTAGTGCAATGCAACAATATGATGCATGATGAAGTGCAAAGGGTCCAGGCATAGCAATATTATGTGGGGCATTGAAAAAGAACAAGACAAGTGCAAAAAAGCCCTCACATATCATTTAGGTTGAATTGAATTACCACTTGGCAGAACAGTAGCAATGGTCTATGATGCATGACATGATGATATTTGAATTCCTCACATTTTTCTAATACAAATTGATATAAAATTTGTCAAATTTGGAGTTAGGGTTGAAAGATATGAATTTTGCAAGTTTTATGTATTTAAATTCAAATTTAAATCTTGTCAAAATTTTATTGTTCAAAAGTTGAAACAAGCTTCATATTTGAAAAGTTTGAATTTTTCTGATATTCATAGATATAAAGTTTGTTTCAATTGGATTTGTAAAAGTTCAAATTTGAAATATTTCAAATAGTGCAGAAAACAAATAGGCAGAAAAAGAAAAATAGGGCTAGGGTTTTCTGTCGATTTATACAGAAGCTGAGCTAGCCCTAGACGATGACAAGTGGGAGCATGGCCACGTGGTGCGCTGACTGGGCAAGGCGAGCACGCATGGCAGGCTGTGCCACAGACCGGTGGGGTCCACGTGTCAGTGTGGAAATAAAGAGACAAAAAGTTGGCGTTTTTGCGCTGGTGAGATTCGAACCCAGGATCTCGGTTGGATCTGGATCCAACGGAGCCACTGCGGTAATGATTCGGTCGTGACCAACTATGGGGTGCAGTGAGGTTATCGTGTGGCTTGGATTACTGATGAAACTGAACCAAAGAGGGGCGACACCGGCGAGTGGCGGAGGAACACGTCGGCGGCAACCACGTTCTGGCGGTGCTACGCGTGAGTGAAGACAGAGTTGAGCACGAGCGTTCTCTCACGCATCGATTGGGACCGGAAGGACGTGTTGAAGTGGTCGGGTTCGACGATGGCGTGAGCTCGATGGCGGAGCACGTCGGCACCGGTGAAGATAACAGCGAACGAGTCGAACCAGGAAGCAAAAGAGGAAAACGAATGGCAGAGGAGAAGCGCTTGATCACCGTGTGCTTGGCGGCGAAGTGGTTCGAGTTGAGGAAGAGCGGCGATGATGACACGGTCACCGGACACCGAGAAGAAGGCGAGGATGGTGGCGACGATTCGAGGCGTTCCAGTCCAATTCCTTGCACCAGGAGAGAGAGGAGAACAGGGCGAAGCTCGCGGTGGCCTCAGGTGACCTCGGCCGCGTCCATGGCATTCGCTTGCTTGTCGGAAGCGGCGGCGAGTTTTTGGTGGGGAAAAATCAGAAGAGGAGGGGAAAAGATGCAGCGGCGGTGGCAAACGAGGGAGAAGAGGAGGAGCATCTAGGGTTGCGAGGCATGCTTTATAGACGAGAGGGAGAAGGTGAGGTGTGAGCGCTCGGTGGAGGGGAGGGCCACGGCGTCTCTGCTCGCTCGCACGTGAAGGAGGAAGAAGACGACAACACTCGTCGGTTCGGTGGGCTGGGTCTGGGCTGAGTGGGCGACAGTGAGAAAAGGAGATGGGCCGAGCAGTGGAGAAGAAAGGGAGCAGGCCGCCAGGATGGTTGGGCTGGCAAATGTTTTTCTCTTTTTATTTTCTATTTTTTCTTTTTCTTTTTCTGTTTTCTTTCTTTCTCTCCTTTTCAAAACAAATTTTTAACCAAGATTTGAATACAAATAATTTTGCAAAGGCAGAATAAGAAATAGAGTTTAATAACCTTATTTTTGACAAAACTTTTATATCCAAAAATAATTACTTTATTACATGAAATATTAGTGTCACACTTAATGACATAAAAATAAGAATGGAGATTAGGGTTAGGGAAATTTTTGGCCTGACCCATTTGAAATTTTTGGTCAAGTGGTGGATGGGTTTGGCCTTGGCTTTTACTTGGAACAGCCCAAGTGATGTGAGGGAGAAACAAGAGAGAGAGAAAGAAGAAAGAAGGAAAGCTCTCCAGATAAAATATAGGGCAACAAAACCAAATGCAATTTTGGAAAAACAAAGTGACATGATGAAATGCCATGAATGCAAAGATGATGCATAAACTTGGAAAACCAAAAGGGGTAGGTCACTTGGGATGTTACAAACGCCCTCCCCCCCCCCCCCCCCCCCCCTTGAAGGAATCACGCCCCGAGATTCTCAAGAAGAAGTGAAGAAGGAAGGGTACTCAGAACGGAGCTGATCTTCACGTTCCCAGGTTGCTTTTTTATCGGAATGGTGCGACCACTGCACCTTGAGGAACTTGACAAAGTTGTTGCGAGTTCGATGTTCAGCTTCATCAAGAATGCGAACGGGATGCTCTTTGTACGAGAGATCTTCTTGGAGGTCAATGGACTCATGATCAACTGCACGGCCCGGATCTTTGAAGCATTTCTTGAGCTGTGACACATGAAAGACATTGTGCACCTTGGAGAGTTTCTCGGGAAATTCCCAGAGATAAGCGACTTCACGATGCTTTGCTAGAACTTTGAAAGGACCAATGTATCTTGGCACTGGCTTGCCTTTAATACCAAAATGATGTGTGCCCTGCATCGGAGTTACACGGAGATAGGCTTGATCACCAGGTTGATAGATCATATCCCGGTGCTTGCTGTCATAGTAGCTTTTCTGCCGAGACTGTGCTATCTTCAGGTTATCTCGAATGATTCGCACTGTTTCTTCAGCCTCTTTGATTACATCAGGGCCAAAGATTTTCCTTTCACCGGTTTCAGACCAGTTGTGAGGTGTTCTGCATCTGCGACCATAGAGAGCTTCAAAAGGTGACATGCCCAAACTAGCTTGATAACTGTTGTTGTAGGAGAACTCAGCGAATGGAAGGCATTCTTCCGATTTCATGCTGAAGGAGATTACACAGGCACCGAGCATGTCTTTGAGGATCTGATTGACTCTTTCAACTTGACCACTCGTTTTCGGATGATAAGCTGTGTTGAAGAGCAGATTGGTTCCCATAGCCTTCTGAAAGCTTGCCCAAAATCTGGAAGTGAAGATGCTTCCGCGATCAGAGCTTATTTCCAAGGGAACACCATGAAGAGAGATGATCTTTGCGGTGTAGAGCTCAGCCAACTGACTAGCAGATATTGTCTCTTTGACCGGAATGAAGTGAGCAACCTTGGAAAGACGGTCGGTCACAACGAACATAGCATCATTGCCTTTGCGAGATTTTGGAAAGCCAGTTACAAAGTCCATCTCAACATTATCCCATTTCCACTCAGGAATCTTCAGGGGTTGTAGGACACCATCAGGTCTTTGATGTCTCGCCTTGACACGGCGACAGACATCACACTCTGAGACATATCGAGCGATATCACTCTTCATTCAAGTCCACCAATAGGTAGTCTTGATATTGAGATACATCTTTGTGCTTCCAGGATGGATAGAAAGAGGAGTGTCATGAGCTTCTTTGAGGATGAGGCTTCTTAGAGTTCCTTGATCGTTGATAGAGAAAGGCTTGTACTTTGGCTTATGCATGTTCTCTTTGACATTTTTTGATACAACCATCTCGTAACTGTCCGGTTCATATCTTATCTTCAAGAGTTTGCGTGATCACCAAGTTTGCAAGATAGCCTTGGGGAACAAGCTCAAGATTCAATTTCCTGAATTCTTCACAAAGAGCAGGTTGACTTTCTTGAATCACGAGATTGTTGAAATAGGATTTGCGGCTTAGGGCGTCAGCCATGACATTAGCTTTGCTTGGAGAGTAGGTGATAGACAGATCCAAGTCCTTGATGGTTTCCATCCATCTCGTTTGACGGAGATTCAAGTTGGGTTGTGTGAAGATGTACTTGAGGCTTTTGTGGTCGGTGAAAACCTCACAACGATTGCACAACATGTATTGGCGCCATGTTATCAAAGCATGTATCACCGCTGCAAGTTCAAGATCATGTGTACGATAGGTGAGCTCATGCTTACGCAGCTGGCGAGAAGCATAGGCCACAACTTGACGTTCTTGCATGAGGACAGCGCCTAAACCATGAAGAGAGGCATCACAGAAGATCTGGAAAGGTTTGGAATTGTCTGGAAGAATAAGAACTGGAGTCGAGGTGAGCTTCTGCTTGAGGAGGTCAAAACTTTCCTGGCACTGAGGAGATCAAAGGAACTTCTTGTCTTTCTTCAGGAGATCGGTAAGAGGTTTAGCGATTTTAGAGAAGTTCTCAATGAAGCGGCGGCAGTAACTTGCCAAACCGAGGAAGCTTCTGACTTTCTTGACATTCTTCGGAGGAAGCCATTCAACAATTGCCTTGACAGTTTCCGGATTGACAACAATGCCTTTTCCAGAAATAACATGCCCGAGATAAGCAACTTGAGATGACTACAAACTTGTCTAGATATTCCATGAAAATATAGTTCATTAGACGGGAGAATGTGGCTGGAGCATTGGTGAGACTAAAGGACATGACGGTGTACTCTTAGAGGCCATAACGAGTTTTGAAGGCTGTCTTGGGTACACCCTCTTTGCGAAATTTGATTTGCTGATAACTGCTTCTCAAATCCATCTTAGAGAACACAACTGCACCCGCAAGCTGATCGAAGAGATCGTTCATACGAGGAAGAGGATATGTATTCTTGATCGGTTTCTCACTAAGAGGGCGGTAGTCAACAACCAACCGATCAGTTTTACCCTTTTTCTTGACGAAGATGGTGGGACATCCCAACGGAGAAGTGCTGGGTTGAATGAGACCAAGTTTTTGCAACTCATCAAGCTGCTTCTTGAGTTCAACCAACTCATTTGGACCCATCTTGTATGGCCGCTTAGAGATAGGAGCCGTTCCAGGTTCTAGTTCGATGATGAACTCAACAGCCCTGACATGTGGCATACCTGGGAGTTCTTCAGGAAAGACGTATGGAAATTTGATACGTCTCCAACGTATCTATAATTTCTGATGTTCCATGCTTGTTTTATGACAATACCTACATGTTTTGCTCGCACTTTATAATGATTTCATGCATTTTCCGGAACTAACCTATTAACAAGATGCCGAAGTGCCAGTTCCAGTTTTCTGCTGTTTTTGGTTCCAGAAAGGCTGTTCGGGCAATATTCTCGGAATTCGACGAAACGAAGACCAAACATCATAATTCACCGAGACGGACCAGGACACCGAAGCGGAGTCAGAGGGAAGGCCTGGGGCCCCCAGACCATAGGCCGGCGCGGCCTGGAAGGGGGGCGCGCCGCCCTATGGGGTGGGACCCCCAGGCGCCCTCCTGCACCGCCTCTTCGCCTATATAAGCCCTTTCGACCTAAAACCTCGAGACGAATCGACGAAACTCCAGAAAGACACCAGGGGCGCCGCCGCCATCGCGAAACTCCAATTCGGGGGACAGAATCTCTGTTCCGGCACGCCGCCGGGACGGGGAAGTGCCCCCGGAAGCCATCTCCATCAACGCCACCGCCTCCATCATGCTCCGTGAGTAGTTCCCCCATGGACTACGGGTTCTAGCTGTAGCTAGTTGGTACTCTCTCTCCCATGTACTTCAATACAATGATCTCACGAGCTGCCTTACATGATTGAGATTCATCTGATATAATCGGTGTTGTGTTTGTTGGGATCTGATGAATTGTTACATTATGATCAGTCTATCTATAAAGTTTGTGAAGTTATTGTTGCTGCAATCTTGTTGTGTTTAATGCTTGTCACTAGGGCCCGAGTGGCATGATCTTAGATTTAAGCTCTATAATTATTGCTTAGATTGTATCTACAAGTTGTTTGCACATGTCTATGTTCGGAACCCGAGGCCCCAGAGTGACAAAGAATCGGGATAACTGGAGGGGAAGGCGTAGGTATGAGGATCACATGTTTTCACCAAGTGTTAATGCTTTGCTCCGGTGCTTTATTAAAAGGAGTACCTTAATTGCCAGTAGATTCCCTTGAGGTCCGGCTGCCACCGGCTGGTAGGACAAAAGATGTTATGCAAGTTTCTCATTGCGAGCACGTATAACTATATATGGAAAACATGCCTACATAATTAATAATCTTGATGTTCTGTCTTAATGCTTTCAATCCTATCAATTGCCCAACTGTAATTTGTTCACCCAACACTTGTTATTGGAGAGTTACCACTAGTGTAGATAGCTGGGAACCCCGGTCCATCTCTCATCATCATACACTCGTTCTACATGTCATTGGAAGTAGTATCAACTATTTTCTGGTGCCATTGCCACTGTGTTACTACTACTGCTGCTGTGTTACTGTTACTATTGCTCTCATATTACTGCTGCTTTCACATCACCCCTGTTACTAGTGCTTTTCCAGGTGCAGCTGAATTGACAACTCAGTTGTTAAGGGTTATAAGTATTCTTTACCTCCCCTTGTGTCGAATCAATAAATTTGGGTTTTACTTCCCTCGAAGACTGTTGCGATCCCCTATACTTGTGGGTTATCAAGACTATTTTCTGGCGCTGTTGCCGGGGAGGCATAGCTCTACTCATAAGTTCACCTGGGGAGTACACTCTACCTCTATCTCTGTTTTTATTTTATTTTATTTTGTTTTGCTTAGTTTACTTTTGTCTAGTTCATTTTTGCTTAGTTTATTTCTGTCTAGTATTATTTTTCTTAGTTTACTTTTGCTTAGTTTCTTTTTGTCTTGTTTTATTTTTCTTATATACCCGAAAATCCATAAAAATTTGAAAAATCAAAAAAATTAAAAACTGTTGTTATGGGAGAACCCACAACCTATTTGGAGCTTATTGAAATATATAATAATTATAGAGAATCTAGAACGGGTAAAGTCATGAGTGATGTGACAGAAAAATTGAATACAATTGCTAAAATCTTGCTTAAACGCCATGATATAAACTGTTGCTCTCAACAGGATACTAAACATCTTAAATTTCAATGTGGCTTTAGTGAGGAAGTTTTAATTAAGAACTATAATTGTAATAGCTATATTCATTTTGGGTTCGAAGAAGTAGAACAATTTGTCTTATTTATGGGAGCCTCTGAGATAGAATCCTTCATGGTTAAAAATTATGAAACTTGTGTTGTTTGTAAGGACCTTAAAGATTATGTCTCTTCTATCCTTGATTTTTGCATAGAAAGTTACAGCAATAATCCTTATATCATTGATTATAAAGAGAGACTCATTAATGCACAAGAATGCACTCACAATTTGCAGGAACCAGTGGAAGAAGAAATTGATGAACCTGGAAGCTCATTGGATGAAAAAGAGGAGGAAATTGATGAACCTGAAAGCTCATTGGATGAAAAAGAAGAGGAGAGTGATGAACAAAAGGAGGAAGAATGGATTAGCTACCCATGCCAACCTTCTAATGAGAGTAACTCTTTATCTCTTACACTATTTGATTGTCCTCCATGCTTACCAAAGGAGGATGAATGTTATGCTCTTGTGGATTCTCTTGAAATATTACCTATGAGTAAAACTTGTGAGAATAATTATGCTACTGTTATCTATGATAATCCATGCTACTTTGATAAATCTTATGATAATGCTTTGTTTGTGCCTGATGTCGAAATGCATGGTACTAAAGAGTTTTGCTTGGCAAATGTTTATGATAAATCTCTAGATGATGGTCCTATGCTACTTGATAATATTAATTGTACTACTAATGAAAATGGGATTGGAGAGATCTTGACTTTATCTAGGAGTCCCATATCTTTTGAGAATGATCAATCATCTTGTTATATTATTGATAAAAGTGGGTTTGAAAGTTTTAATCCCACTATTTTTGAGCTTGATAAAAATTATGTGTTTGTAGATCATGAAAAGCATGCTGCGTGTGATAGTTATATTGTTGAGTTTGATCATGATGCTACTGAAAATTATTATGAGAGAGGAAAATATGGTTGTAGAAATTTTCATGGTACTAAAACACCTCTCTATATGCTGAAAATCTTGAAGTTACTCTTGTTTTATCTTCTTATGCTTGTCACATTGTTCTTCATGAATTTATTTGTGTACAAGATTCCTATGCATAGGAAGCGGGTTAGACTTAAATGTGATTTGAACTTGCTTTTTGATGCTCTCCTTTGCTTCAACTCTTATTTCTTGCGAGTGCATCATTAAAATTGCTGAGCCTATCTTAATGGCTATAAAGAAAGCACTTCTTGGGAGATAACCCATGTCTTTATTTTGCTACTGTTTTGTTGTGTCTTGGAAGTTGTTACTACTGTAGCAACCTCTCCTTATCTTTATTTTATTGCATTGTTGTGCCAAGTGAAGTCTCTAATAGAAGGTTGATACTAGATTTGGATTTTTGCGCAGAAACAGATTTCTATCTGTCACGAATTTGAGTAGCCCCTTCTATAGGAAACTCAGAAAAATATGAAAATTTACGTGAATGATCCTCAGATATGTACGCAACTTTCATTAGTTTTGAGTTTTCTGATTTGAGCAACGGAAGTACCTCTTAAAAATTCGTCTTTACTGGCTGTTCTGTTTTGGCAGATTCTGTCTCTGTTTTTTGCATTGTCTCTTGTGGACTTTAAGCAAGGCTTTCTAGACGTGGAGGGCTGTAGCTAATGTTTTATTGAGTTCTTGCAATGTGTCACTACAGGACTAAAGTGGATTAAAGTTTTTTTGAGTACTAACCCCTCTAATGAAGTTTATGAGAAGTTTGGTGTGAAGGAAGTTTTCAAGGGTCAAGAGAGGAGGATGATATATGATCAAGAAGAGTGAAAAGTCTAAGCTTGGGGATGCCCCCGTGGTTCATCCCTGCATATTTCAAGAAGACTCAAGCATCTAAGCTTGGGGATGCCCAAGGCATCCCCTTCTTCATCAAGAACTTATCAGGTCACCTCTAGTGAAACTATATTTTTATTCGGTCACATCTTATGTGCTTTACTTGGAGCGTCTGTGTGTTTTTATTTTTGTTTGTGTTTGAATAAATTCGGATCCTAGCAATCCTTGTGTGGGAGAGAGACACGCTCCGCTTTTTCATATGAATACTTGTGTTCTTCGTTTTTCATATTCATGGCAAAAGTTAAAAGCTGCTGCAATTATTGCTATTTGGTTGGAAACAGAAAATGCTTCATATTGTCTTGAATAATTTGATACTTGGCAATTGTTTTGAGCTCTCAAGTAGATCAAGTTTAAGCTCTTGCATCATGTAGTTTAAACCTATTAGTGGAGAACTACCGTAGAGCTTGTTGAAATTGGTTTGCATGATTGGTCTCTCTAAGGTCTAGATATTTTCTGGTAAAAGTGTTTGAGCAACAAGGAAGACAGTGTAGAGTCTTATAATGCTTGCAATATGTTCTTATGTAAGTTTTGCTGTACCGGTTCATACTTGTGTTTGCTTCAAACAACCTTGCTAGCCAAAGCCTTGTACTGAGAGGAAATGCTTCTCGTGCATCCAAAACCTTAAGCCAAAACCTATGCCATGCGTGTCCACCAAAACTACCTACTATGTGGTATTTTTCTGCCATTCCAAGTAAATACTTCATGTGCTACCTTTAAACAATTCCAAAGTTATTATCTCTTATTTGTGTCAATGTTTTATAGCTCATGAGGAAGTATGTGGTGTTTTATCTTTCAATCTTGTTGGGCAGCTTTCACTAATGGACTAGTGGCTTCATCCGCTTATCCAATAATTTTGCAAAAAGAGCTGGCATCGGGGTTCCCAGCCCCAATTAATTAACCTTCATTAATAATTCTCTTCACATGTTTTGCCCTGATTCATCAGTAAGCAACTTAATTTTGCAAATAGACACTCCTTCATGGTATGTGAATGTTGGAAGGCACCCGAGGATTCGGTTAGCCATGGCTTGTGTAAGCAAAAGGTTGGGAGGAGTGTCATCCATAAATAAAAACTAAAGTACATGTGTAAACAAAAGAGAAGAGGGATGATCTACCTTGCTGGTAGAGATAACGTCCTTCATGGGAGCCGCTCTTTGAAAGTCTGTTTGATGAGGGGGTTAGAGTGCCCACTACCATTCGTTGACAACAACAAACACCTCTCAAAACTTTACTTTTATGCTCTCTATATGATTTCAAAACTTAAAAAGCTCTAGCACATGATTTAATCCCTGCTTCCCTCTGCGAAGGGCCTTTCTTCTACTTTATGTTGAGTCAGTTTACCTACTTCCTTCCATCTTAGAAGCAAACACTTGTGTCAACTGTGCATTGATTCTTACATACTTGCTTATTTGCACTCATCATATTACTCTGTGTTGACAATTATCCATGAGATATGCATGTTGAAAGTTGAAAGCAACTGCTGAAACTTATATCTTCCTTTGTGTTGCTTCGATGCCTTTACTTTGAATTTATTGCTTTATGAGTTAACTTTTATGCAATACTTTTGATGCTTGTCTTGAAAGTATTATTCATGAAAAGTTTTGCTATATGTATTCTATTTGATTAGCAAACTATAGATCGTTGCCTTGAGTCACTTCATTCATCTCATATGCTTTACAATAGTATGATCTAGGTTATGTAAGTAGCATGTCACTACAGAAATTATTCTTTTTATCGTTTACCTACTCGAGGGCGAGTAGGAACTAAGCTTGGGGATGCTGATACATCTCCAACGTATTTATAATTTCTGATGTTCCATGCTTGTTTTATGACAATACCTACATGTTTTGCTCGCACTTTATAATGATTTCATGCATTTTCCGGAACTAACCTATTAACAAGATGCCGAAGTGCCAGTTCCTGTTTTCTGCTGTTTTTGGTTCCAGAAAGGCTGTTCGGGCAATATTCTCGGAATTCGACGAAACGAAGACCAAACATCATAATTCACCGAGACGGACCAGGACACCGAAGCAGAGTCAGAGGGAAGGCCTGGGGCCCCCAGACCATAGGCCGGCGCGGCCTGGAAGGGGGGCGCGCCGCCCTATGGGGTGGGACCCCCAGGCGCCCTCCTGCGCCGCCTCTTCGCCTATATAAGCCCTTTCGACCTAAAACCTCGAGACGAATCGACGAAACTCCAGAAAGACTCCAGGGGCGCCGCCGCCATCGCGAAACTCCAATTCGGGGGACAGAATCTCTGTTCCGGCACACCGCCGGGACGGGGAAGTGCCCCCGGAAGCCATCTCCATCAACGCCACCGCCTCCATCATGCTCCGTGAGTAGTTCCCCCATGGACTACGGGTTCTAGCTGTAGCTAGTTGGTACTCTCTCTCCCATGTACTTCAATACAATGATCTCATGAGCTGCCTTACATGATTGAGATTCATCTGATGTAATCGGTGTTGTGTTTGTTGGGATCCGATGAATTGTTACATTATGATCAGTCTATCTATAAAGTTTGTGAAGTTATTGTTGCTGCAATCTTGTTGTGTTTAATGTTTGTCACTAGGGCCCGAGTGGCATGATCTTAGATTTAAGCTCTATAATTATTGCTTAGATTGTATCTACAAGTTGTTTGCACATGTCTATGTTCGGAACCCGAGGCCCCAGAGTGATAGCAACTGGGATAACTGGAGGGGAAGGCGTAGGTATGAGGATCACATGTTTTCACCAAGTGTTAATGCTTTGCTCCGGTGCTTTATTAAAAGGAGTACCTTAATTGCCAGTAGATTCCCTTGAGGCCCGGCTGCCACCGGCTGGTAGGACAAAAGATGTTATGCAAGTTTCTCATTGCGAGCACGTATAACTATATATGGAAAACATGCCTACATAATTAATAATCTTGATGTTCTGTCTTAATGCTTTCAATCCTATCAATTGCCCAACTGTAATTTGTTCACCCAACACTTGTTATTGGAGAGTTACCACTAGTGTAGATAGCTGGGAACCCTGGTCCATCTCTCATCATCATACACTTGTTCTACATGTCATTGGAAGTAGTATCAACTATTTTCTGGTGCCATTGCCACTGTGTTACTACTACTGCTGCTGTGTTACTGTTACTACTGCTCTCATATTACTGCTGCTTTCACATCACCCCTGTTACTAGTGTTTTTCCAGGTGCAGCTGAATTGACAACTCAGTTGTTAAGGCTTATAAGTATTCTTTACCTCCCCTTGTGTCGAATCAATAAATTTGGGTTTTACTTCCCTCGAAGACTGTTGCGATCCCCTATACTTGTGGGTTATCAAAATTCGCAAACCACCGGTATAGATTCAAGTTCCGGAAGAGGGTTAGCATTCAAAGCGAAGAGCTGAACGGAAGGTGTCTAGAAAGGTGAATAGACTATGTGGCCTGTGGAAGTAGGAAGAGAAACTGAATGCTTGGCACAATCAATTACAGCTTTGTTGGCCTTCAACCAATCCATGCCAAGAATGACATCAATGCTTGATTTTGCAAGAACTATGAGTGAAGCGATGAAGATCTGGCTTCCAATTTGAATTTGGTTGCCATGACTTACTTTCGAAGATATGGTTTGTCATCCGGGAGAGTGAACCAACAGATTAGACGCTAAGACTTCCATAGAAAACTCCTTGCTTTGAGCAAAACTATCGGACACAAAAGAAAGAGAGGCTCATGTATCGAATAGAACTTTTGCTGGGATAGAGTTGACAATCAAGTTACCCAGAACAATGTCAGAGTCCTGCTCAGCTTGCTCAACATTGATGTTGTTCACACGAGCGGCCCTCGGACCTTGCCTGTTGTTGTTGTTGTTGAAGGCACGGACCGGGGCTGGTGCACGAACCATCATTTGTGTCGGAGTAGAGCGAGGTGGTGGTGGAGGTGGCGGAAGCTTCTGAGGGCAGTAGGTGGAGATGTGCCCTGGCTGGCCACACTTGTAGCAGGTGGTGCCGGGACGTGGACCTGTTGGCCTTGGTCCAGCATACTCAGGCCTAGGCGGAGGTTGGTAAGTCCTCTGCACTAGCTACTAGGCGGGAGGGCGGGGAGAATACCCAACTTGGATGGGCATTGTAGCTTGCCTTGGTGGTGCGGGATTAGGAACCCATAACCTACGCTTCTGAGTCGGTGCTTGAGCTGAGGAAACACCAACTTCACAAGTGTGCTTACGTGACTCCTCAAACGAAAGCCTCCCGGTCTCTTCCTTCACTGCAATGTTGACAAGGTCGTCGAAGGTAGCAGCCTTGACATGATTGAGAGCATACTTGAGTGCAGGCTTCAGACCATTGCGGGACCTCTTTTGCTTCTTGGCGTCAGTTGACACTTCTTCTCCAGCATAACGGACCAGGTTAGCGAACTCGATGTTGTATCCCATTACATCCTTATTGCCCTGCACCAGATTGCAGAACTTTTCCTTCATCCTGTCCATGAGTCCTTCTGGAATGTGGTGGCTTCTGAAGGCTTCCACAAACTCTTCCAAAGTGAGGTCAGCATTCGGGGGACACATCTCGAGGAAGTTCTCCCACCATGCAGCAGACCCTCCTTTCAGTAGGTGAGTCGCAAACCACACTTTGTCTCCCTGGGCGACTCCTGCTGTAGTGAGCATATGGTTGACATCGCGCACCCAGTCATCTGCATCCAGACGTTGAGGCATAGAGTCAAACGATCGCGGGTTCAACTGCAGAAAGTCCCGGATCATCACTCGACCATTCTCTTTGTGGCCTTGGTCAAAGTTGTGTTGCGTTTGCTGCATCTGACCCAACAGCCGAGTCATCTGCAATAGGGTTTGCCCCAGCAGAGGCGGAGGGGGTGGTGGTGGAGCTCTCACCATCCTGTTCAAGAAAACGTTAAGATGGCGGAAACCACATATGAAAACATAGCTTAAAGACAACCACACACATGCACGACAAGATAAAACAACGAGGCATAGAATTCATCAAGGTACAACATCACGGTGCAAGTACAGAAGAGATCCATACAACTGATACAAAGGAAGGAAACTAGTATATCCACTCAGCGCGTAGGAAGGTGGGATATACGATAGTCACTACGACGCCAATTGGTCTGGCGGCGACCACGACTGTGCTGATCCACTGGAAGACGAAACCTCGAAGTTAGGAAGGAGTGAGCATCTGGACCCTGCTCTCTGTACAAGAGTGGCCCTGTGTGACGCGGGTCAACTGAGAGAAGTAGCCCACGATCTGGAACATATCCACCAGCATCAGGAGGAGCACAACCAGGCGGGAACTGCAAACTCTGAGGGTAGGTGAGATCGGACGGGTGAAGGGTGGTGTAAGCTGCAAGGTGCTGACGTGTCCGCCAGAGCTGCTTGTGGACAGCGTCCAGCTCATAAAGGAGAGCCTGTATCAGACGGTCCTGGCACTGCACGAGCTGAGATGTCATGTACAAGCGACTGTTCTCCTGCTCTGGATCGGCGTAGTCACAAGTAACGTGTCGGTTCTGTGACGGGATGATGAACCCTGGTGGCACGTAGCGGAAAGGCGAAGTCTCAAAGCGGGTGTAGTCCTTGCGTAGCACAGTGGCACAGAGGTACGATGCACGCTGCGTGGCCAAGTCGACAGAAGAAGCCGAGGCCTCAGAAGAGTGAAGTGGGGGCCTGCGTGGGTCATCTGCAGGAACACTGACCACAACTCTGTAGAGGTTCTGGTTCTTGCCACGTGGAATCTTGAACACTCTGTACTCAGGGTACCAGACGTAGCCAAGGTAACTAAGCATCTCGCGGAGCATAGCTGGAAAACCTGACGTATCCTCACAACGAGTCATGCGGACAACCTGCTGAAAGGCCATCTGCATGCAGATAACGAAAAAGGAGTCAAGCACCGGAACAAAGAAGTGAACAAGGAGTGAACGAGATAGCACCGAAACAACAGAACGAACATGTTAGCATTAAAATACCACAGTTGCAAAGGAGCAAGATTATATATGGAGATTGAGTTACAGATGATATCGAAGCAACCATAGTACAAGAATTTTTCAAAAACAACTTTTTCCAATGGTACTACGGAAACCCAACGTGAAACCTATATATATGAAGTTCAGGTAAGAATAGAGTAAAACCATTACACTTACTTACCAGAGGGAGGGTGGGAGGGGTAAGAAGTAAAAAAGAATTCTTACTCTCACGCATAAGATTTTTCCTATATAGCTATCAAAATATCAGTTCTAGACACAACAACGTCAGCTGCGAGGGCTCCTACAGGTAGTCCACGCTTTGATACCAAGTCTGTAAGCCCTAGGAGTAAGGGCTCAAGAAAACGCACTTGCCATGATGAATCTTTGCGTATGAGGTTACTACAAGGGACCGTGAAGTCACCATGTAGTCCGGAGTACCGGCAGGCCAAGACAAATCTCGACACGCTCATGCGCAACTAAACTTCATGGGGCTCACGATTGGCCCTAGACCTGAGTGCTTCACCTTCATGTGCACTTCACAACGTACACACACGGTGCACATGATACAAGGGTTGTAATACAGAGTTATGTATCACAACATAAACAACTATGACACAAAAGATGGAAATAAGATATAGCAAAGGCTCAATAGAGCAAGGTACAAATGACACTCAATGGACACATGTCCAACAGTACATCATTACATCAGCGGAAGCAAATAGTCCGGGTACAGACAAGATCCAAATAGGACTAAGAGTCCAGAAGATAAAGCAGAAGGATCCATAACCAACAAGCCACAGGCTGCTGCCTAGGAACGCACTTGCTACTCGACGAAGTCGGCATCCGTGAAGTCAACGAAGTAGCCTCCTGACGACTGCTCGTATCCTATCGTACCTGCAACATCGGGCCAACAGTTACCGAAAAAAGAGGAAGAAAGCGGAGCGTGAATACCGAGGCACATGTACACAGTGAGACTAGAACTTGGCTATGCACGCCGGGTTATATGGCGGAGTTTAGCGGCAGCAAAGCTTGAACTAACTTATAGAGACACGCTACAAATTCCGTCTATTCAGAGAAGGTAAGAGAGCACATAAGGTACCAACTAGATACTACTCAAGCATAACCCAGCCAAATACACATGTCCCCTTCAAACCTGGCGAAGAAGCAATGTACCGGCACTCACACGGTTGACAAGTTTTATTAGAAATCAGCTGTAGTAATGCTAACTTACTATGCAGGTTATTAGCAAGTTATTAGCAACAAGTATCTGGTGTAAGTTGTTCTATGATCGAGTTAAACAGCTCTAAGTCGTCCATAACCGCGGACATGGCTTTCCGAAAAGATTTACCCTGCAGGGATGCACTACTGGTCTCATACACGCACGTTCAATACTTCTGGATCAAAACATAGTCTCACGACGAGACCGTTCCCAGCTCTACAAGAGAGTCTAGGGGGGCACCCCACTGAGCCACCCCTGACGAAGTCCGGCCGTCCCCCGAAACGGACCCAGGGTTTGCGTCGGCGGCTAGGCTAGGCAAACCACCTGCTTCGCTAAACGTCCCGTAAAGGTACAGTAGAGGAATGTAAACACCCAAAGGCAACAAGAAGTAAAGTACCCGAAGGCAACAGTAAGTAAAGCATGGCATACATGGCATAGGCAAATTAAACCAAGGTTGTGGCCCCCTTTTCAACAGTCTTGAGAAAAGGTAATTAGTCAAGGGGGGTCCCGATAAAACCTCCCGCGAGTGGTTAGTGCGCTCAGCCATAGAATAGATAACAAGAACTCGGCTCCTAGGGGACACAAGCGAGACAAAGATCCGATGCTTTCGCAAAGGGGCCCACCTATGCCACTGCATTAATTAATAGCCCACATCAAATTTTAGTTGTAACAACTTATCATGATTATCTCCAACAACATTATCCAAGATGTAACAGGTGTCAACTTTACCCAACATATGCCGAAGATATCGAGATAACAACAAAAACCCTGAACTTGCGCTACAACTCGCAAGGCTTGCCAAAACAACAAACAAAGGGGTGATAGGTATCAGAGAAGTAACACGGCTCATATGGGTAACAACTGGAATAGGACACGTGACTCGAACAGAATCGCAACACAAGGATAGCAATAGAGCAACGGGATTAAAACTGTAAAATAGGTGAAGGAGGGAGGGCTCGCCTGTCAGATCAGCGGTAGTGGTACAAGCGATA
The DNA here is from genome assembly GCF_019359855.2 of Lolium perenne. NCBI lineage: Eukaryota > Viridiplantae > Streptophyta > Magnoliopsida > Poales > Poaceae > Lolium > Lolium perenne. The sequence continues at coordinate 318,783,324 of NC_067245.2, forward strand.
TCCTCCTCAGGGTGGTACTCGAACTCCTGCTCGAACTGCTCGGTGTCGGTGTCTACTCGAGAAGAACCAAATAGCACATACAAGAAGGAAGTGTGCAAATCAATACAAGGTAGTGCAACGCGACCAGGCATAGCATTATTAAGTGGGGCATTGAAAAAGAACAAGACAAGTGCAAAAAGCCCTCACATATCATTTAGGTTGAATTGAATTACCATTTGGCTGAACAGTAACAATGGTCTATTGAAAGAGCATATTCTAAATCCCTCGGGTTTTGTGTGTTTGATAACAACACTAGAATAGAATTTTACCATGTGTGCCAAAGTGTGTAGGTTTATTTTTAGCACAATGGGATATGTACATCTATTCATATGTGTCTTAAACCTGGTTGTACAATTGGGCAAAAGATATATGTGAATGGGTGAAGAAGACAATGGGAGGAGAAAGCAGCAGCAAAAATCTCGAAGAATGACCCCCGGATCATCCGGCCCCCTGTGGGCGGATCATCTGGCCCCTGAAGCTCAATTCTGCTAAGGACCATAAAAAGGGGGGGGGGGCAGAAGTTTATTTCATCTGCCCTCCCCCCCCCCCCCCCGCCCCGACGAAGGGAAATCTCCGGCCTGCATCTGTGGTCTGCGCACCCCAAGCAAAATCTGGGGGGCCAGATGTTTCAAACATCCGCCCCCCGGACATACCAGAATATCCAGCCTATATCCGTAGTCTTCGCATCTAGAGGAATTTTGGGAGGCCGGATGTTTCAAACATCCGCCCACGGACATACTGAAATATCCGCCCCTCTTCCGACGTCTTCGCACTTGGGAAATTTCGGGGGGGGGGGGGCGGATGTTTCAAAACTTCCAGGCCGTGACCGTGGACTTCGCACTTATGGACAGCTGAAGAGGAGCGGGGGTGGAGGGAATATTCCCTTCACTCAAAAGGATATTCGGGAAGACAGGGGCAGACCATCCGGCCTCGATCAGTACAGCAGGAGCCCCGGGTCATCCGGGGGGGGGATCATCCGCCCTACTAACACACGATCATCCGGCCCCGCAGCATAGCAACGGTCACTTGACCCGTACGGGCTATAAAAGGGGGAGCCTTCTTCCTCCTCAAATTAGATCTGAGATTCACGAAGACTTTCTCTCTCCTCCATTGTTCTAGAGCTCAAATCTCGTAGATCTCCCTCCCTAGCCAACCAAATCCCTCCATACTTGGAGAATCGAAGGAGGACGAGCAGATCTACCCATCTACCCAAGAAGTTTCAAGATCCCCACAGTTTTCCCCATCCATTTGAGAAACCATAGATCTCCTATGTGGGGGTCCTTGTTCTTTGTGAGCACCTTGTCCTAGATCTTTGTGACTAGGTCATGGTGATGTTGAGAGCCTCCATCCTTTGTGGAGTTAGACTCAACCTTGTTTGAAGGTTAGCCGCCTCGACTAGCCTTGTTAGTGGAGAAGTGGATACTCCTTTGTGGGGTATTCACGAGGAATAAGGTGAAGCCTGTGTGGCTGTTGGCACCTTCGTGGTCCACACCTCCTCAACGCAGACGTACTTCCTGTTGTGGAAGGAACTGCGGTAAACACATCGCGCGTCTCTCCGCTACCGTTCCCCCGGTCGTACTCTTCCCTTTATACTTGAGCTTTACATGTTCTAGTTGTAGCTTTGAATTATATCATTGTAGGATCACCTTTCTCATCAAAGCTATCACCTTTACTCACAGCTTCCGCATAAAAACTGAAAAAGATTAAAATTTGGTAGTGCTCCTATTCACCCCCCCCCCCTCTAGTCACGCTGAATATCCATTCAATTGGTATCAGAGCAAGGTTCTCTTGCTCGGGCTTTACCGCCTAAGAGATGGCCGACAAAGAGAGGCGTGGGGATGAAGTCCTTCCCGTGGAGCAAACAACTCCACCTCCAATCATAGCCCCCACCACGACTACGTTGGATGACCTCAAGCAATTGGAGTCATCCATCTTAAGCCAAATGAAGGCTATGATGGCGGAGTTGCTTGCTTCAAAACCAACTCCCAACATAGAATCTAAGGAAGGTACCGGGAGTCCCCTCCTAAAGCTAATCCCTTTCCTATCTTGGGATTTGACCCCGCAAAGGACAAATCTCAAGAAGAAGAGAAGTTTGGGGACACTGGTACATCATCTCCAAAAGGGAAGGTTAGCCCAAAAGGTGAGGGACGTTTATGGGATAATCATGCGGTGCCCCCACCAAGCGATTATGCCGTAAATGCCCCAATCCCTATGCCACATATAGTCTCTCAAGGTGCACCACCACAACTTGATTCTACAAGTTTTGAAAATTGGCAATTTTTGATGCGCTCTCATATACGCAGCTCATCCACCGAACTATGGCGAATCATTGAGGAAGGTTTCAAGCCTCGTGATCCAAAGAACTTCACAAGAAGAGATGTGGTGGATTACCAACTCAACGCCACCGCTATCCACATGATCCATATGGCGGTGTCACCAAAGGACCGTGCTCATGTCCGTACTCTCAAGACCACCAAAGAAGCATGGGACAAGCTCGACAAGCTCTTCCTTGGAAATGAGAGCATCCAAAGCTCTCGTTTCGATGAAGTCAATAACATGGCCGACAACTTCCTCATGCAAGAAGGAGAATCCACCGAGGAAGTACACCGTCGCCTCACCGCCCTCACCGTGCAACTAGGAGATCTTGGAGCTAACTTTGCGGATGATCTTTGGGTCAAGCGAAAGTTCTACAATGCTCTCCTCCCTTATGAGGAAGTCAAGTTGACCGCCATCCGCCAAAATGCTCACTTCCGCTCTATGACATCGGATGAGGTCCTTAGCGAAGTCATTGCTTTGGACATCTCAAAGAAGAATGCGGATGACCTTGTTGCACGCGCCCACAATGCTCGCTAGCCAAATCTCGCATTGAAGTCCAAGGTTCATGAAGAGAGCGAAAGTGATGAGGATCCCATCGAGTGGAGTTCGGATGATCTCAAGACCAACTATCATGAGTACATGGCCCTTGCCGCCAAGAACTTTTGGGATGGGAACAAGACAAGGGGCTCAAGACCTAGAGGCAACTCAAGATACACTCCTCGTGATTCATCAAGAAGTTTCTCCAAGAACCCAAAAGAAGGGGAAAAGGCAAGAACTTGCTACAATTGTGGCGACAAGAGTCACTTCGTCACGGATTGCCCCTTCGAGAAGAGAGAAGACAATGGCGGGAGGCTTGTTCGCAAGGACAAGTACAAATCTTTCTCCAAGGGCTACTCCAAGTCCTCCACCAAGCCCGGTGACAAGAACTCCTTCAACAAGAAGCCAAGGGCGTTCGTGATTCGTGAAGAGTACTCCTCCGACGATGGTGATGACAACGATGACAAGAACTCGAACAAGGAGGAAGAGGGAGTGGCCGCCATCGCCATTAACACTCCCTCCAACTCCCTCTTCGATTCTCCAAATGAGAACCTCGTCACCAACCACTCTCATTGCCTCATGGCTAAAGTGTCGGAGGTATCATCCCCTACCAAACCTACTACCTCATCTAATGCCTCCTCTATTGGTGATGCTACTAGCCTCGCTATTAAGCGTGAGGTTGTGGGTTTGGATGCTTTTCTCACTAACATGCAAGGGGAGACCAAGACACACGTTGAGGCCTTCATGGCTCAACTAGGAGCAGCCCAAGACCTTCTTGAGGAGAAGGAGAGGTTTGAGAGGGAGGCAGCCGATGAGATTGCCTCTCTCACTCAAGCACATGAGGAGGAGCACAACTTGCGTATTTCTCTTGAAGCAAGTGTTTTGAACTTAGCAGTCTCTAACAATGTTATTATCTCTCAACTCACTAAGGATCGAGATCATGCTCTCGCCTTGGTGGGTGTCCTTAAAAAGGAGAAGCTTTCTCTTGGTGTTGACTAAACCAAGTTACTTGAGGAATTGGAAACCCTCACCAAGGACTACAAGTCCTTGGAGAGTAAGTTTGCAACTCTCTCTAAGTCAAGTGGTCAACCTCAAGGTGAAGCGCCTAAGGAGAAAGAAGTAGAAGTGCCTAACCGTTGTTGTGACAAGCTTGTAGACGAGGTTGCCGCCTTGAGATGGAAAAATGCAACACTCTTAGAGGTTAACTCCCTCCAAGAATAAGCCTTGGACGAGTACTATCGTTTGAACAAGGAGAAGGTACCTTGTTGCAACCATGAGGAAGAGATCGCCGCTCTAGAGAAGACCAAGGCCAAGCTCTTGGAGATCAACGGCATGCAAGATGAGTAATTGATGGAGTACTTCCGCTTGAGCAAAGAGAAGGTCACTTGTTGCGATCATGAAGAGAAGATTGCGACATTGGAGAGTCACAAGCACTTGCTCTGGAAGATGAACTCTCTTCAAGAAGATGCATTGAAAGAGAACTTTCGGGTGAACAAGGAGAAGGAGATCCAAGTGTTTGATATCACTCATCCTTTCCCCGGGCATGAAGATGAAGTCATTCGTTTGAAGGCCAAGATTGAGAGACTCTGGATTCAAGCCATTTATTTGGAAGGAGTCCTAGAAGCAAAAGATGGAGCCAAGGAGGGCTCTAGCAATGAAGGAGGTGTGGCTACCAAGCCAAAGAAGAAGAGAAGAAGGACCAAGAAGAAGAAGAACAAGAAGAATGTGGGTATGCTGGTGCCGGTCCCTCTAGCCCAAGGAGGGGTGGAGTGCCCTACCCCACCACAAGGGGCTATGCTGGTGCTAACAACCCATCTCATATTCTTTTTGTTGATTACTATGGTCATGTTCATGCTCGTTTCATTGGTCCTTATGAGGAAAATATGGATTGGACTATTTGGGTTCCCAAACCCCTTGTAACTAACATGCAAGGACCCATTGAAAAATGGGTACCTAAATCCAAGAATTGATTCTTTGTAGGACTATGCTTCTGGCGGTTCTAAATGGGTGGTTGATAGTGGCGCCACTAGCCATATGACCGGAAGCAATGATATTGTTGTCGACCTCGAGCCTTCACATTCTACCGTATCATATGGCGACAACACAAGGGCAAAGGTATTGGGTCTTGGCAAGGTGGTGGTAACACCCGACATCTCACTTGTGAATGTCCTCCTCGTCGAGACCCTTGGTTACAATTTACTTTCCGTTCATCAAATTGCATGCATGGGTCTTTGTACCTTCTTCGATTAACACATGGTGGTCCTCTTGTGGAGCAAGACACTCCATGTAGCCTTTGTTGGATATGTGGAGAGCGGGTTGTATATTGTCGACTTCTCCGGAAAGACAACCTCACCCGCTCTTTGCCTATTCGCTAAAGGCAACAAGGGTTGGTTATGGCACAGTCTACTAGCCCATGTCAACATGAGGACTTTGCAAAGTCTCCACAAGGGGGGCCACATTCTGGGACTAAAATAAGATGTTTCCTTTTGAAAGGATCGCGTGTGTAGGGCTTGCGTCGAAGGAAAAATGCATGGAGCTCCTCACAAGGCCAAGACTACCATCTCTACCACAAGGTGCTTGGAGCTCTTACATGTTGATCTCTTCGGTCCACCGTCTCATGAAAGTCTTGGAGGGAAGAAATACTGCCTTGTCATTGTTGACGACTACTCGAGATATTGTTGGGTATTCTTCTTCAAGCACAAGAGTGAGAATCAATGAACCATGATGGAGTTTGCCAATCAAGTTCAATGCAAGTTCGACGCCAAGATTATTGCAATAAGAAGCGACAATGGGATGGAGTTCGAGAACTACACATTGGATGACTTTCTCGGCGAGGAAGGAATTTAACACCAATACTCCTCGACCTATACCCCCCAACAAAATGGGGTTGCCGAAAGGAAGAACCGAACCTTGATTGAAGCCGCAAGAACCATGATGATGGAATACAAGTCCAACTATAACTTTTGGGCTGAAGCTATCTCAACTGCTTGCCATGCCACTAACCGCTTATACTTCCGCAAGGGCTTAGAGATCACACCATATGAGATCCTCACCGGAAACAAGCCAAATGTCTCCTACTTCAAGGTTTTTGGTTGCAAGTGTTATGTGCTCATCATGGACACACGTCTAACCAAGTTTGACTCGAGAGCCCAAGAAGGTATCTTTGTTTGCTATGCTACGGACTCTCACACCTATAGAGTCTTCAACAAGGCCAATGGTCGTGTTGTGGAGTCTTGTGATGTGACATTCGTTGAAGATGATAGTTCTATAGAAGAGCGAAGTGCTTCTTGTAAGAAAGGAGATGCAATTCCCTCGGAGGCCATAGGGAGGATGGGTGTTGGTTTCTACCGACCTCAAGAGCTACCTCCTATGAGTGCCGGGGAAGGACCAAGTTCTACTCAAGTAGAGCCATCTACACCACAAGGCCAAGCTTCTTCTTTAGAGCAACCAAGTGCAAGCCAAGATCGACAACAACAACAACAACCCCAAGATCGACATCAACAACAACCGCAATCTCCTCCAAGTGTTCAAGGCCAAGCTTCAAGTACCACACCGGACTTCTTAGGACAAAACTCTCCAAATCATACTACTTCTACATCTCCCGGATTGTCCAGTCCTCATGATGATAATGTTGAATCCCCCAATGACGACAATGAAGGTCAAGGCGAGGACCTAAACCATGATGAAGATCAAGAGGCCTCTCAAGAAGCCATCCTTGAGGCCGACTCTCGCTGTGAAGACAAGGCATCAAGAATTCTCCGCCTTAGGTCCCATTCTCTACGAAACATTCTTGGTGATCTAAAGAGCAAAGTGTCCACCCGGAGGCAACTATCAAACTTTTGTGAGCATCACGCATTTGTCTCTATGGTGGAACCCATCAAGGTCTTCGATGCTCTTGAGGATCCGGATTGGGTGCAAGCAATGCATGAGGAGCTCAACAATTTCAAGAGGAATGATGTATGGACTCTCGTGAACCATCCGGATCATTGCCGGAATGTCATTGGCACCAAATGGGTCTTCAAGAACAAGCAAGATGAACATGGCATCATCGTCCGCAACAAAGCAAGATTGGTGGCCCAATGTTATTCACAAGTTGAAGGGGTGGACTATGGCGAGACGTTTGCACCGGTCGCTCGTCTCGAGTCGATCTGTATCCTTTTAGCTTATGCCGCTCACCATGGTTTCAAGCTCCAACAAATGGATGTTAAGAGTGCTTTTCTCAATGGTCCTTTACATGAGGAGGTGTACGTGAAGCAACCCCCGGGATTCGAGGACCCCCACTTCCTGGAACACGTTCTCAAGTTGAACAAGGCCCTCTATGGTCTCAAACAAGCTCCTAGAGCTTGGTATGAGCACCTAAGAGAGCTACTTGAGGACCGTGGGTTTGAAGTAGGGAAAATTGATCCCACTCTTTTTACTAAGAAAGTCAATGGGGAGCTTTTCATATGCCAACTCTATGTAGATGATATTATTTTTGGATCTACTAACTCCATATTTAACGATGAGTTTGCTAAGTTGATGACCGATAGGTTTGAGATGTCGATGATGGGGGAGCTCAAGTACTTTCTCAGCTTTGAGATCAAACAACTTCAACATGGCACCTTCATCAACCAAGCCAAGTACCTCCAAGATATGCTCACCCGGCTTGGTATGAAGGGAGCAAATGGAATTGGGATGCCCATGCACTTGAAGTGTCAACTCGACCTCGATGAGAACGGCAAGGCGGTGGATCAAAAACTCTACCGCTCCATGATAGGTTCACTTCTCTACCGTCCGGATATAGTGCTTAGCGTAGGTGTGTGTGCACGGTTTCAAGCAAATTCGAAGGAAAGCCACCTTATGGCGGTGAAGAGGATCTTCCGGTATTTAGTTGATACCCCAAACTTTGGACTATGGTACCCGAAAGATACGGATTTCTCTTTGGTTGGTTTCACCGATGCGGATTGGGCGGGTGACAAGGTGGATAGGAAGTCTATATCTGGTGCTTGTCACTTCCTTGGGCGATCCTTGGTATGTTGGTCTTCGAAGAAGCAAAATTGTGTCTCCGTTTCTACCGCCGAGGCTGAGTATGTTGCCGCAGCTAGTAGTTGTGCTCAGATTTTGTGGATGAGGAAAACTTTGCGGGATTTTGGAATTGAGTATAGCAAAGTGCCTCTATTATGCCACAACGAGAGTGCCATCAAGATCGCCTACAATCCGGTACTTCATGGGAAGACGAAGCACATTGAGATAAGGAATCATTTCATTCAGGATCACATTGCTAGGGGCGATATTGTTTTCTCATTCGTTGGGACTATGGATCAATTGGCGGATATCTTCACCAAGCCTTTGGATGAGTATAGATTCATCGAGTTGAGGCATGAACTAAATATCTTAGATTCGTTGAATCTTGCTTGACCGTCGTGCGCACACACCTACTCATATAGCATATATCTTGATAGGAGGTACGCATGGACATAGGGGGAGTGCCGTTTAAACTTATTGAGCCATCCCTCCCCCCATAATGCACAAATAAATCCAAAAAATTCTCTATTCGTCATATGTGACAAATGAGCTTAAATGTTGAGTCATAGTTGTGAGTCCAAGATACATGTTCGCGACCTCACGCTATTATACTCAAACACGGTGGCCTCGGCCACCAACCTCCTCCTTGAGGAGTTTTTGTGATTTTGTGTTCTTCTTGATTTTCTTTGAATTCCTCTTGTTTTTCACTTATTTGGATTTTCTTTGAATTTCCTTGTTTGGAGGAAAGTTGTCCAAGTTTGGTCCTTTCAATTTGATTCTTGCAAACTTGGACAAATAGTACCTTTCACCAGTGACCACCTCTATCCTAAGCCATTCACCTACCTCGAAACATTCTAAGTCTAAATATACCCATCATTGGAATGGATCTTCTTCTATCGAGGGCCGGATGGTTCGGTCCGCAAGGGCCGGATGATCCAGTGGGACGGATGATCCGCCCATAGGGGCCGGATCATCCGACCTAAGTGGGGGGATATATAAACAGTGGTCGGGCCGGGCTTGGGAAAGATTCTTCTTCCCCAACCCGACCCCCACCTCTCTCTCTCTCCCTCCCACGCCCTTGGCACTTGAAGATCCCCCTTGGGGCCCCTCCGATGACCCAAAGGCCTCCTCCTTCGTGCTTTGACTCGCAAGGAGGCTCCTCCGCCCGGAACAATCTCCACCAAGCAGTTTTTGCCATGGATGCCGGTATTGTGCTCTATCCCACTTTTAGAGTGGATTTGGTGATCAGGGGGATACGTGAGCACCCCCTAGACACCGTTGGATTTGCTTTTAGATTCACTCTCCGCAACTCGATGCTCACGGCGAAAAAACGGCTGTGAAATCCCAATGCAAATGCGAGCCGTCACCTCAGCTTTCCCATCCCCATCCCCATCCCCAACTCCATGAAATTGAGTACCCCATCCTCGCTCGCTACCTCGCCCTGCTGCCCCTACCTCGCCCCAGTCACCCTGCTGCCCCTACATCAACCCAGTCGCCGACCAGCTCGGCTCGCTGCAGCCGTACCTCGGCCCCATCGCCGAGAGGCTCAGGGTGGTCCCTGTCCATCACGGCGCCGGCGCGGACGCCATCGTCAAGTTTCCCGGCGGCAAGGTGTTGACTGGGGAGAAGGACGGGAAGAAGCCGTGCACGCGGAGCATGCGGACGGAGCCCACCGGGCTGCCACCGGCTGCAGGTAGGGGATCGCCGAGTCGCCCGGCGCACACGCGCCGCGGAAGCGTTGGTACCCGAGGCGCGCGCCCGATGGCAAGAAGAAGGGGTTCTAGTGGTGCAGCTCCGGGTTGAGGAGCGAGGTCACCGACGTGTACCGCTCCATCTCGAGGTCGAACAGCTCGATGTGGCGGTGCGCGCGCTCCTTCCGCCGTGTCGCCACGGCGATCCAACGGCCGCTGCCAGCGGCTGCGGGGGTGAAGCAGTGCACTCCCGGCGGCGTCACGCGCGTCTCGGCGCCGTAGGGCTCAAGTGTCTCCGGCGATATCTCCACCCGGAAGACGCTCCACCAGCCATCATCCACGACGCGGTGGAAGAAGACGGCGCCTCGTAGCGACGACGACGCGGCGGGCGGGATCGGCGGCACGGAAGACGGCGACCTCTGTTTCCAGCACCTGGAAATCGAACGCCCAGGGCCTCTCCCCGTATGACGCGATGGCGAGGAGCTCGCCGGACGCGGAGACGGCGGGGCTCATGTCCACGATGCCCTGCGGCGTGACATGCACCGTCTCCTTGCTGGCCAGGTCCGTGGCGTACACCGCAGCCCAGCTCCTGAACGGCACGGCCGGCTTCTCGTGCGCGGACACGAAGTACAGCCGCCCGTCCCTCATATCCTAACTTTGCGCAGATTTTTTTGGGTTTGTTGGAGAATCGAAGGTGAGAGAGCATGGAGGAAGATGGGTAAGGAGAGAGACTTGTGGGTCTGGTCCACAAGAGAGGACAACAAAGTTTTTCACAGCCAACTAACACCGTTTGACACGTGTCAAGCAGAGGAGGGGTGCTCACGTATCCCGCTGATCACCAGGCTTCATCCGATCCCACTTTTAGGGTTTCACCCTAGTTGTTTGTGTAGGGGCCATAATACTCGAATTCCTTTGGTAGAAATCCAATTCAAGAGGCATACTAGTGCTCCCTAGGATCGATCTACGAAAACATTGGTGGAAAATCGAGATCCCATTGGGACATTGTAGATATGTGCTGCATCACCGTAGGGGCCGGATATTCCCCCCCCCCCCCCCAGGGCCGGATCATCCAGCCTGGAACATTTTTCCAGATCTGTCTCAATTCTCCATCACTGTTTTGCATATCGGTCCTAGGATTCCTTTTCCGGGTATATTTCCTCATCTATATGCTACCTATCTATTGCTTTTCACAGGTGGAAGCTCGAATCAAGGAGGAAAACCTCGCAAGACCGTGGCCAAGCAACCGAGATCTCGTCCGCACCGGGATATACTTCTTGAGAAGGAGGATGGCACATATACCACTAGGGACACCGAGAGGATGAACAAAGAAGCAGCGATACATGCTGATGCAAAAGAATGAGAGGAGCGAGCTAGAAAGAAGAGGAAAGCCGCCAAGGATTCCATGCTTCAGATGCATATTACGGAGTATCATGCACTCCGAAGGAAAAATCCATACAACAAGGAGAGGTCGTATGATGATGATTGCTTTTGGACGGAGGATCAACATCGTATCATGGTTGATATCTATCAAACTCACCGCACCAAGGTTTGCCCAATGCGAGCACTAGACATTGCAGCCCTTCAAAGCAAGGCCTACTTTCATGAGATGTTGTGGGTGTCGGAGAACCTTGGACTCCTCCCCTTGATGCAACTCCGCCATGACTACAATGTGGAGATGATCCATCAATTCTTCGCCACTCTCTACATTGGCAAGTCAAATGATATTGACATCTATTGGATGACCAACAACCGTCCATACAAATCAACCTTCAAGGTATTTGCTTCGGTTCTTGGATATCCTTTCTTTGGAAGGAACTCAAAGAGAGGTGGCCAAAGGATGCATGAGCATGGTGTTGAGACCGACAAGAACAAGCTTGCCCCGCTTTGCAAGTCCGGTGGAGTTCCGGGAAAAGCGAAGGATCTATACCCTCTCTATGATATTCTTCTCCGCAACTTCCATATCAACATCTCACCAAGTGCGGGCAAAAATGATGCACTCCGTGGTGGCCTCATCAACCTCCTCTACCACTCCTACCATGGGTTCCACAATGGTAAGGGGTATATGCAAGACCAAGAGATTGATGTTATGGATTTCATCTTTGAGGAGATCCACTATGCTATGATGGAGAGGAAGGTGCCTCCATATGCTCCATACATCATGAAGCTGCTCGTGCATGTTGTTCAAGACCAAGGTGATCTCCTCCAATTTGCTGATGTACACAACTATGGCACCCTCCAAGTCAAGCAAGAGCATGTCAAGTCCATGGAGAAGGCAGGGTTTGCGGAGGACGAGGATGATTCTATCTATCACTCCACTCTCTCTCGTGACTTGGTCAAGAAGAACGTGAAGAAACTCAAGTGGTATGAAAGGATCATGTTGTGCATGAATGTGGAAATCCACAAGGAGAACTATTGCATCTACAAGGACAACCACAAGATCCAAGCACAAAACCGCGAGATTCTCAAAAACCAACGCCAACTCATGAATGAAGCTCGCCGCCATGCCGGTGAAGAAGAAGTGCCTCCTCCCGCGGAATCCTCAACTTCATCACTCATGCCCTACCACGAGTACAACACCGCCAAGGTGCAATGGTTGGATTTTGAGGATGTCACCTCCAAGCACTCTCACAAAGGCAAGGAGGCTGCACCGGAAAGCGAGGAAGAAGATGAGGAGGAAGATGAAGGTGGTGATGACGGCGATTACGACTCCGACTCCGATTAATTCTCACCGGGACGTGTAGCATGCTCTTCTCCCTTTTTGGTGTCTCGATGTCAAAGGGGGAGAAGTAGTTCTATTAGGATGATATCGGGAATTTGCATGGGTTGGGCATCATTTGCTTGCCCTTTGCCTTTTTGCTCTTTGTGCAATTGATGCCCCGGTTTATTTCATGGACAATTAGTTATTTGGTACTCTATTCGAACTATGGCTTGTAATAACTCTATTTAGGTGGTTATGGTGAACTTATGGACATCCTTGTCCAATTCTATGTGATGATGGATTTTACCTATTATATATCTAGTACCATCACATATTGAGGGCATTTTGATTTAATTGAGAGAGTTCATGGATTTATCAAGGCAAAGGTATGAAAATCCAATCCTAGAACTCACATATATCTATGCCATTGTATGGAGTAAAGCTTCTCAAAATTTTGTGTATCTATGCTCATATGCAATTGATTAATATGCACACTTTGAGGGGGAGCTTTGTTTCATTCTTGCAAGAGTATGCCTTGATCATAATATCTATTATGCTCTACAAATTCTTATGTTGTCATCAAACACCAAAAAGGGGGAGATTGAAAGAGCATATGCTAAATCCCTCAGGTTTTGTGTGTTTGATAACAACACTTGAATAGAATTTTACCATGTGTGCCAAAGTGTGTAGGTTTATTTTTAGCACAATGGGATACGTACATCTGTTCATATGTGTCTTAAACCTGGTTGTACAATTGGGCAAAAGATATATGTGAATGGGTGAAGAAGACAATGGGAGGAGAAAGCAGTAGCAAAAATCTGGAAGAATGACCCCCGGATCATCCGGCCCCCTGTGGGCGGATCATCCGGCCCTTGAAGCTCAATTCTGCTAAGGACCGTAAAAAGGGGGAGGGGGCGGAAGTTTATTTCATCCGCCCCCCGGATGAAGGGAAATCTTCGGCCTGCATCCGTGGTTTGCGCACCCCAAGAAAATCTGGGGGGCCGGATGTTTCAAACATCCGCCCCCCGGACATACCAGAATATCCGGCCTATATCCGTAGTCTTCACATCTGGAGGAATTTCGGGGGGCCGGATGTTTCAAACATCCGCCCCCCAGACATACTGAAATATCCGCCCCTCTACCGACGTCTTCGCACTTGGGAAATTTTGGGGGGGGGGGGGGGGTGTTTCAAACATCCGCCCCCCGGATACTTCAAAACTTCCGGGCCGTGACCGTGGACTTCACACATATGGACAGCTGAAGAGGAGCGGGGGTGGAGGGAATATTCCCTTCACTCAAAAGGATATTCGGGAAGACAGGGGCGGACCATCCGGCCTCGATTAGAACAGCAGGATCCCCGGATCATCCGGGGGGGGGGGGGGGATCATCCGCCCTACTAACACCGGATCATCCGGCCCCCGCAGCACAGCAACGGTCACTTGACCCGTACGGGCTATAAAAGGGGGAGCCTTCTTCCTCCTCAAATTAGATCTGAGATTCACGAAGACTTTCTCTCTCCTCCATTGTTCTAGAGCTCAAATCTCGTAGATCTCCCTCCGTAGCCAACCAAATCCCTCCATACTTGGAGAATCGAAGGAGGAGGAGCAGATCTACCCATCTACCCAAGAAGTTTCAAGATCCCCACAGTTTTCCCCATCCATTTGAGAAACCCCAGATCTCCTATGTGGGGGTCCTTGTTCTTTGTGAGCACCTTGTCCTAGATCTTTGTGACTAGGCCATTGTGATGTTGAGAGCCTCCATCCTTTGTGGAGTTAGCCTCAACCTTGTGTGAAGGTTAGCCACCTCGACCGGCCTTGTTAGTGGAGAAGTGGATACTCCTTTGTGGGATATTCACGAGGAATAAGGTGAAGCATGTGTGGTTGTTGGCACCTTCGTGGTCCACACCTCCTCAACGCAGATGTACTTCCTGTTGTGGAAGGAACTGCGGTAAACACATCGCGCGTCTCTCCGCTACCATTCCCCCGGTCGTACTCTTCCCTTTATACTTGCTCTTTACATGTTCTAGTTGTAGCTTTGCATTATATCATTGTAGGATCACCTTTCTCATCAAAGCTACCACCTTTACTCACACCTTCCGCATAAAAACTGGAAAAGATTAAAATTTGGTAGTGCTCCTATTCACCCCCCCTCTAGTCGCGCTGAATATCCATTCATCTATGATGCATGACATGATGATATTTGAATTCCTCACATTTTTCTAATACAAATTGATATAAAATTTGTCAAATTTGGAGTTAGGGTTGAAAGATATGAATTTTGCAAGTTTTATGTATTTAAATTCAAATTTAAAACTTGTCAAAATTTTATTGTTCAAAAGTTGAAACAAGTTTCATACTTGAAAAGTTTGAATTTTTCTGATATTCATGGACATAAAGTTTGTTTCAATTGGATTTGTAAAAGTTCAAATTTGAAATATTTCAAATAGTGCAGAAAACAAATAGGCAGAAAAAGAAAATTAGGATTAGGGATTTCTGTCTATTTATACAGAAGCTGAGCTAGCCCTAGACGATGACAAGTGGGACCGTGGCCACGTGGTGCGCTGACTGGGCAAGGCGAGCAAGCGTGGCAGGCTGTGCCGCTGACCGGTAGGGTCCACCTATCAGTGTGGAAATAAAGAGGAAAAAAGGTTGGCGCTTTTGCGCCAGTGAGATTTGAACCCAGGACCTCGGTTGAATCTTGATCGAACGGCGCCACTGCGGTAATGATTCGGTCGTGACCAACTATGGGGTGCAGTGAGGTTATCGTGTGGCTTGGATTACTGACAAAACTGAACCAAAGAGGGGCGACACCAGCAAGTGGTGGAGGAACACGTCGGCGGCGTCCACGTTCTGGCGGTGCTACGCACGAGTGGAGATGGAGTTGAGCACGAACGTCCTCTCGCGCATCGATTGGGACCGGAAGGACGTGCTGAAGTGCTCGCGTTCGATGACGGCGTGAGCTCGACGGCGGAGCGCGTCGGCACCGGTGAAGATAACAGCGAAAGAGTCAAACCAGGAAGCAAAAGAGGAAAAGGAAGGGCGGAGGAGAAGCGCGTGATCACCGTGTGCTTGGCGGCGAAGTGCTTCGAGTCGAGGAAGAGCGGCGGCGACGACGTGGTCACCGGATACCTGGAAGCAGGCGAGGACGGCGGCGACGATTCGAGGCGTTCCAGTCCAATTCCTTGCGCCAGGAGAGAGTGGAGAACATGGCGAAGCTCGCGGTGGCCTCAGGTGACCTCGGCAGCGTCCATGGCGTTTTCTTGCTTGTCGGGAGCGGCGGCGAGTTTTCGGTGGGGAAAAGCAGAAGAGGAGGGGAAAAGATGCAGCGGCGGTGGTGAACGAGGGAGAAGAGGAGGAGATGCTAGGGTTGCGAGGCGCACTTTGTAGATGAGAGGGGACAGGTGAGGCGTGAGCGCTCGGTGGAGGGGAGGACCACGGCGTCTCTGCTCGCTCGCACGTGAAGGAGGAAGAAGACGACAACAGTCGTCGGTTCGGTGGACTGGGCCTGGGCTGAGTAAGCGACAGAGAGAAAAGGAGATGGGCCGAGCGGTGGAGAAGAAACGGAGCAGGCCGCCGGGATAGTTGGGCTGGCAGATGTTTTTCTCTTTTTATTTTCTTATTTTCTTATTTTGTTTTCTTTCTTTCTCTCCTTTTCAAAACAAATTTGAAAACCAAGATTTGAATAAAAATAATTTTGAAAAGGCAGGATAAGAAATAAAGTTTAACAACCTTATTTTTGACAAAAAAAATTATATCCAAAAATAATTACTTTATTACATGAAATACTAGTGTCACACTTAATGACATAAAAATAAGAATGGAGATTAGGGTTAGGGAAATTTTTGGCTTGACCCATTTGAAATTTTTGGTCAAGTGGTGGATGGGTTTGGCCTTGGCTTTTACTTGGAACAGCCCAAGTGATGTGAGGGAGAAACAATAGAGAGAGAAAGAAGAAAGAAGAAAGAAGGGAAAGCTCTCCACATAAAATATAGGGCAACAAAACCAAATGCAATTTTGGAAAAACAAAGTGACATGATGAAATGCCATGAATGCAAAGATGATGCATAAACTTGGAAAACCAAAAGGGGGAGCTCACTTGGGATTTAACAATGGGAGACAACACCAACGCTGCTGCTGCCGCCGCCACCACCACCGCTGCTCAAGCTGCACCGTATGTGTTTATGTCCTCTCTCTGTCAGATCTTGCTAGAATTTCTAGTTCTAGGGAGTTGATGTGACCGGTTTATCATGTTTAGATACAATCTATTCATCTATTCTGTTAGTTTGCATGATTAGTTTAATTACTGTTTTTATGATCATGCTATGTCTACTGTTATTTCGGATTAAATCATATGGTAATATGTTTATATATTCAACACATGGTTGAACGTAGGCGTTTCCAAAATGGCGAAACGGTTGGCTTCCTGGCGACCTTTTGGACTGATTTCCCTTTGCCGCGAGATTTTCAAGATGGTAGCCAAGATAGAGGATTAGAGGGGACGTCATAAAGTTTGGTTGCTAAATCGGCGGCATTTGGACGTGCGCTGAATCCAGCCAAGATGCTGGCGCACATTATTCTCGGCCGGTCGCTAGGGGCGTGATTGGTTCCTCGCAAGCTTTTTGTGCATCTGGGGAACTTGGCTTTGGGAAAGCTGTGTCTGAAAATGCAACATCTAGTTCACGTTGTGCATCTAGCTTGGTTGCCAACAATTCCTTCCAGGCATCATAGCAGAAGCCATGCCTCCGTCGATTGGTTGCCCACAAATTGCGTTTTGTCTAATCGACCGTCGTTTGGTTACAACCCGTTTCTGTGATGCGGTAACCTCGTAGCCCATGTCGTGAGCTTACCCAGCAAAGAAGCACTGCCTACAAGATGTTCGACGCAATAGTAATTCAAGCGGCGACTAATATATAGCACATAATCAACAGGACTGACATAGTTGTAGTAGTGGATCACAGTGTTGCACCATGAGTTCACGAACAACTATTCGTGATGCAACACAAGTTCATACCACCTCGCAAAATATACAGACTTGGCATAAGTTTTCATCAAACCTAGCTACTCCCAAAATATACATCATCATGGTGTTCATCATCATCACCAGAACAAGCACCACAACAAGAACCCCATGCGCGGGCACCTCAAAGGTAATACT
Source organism: Lolium perenne (assembly GCF_019359855.2). Classification (NCBI taxonomy): domain Eukaryota; kingdom Viridiplantae; phylum Streptophyta; class Magnoliopsida; order Poales; family Poaceae; genus Lolium; species Lolium perenne. Next base: position 318,800,763 of record NC_067245.2, read on the forward strand.
TCCTCAGGAAGGAAGTAAACTAGCTCATCCTGCTCTCAGGCTCATCGCAAGATACCTGGTGGCATGTGCCTTGTGCTCCATGAGGTGGCTGAGAGCACGGTGGATCGCAGTCGGAGAGATGGGCACTGTTGTAACACGACCAGCGAAGATGATCTTTATCTGACCATAGTTCTCTATGGGCTTGTTGATGAAATCAGCGTCCTTCGGGTTATCCTGCAAGCAAGAAGTTAGTTAGTTAGTTCTTGGTCATGTACTAGCTTACGACTTAGTGAATGAACTGAAAGAAGTGTTGCATTGATCCAACCTTGATGTGGGCAAAGTAGACATCGTCCTCCATCATGATGGCAGTTGTCTCCTCCACCCAGCACACATCCTCAAGCCTATTGAGCTTGAGGACATGAACTCACCTTGCTCTTCAATGTCTCAGATGGTTGTAGATCTGCGATGGGTCAACTTCACACCCATAGAACTTGAGAACAGCGTCCGCAACAACTTTAATTTCCTTCAGCCTGAATCCCTTATACATTTGGGACCCCATTCTTGATGAACTCACACATCCTATTCAGGACGAAGGTGGACAGAACAGCTGGCCATGCCATGATGTTCTTCTTCTGAATTGGGCATTACCTATCAGGCACCGGCATATATCGAAGCAGCACCACCGGCAGCATAGAGTTCGCCGACAGATCAGACGAGTTCTCCTTGTCCTACAGCAGAAATCAAAGTACCATAGTACAAAAACAATGGTAAGCAATCCGCTTCTAACATTCTAAGAAGCTATCTGAAGAAGAACAATGGCTGACTGTGAAGCTTGCTCGCTACCCTTCGTTGCCTGTTGCCATGTAACTACACAAAAAAGATCAGACAACGCATCCAACACACGCCCAGAACATCGATCTACCTCTTCCCCAAGCTAGATGATGAAATTAGACTTGCTAAATCAACTATATATACCACACCGGAACAACGGCTTAGCTTAGCTCCCAGGGCAGTCAATTAAGACGCTCGCAATCAAGCCACCCCGGCCTGGACGTGTACGACGACTCGGCAGGTCGTTGCGGCCACCACAGCCACTCCTCGGCGCCACTGGCCCTTAATTTGACGCGGTGACCACACCCCACACGCTCATGCAACACGGGGCTCGGCTACCCACCTGGCCACACACACTCACACACTCTCGGACGGGCCCAAGTCCAAGCACAATGAAAACAACAGAAGCGACCGAGGAAGAGAAGGGTCTCGGTTTTGTACCGGGGTTGTATTATCCGTGGTTGGCTAGATTAGCTTCAGTTTTCTGTTTGACAACTAATAATCCGTGTAGTTCAAATTATTGTCTGCCTAATATATTTTCAAGTTATTAGGGGTTAGCTGTACATAAAATTATCACAATACACGGCCAGTACTTAAAACCTTGTTACATTGACCCCATCCTGAACTTAACCCTTGTTACATTGCCATCCTGAACTTAACCCTGGTACACTATTATTTGCCTAATGCGAGCCTACCTGCTACAGGGAATCGACAACATGCGATATATAATGGCCGTGTATTGTGAGGATCACATTATTGGTGATCCGACAACCGTGTATCTGCTAGGTTTAACTTTTTCTTTGTTGTGTCTTTTTCCAAATATGGGGTGGGGGCCCTCCCTGAGTATACACATATGCGCCCAGCTATACATTCTTTTCTCGTGCATCTTTACATTTACTAAAAGAAACTCTGGAGCTTCTCCATCTCCTCTCCACCTCATCTCGGTCAATCTCCAGGGTTTTGGAATGTTTTTTTAATTATTCCCCTGTCCTTTCTTCGATATGAGCGAAACCCATTCGCACTACGGCCATGAGCCCTAACACATGATTAGGACCTAGATGTCCCTGTCCAAAAAAAAATACATGTCTTAATCGCCGCGCCATGCAACTGCAAGGAGTTTTCAATAATAACGATCATCTTTTGTATTCTACTAACGGCTGCGACTCCATGCATATTTTATCCATCCATCACCTAACTACGAGCATTTTCCACTTTTTGACCTCTTTGTTTTGACTTTGTAACAACTTTTGTTTTTTTAAATAATATTTTACCCATCACTTACGCGACAGTGACAGGTTTGACCTCATATAATTGTTTTTCAATACTGACAAGCAAGACCCACATAGAATAATGAGAACAAATGGGTCCAGTTTATCATTTTGGGGTAAATAATAAAAAGGATAGAACTATATAATGAAGTAAAAAAAAGGTTACGATATATCACTATTTAAATAGCCGAGAATTTTTGAGAGATCGCGATAATGGGATATTAAATAATTATAATACAGAATACGATATGGGATCACACATGTGCATTCTCTCAAAGCCTAGATGCCGATAAAGCGTGCTAGAAAAATCTAAAAATCACATAGTTGTGCGGCGTTGCAAACATTTTTTAACGGAACAGTAATATTTATAGACGACACGCCATCAATCTGGTACTGTGACCATGTAGAGCATATTTGGTTTGGTTGGTTTCTACATTTTAATATAAATTTTTCTATAAAGGGTCGTTTTCTGTGTTATTTTTTTGACTAAAAGCTAGAATGTACATTAATATGGAACAAAATTTTGTTCTAGAATGTAGACTTGGAACAGAGGGAGTAATTCCGAAGAAATTTTAGCATGATTTAAAATTTCATCTTATCTCTCTATCGAGGAGTTATGCTCCCTTCTTCCCAAAAATTTGTATGTACTCTGCACAATCCAAATATGACACCTGCAAATTTTATGTGTTGATTCAACAGAAAATGATTTTTCGATAAAGGGCGCTTTATTATTACTCATGTTTAAGCAATACACCCGGCCTCTGCATAACAGGATGCACACAGCCGCTAAAAAATCCAGTTGAAGAAACGAAGCAGAGAAAGAGAACACACGAGTACTATGTCTGATAAAAACAAAAAACTAGACTGTAGGAGGTAAAACATGTTGGGTAATAAAATCTTTCGCCGTTTCCTCCAAGCGTGAAGACACCACCGTAAATAGGTCGCGGTCCTCCAAACGCTGAAGAGACGACCATGAACGGAGCAACGCCGTACATCGGTAAATGACCTGCATAAGAGAAGAATTTTTATTATCAAAAACCTTGCCATTTCTACATAGCCATAGCGACCATAAAACTGCTATCGCTCCCACTCTGATAAGAACTTTGAACCTAGCATCTACTCCGTTTAGCCAATTGCCAAATATATTTGCAACGCTTTTTGGAGGATATAAGGTGGAACCTATCTGAATGATTGACCATATAGATCTAGCGAACTGGCATTGGAAGAACAAGTGTTTTATTGTTTCCTCCTCGTGACAGAAAACGCACTTAGTACACCCATGCCAGTTACGCTTTGCAAGATTATCTTTAGTAAGAATTACACCTCGACGAAGGTACCAAGAAAAGACCTTAGTTTTTAGTGGTATCTTCATCTTCCAAATGGATTTATTATTAAAAACCGGTTGAATAGGTTCAATTAAAGCTGAGTACATAGAACTAACAGAGAAAACCCCGTTTTTTGTAAGATTCCAACGAAACTCATCTGATCCTTGTTGCAGTTGGACAGAAGCTAATCTCAGTATTAGCTCATTCCAAGAGTTCAACCGAGGGCCAACGAGATCACGTCTGAATGTTACTGACGGTGGTGATGTTGCCATCACCTTCTGTATAGTATCATGCTTATGTCTCACAATATTGAACAAGGCTGGATATTGTTCACGGAGGGTGGTTGTTCCCAACCATATATCCTCCCAGAACCTTATCTCAGACCCATCTCTAATGGAGAAAGAGCCATGTGGGAAGAAGTATTTCTTAGTAGCCATTATGCCTGCCCAAAAATGCGAATCTCCTGGTTTCCAACTAACCTGAGATATAGCCTTTGAGCCAACATACTTCCTCCGCAGCAAATTCTGCCATACACCATCCTCGGTTAACAACCTAGCTAGCCATTTACCTAGCAAAGCTCTGTTCTTAACCTCTAGATCATGGATGCCGAGTCCACCTTGATCCTTAGGACGGCAAACAACACTCCATTTTGTCAGCCGGTATTTTTTCTTCTCACTATCTCCTTGCCAAAAGAACCTAGATCGGAAATAGTCCAATCTATGAAGGACTCCCTTAGGCAATTGGAAGAAGGAAATCATATACAGTACCAGATTTGTGAGTACTGAGTTAATGAGAACCAATCTTCCACCGAGAGATAGTAATTTACCTTTCCAACTACTAAGTCGTTTAAGTCTTTCCTCAACGAGTTTCCATTCAGCAAGTGTGAGTCTCCGATGGTGAACCGGAATGCCCAAATAGCTAATCGGAAAGCTGCCTAACCCACATCCGAATAGTTCGGCATACAGGTTTGCCTCGTCTTGGGCTTCGCCAAAGCAAAACAATTCGCTTTTATGGAAATTTATTTTAAGACCTGACAGTTGCTCGAACGCTGACAAAATTAATTTCAGGTTTGTAGCCTTCTGTAGGTCATGATCCATAAACAGAATTGTGTCATCGGCGATCTTGAAGAATTGATAAACCTCCCTCAACTAAGTGAGGTACCACTCCTTCAATCTGACCATCAACTTTAGCACGCTCAATTAAAATTGCCAACATGTCCGCCACAATGTTGAATAACATTGGAGATAGCGGATCACCTTGTCGTAAACCTTTTTTTGTTTGAAAGTATCGACCAACATCATCATTTACTTTGATGGCGACACTTCCACCAAAAACAAAGTTATTAATTAACGCGCGCCACTCCTCCGAAAAACCTTTCATACGGAGTGTTTGTTGAAGAAACGACCATTTGACTTTATCATAGGCTTTTTCAAAGTCAATTTTAAGGATCACTCCATTTAACTTTTTGCGGTGTAACTCATGGATTGTTTCATGCAGTGTAACGACTCCATCGAGGATATATCGTCCTTGCATAAAAGCAGTCTGAGTAGGTCGCACCACATGATCAGCCACCGAATTAAGTCTAATAGTAGCAACCTTGGTAAAAATTTTGAAGCATACATTTAAAAGACATATTGGTCTGTACTGTTGGATCCTTTCCGCATCATTTACTTTAGGGAGCAAAATTATTTCCCCAAAGTTGATTCGGAAAAGGTCCAATTGTCCCGCATGGAGCTCAACAAATAAATCCATCAGGTCTTTCTTAATGAAATCCCAGAAGTTCTGGTAGAACTCGGCTGGAAATCCATCAGGACCTGGCGCTTTATTAAGCTCCATTTGGAAGACCGCTTTTCTCACTTCCTCTTTGGTGTAAGGATTTGTAAGAAGAGCGTTTTCTTGCGGAGACACCTGAGGGATATCATCAATCCTAGATTCATCTAAGGATATAGATGATTCCTCCGGTGCACCAAATAAGCCTTTATAATATGAAGTAATATAGGACTTAAGCTGCTCATGGCCCTCAATCAGACCCTCATCTTGTGACAGAGAATGAATGCGTTTCTTCCTGTGTCGACCATTGGCCACACTATGGAAGTATCTCGTATTCGAATCTCCTTGAAGAATGAATTGGGCTTTTGACCTTTGGTACCATTTGAGTTCCTCTTCTCTCAGTAGTCCAGCTAACTTCGCATTATATTGACTTTTAAGTTCAATTTCTTGCGTAGTGAGTGGGCGTACTTCGGCTATTGCCTCTAAATCATCAATTGATGAAGAGAGAAAGAGTTTCTCCTGCTTAAGCTGCCCAGCCAAGTGTCTCGCCCATCCACCAAGGTACCTCCGAACCGATCGGAGTTTGTTATTCCACCTTTGGATGGGGGTAGACCCTGCGACCGGCTGCTCCCATACCTTCTTAACCATGTCTGAGAATCCATCCCTAAGCAACCATCCAAGTTCAAATTTGAACGGTCGACGTCGCTGAGGCGATGGTATTCCAGTGGAAAGAAGAATAGGAGCATGATCCGATAAAGACGCAATTCTAGGTAGAACCCGAACCGAGACGAAAGGGAATTTCTGTTCCCAGTCCGAATCCATGAGAACGCGATCTAACTTCTCGTAAGTAGGTTCAGGGAGACTGTTAGCCCAAGTGAAGTGTCTACCAACCGTTGCCACTTCTCTTAAGTCCAAACTGTCTATAACAGCGTTGAACAGAAAAGGCCAATGGTTGTCGAATCTTCCTTTGCTCTTTTCATGAGGGTATCGCAGCAAATTAAAATCCCCTCCTATAACAATAGGATACGGATTATCTTTCGCTAGATTAACCAACTCACGAAGAAAAGCAGGCTTAAAGTTATCCTGTGCGGCCCCGTAAACAGAAACCAAACTCCAAATGAAATTATCCGACTTATTCCGAATGTGAAGTTTAATGTGAAAATCACCCCCCGAATTATCGAGAATTTCCATGGTTGAAGATCGGACTCCTATCAATAAGCCGCCAGAACGCCCCCTAGGTGGACGGGATACCCAATCAAAATCTTCCCCGCCTGAAAGGCGATTTAGAAAATTCGTTGAGTAATTCCGTTTACCTGTCTCGGAAATGGCCACAAAATCTAAAACATAGTGTTGTGAGTATACTTCATGGGTGTACCATCGACAGTGCCTAGATCCGGCAAGCCCGGGTGGCCCACAGATGGTGATGAGGCATGTGGCCCATCGGGCGGCCCAGTTGCTGTTGATCATGAAGGAAGAAGTCCAGCCCAGGATCAGCAGGCCGGATCCGTACCGACCTAGGAGTGACCCGGATCCAGGGAGGCCCATGAGGAACCCGGATCCAGTACGACGTGTATGGAAGGCGGATCCGTGACGTGCACGGCAAGATATTGTACCGTAGCTAGGCTATCTGTAATCCGGCTAGGACTCTCCATGTAAACCCTAGATCCGTGCGCCTTTATAAGCCGGATCCCGGGAGCCCTAGAGGCACAACCACAACTCATTGTAACAACGCGAAAGCGCCCAGATAATACCAGACAAGCAGCAGTAGGCCCTGTCATCGTGCAGGTGTTCCGAAGCTGGGTAACTCGCGTACCACCGTCCCGTGTGCACTCCGCCCTATGGCCCCTACCTCTTCTCCCCCTCATGAGGATCCCTCCTCCGGGGTACCGTCGATTAGGCAACGACAGTTGGCGCCCACCGTGGGGCCTGTGGCGTCTGGAGGCCGGAACCGGGAGGGTTCCGCCATGGGAAGCTACGACGACACCATCGCTGTGGGGCGCGTCCTTTACGCCGGAAATCTGCCGATCGTCCCTCCGGATGAGTGCTGGATTCCGGCTAGGACAAACCCCGTCAAGCTCTCCATCGTCCCAATTGGCGGCATTCACATCTTCATCGGGGAAACCGTCGATTCCGACGGAAACCCACTGGTAAGTAACGCAGACGCGACCGCCGCAGAGCTGGACGCTGTCGCGAAGATCCGATACGAGATGCAGGGAGCTTCCCAAGGAAGATTCCGCCTCGGATCTGGAAATTTCAAAGCCCACCCAATCCGCCCCCGAGCAGGAAACAAAGGTGGAAGACCAATGCAGATCCGCCTGGGTTTCCCAGGTGTTAGAAAAGCAGAGGTGCCACTTCGTACACTTCTTGGCCCATACCGCCGGAACCGCCCCTCAAGAAGACGGAGTTGGTCCTGAGCAGGTAGAGGCACCGGAAAGCGGCGCAGATCCGGATCAGGCTCAGCTTGTCGGAGAAAGCGAAGCTCCGGTTGAAGAGTCGATTTTGGGCAATCTGAGCCCAATTTCCGGCGACACCCCGTCCACGGAATCTGATGACTTCGTTCGCAAGATAAGGGAGTACGGATACGGCGATCAGCCTGAAGTCGACTCCGCCCAGCCCAACCACGTTCTCGCAACGGTAGCAGCGCTGGGACAAAGCTGGATCCGGAGACCAAGTCAGCCAATCTGACCCCCAACCATCCCATCAAGGATCTCCAATGTCTCGAGTGCGACCCCAAAGGGATTCTCCCTCGGAGGAAATCTTGTCGGCGAGAGGAGGTGGCCGCGCGAGCAGTTCTTAACACACCTATAACCCCGGGCGACGCCGCAGATCTGGAGGCCCTAGAGACCGCCATAAAGGAAATGCTGGCCACAGCCAAGAGGCTCGCCGATACCGAAGCTGCGTTAAGGATAGGAAGGGCAGATCATGCAGCCTGGACGGAAAACTTCGAGAGACAGGACCGCGAGATTGCTGCCACACTCGAGCAGGTCAAGAGCATGAGGGCTGAGTGGGAGGTAAAGATGACCTATGCGCAGGCGGAGGCCGATCGAATTGTTAGAGAAGCAATTCCGCCTCGCAGAATACCCTTCAACACGCCCGCAGATCACCAGCCGCTGGAAACTCCAAAGGACAACATGCAGAAAGCTGCGGAATTGCTGAAGAAGAAGGACGAAGAAGTTGATATCAACTATCTCCGCACACTTGTCGCTTCAGCAATGCAGCAGCAGAACAAGGCAGATACTTCGCGCGAGGTTGGAATCCAATCCGGATAATCGTGTATCTACCGCGTTGAAGGACGATGAATCGCACACCGGATCGTCGGAGCGCGAGAAGAAGGGCCAGGGAGCACCCAAATCCGATCCCCGTTCCGTCACAGACGCCTCCGTCGGATCCAAGGAAGGGAAAGGACGCGATGTACTCCGGAAGAGACAAATACCGCAACCCCTCACCTCCACCCAACGGTTACCCGCGACCCCCTCGCCGCCGTAGTCCAGCCGGAAACACCAGGCCCGTAGGGCATGGTGCGCTTGTTATCCGCGACAACGTGCTGCCAAGAAACAGAAATAGGGAGCGCTCGCCGGAACCTCGCCGGAATCAGAACAATGTTCATGAGCACGAGCCAGGAGGAGTCGGAATGAAGATCGCGGTTGAGCCTCGCCGGAACCGCGATCCAGAACCTCGTCGGAGCCGCGATCCAGAACCTCGCAGAGCCGGGACCCGAGCCTCGTCGGAGCCGTGACCCGGAGCCTCGCCGAACGACCAGGGGCAGCCAGCGCCAAGGCGAAGGCAGCCACAGGAGCCGGAGTCAGCACCAGGAAGGCCGAGGAGATTCAGATGGCGGAAGCAAGAAGTCAGACCGCCCACCTCGCAGGTCTCCCTCACCACCACCTAGCGGTGGCGGCGGAGGTGGAGGCGGAGGCAATGGCCGGAGATCTCGCTCTCGCTCCAAGTCTCCTCGCCACGGCTCGCGCGACGCGCGGGACCGCCTTAACGAGTACAGAACCGACTACATTGGTCCGAAGTGCTTTGGCAGGATGATTCGAGAGGAACCAAAGCCAAGGATGAACCTCAAGCTACCTGGAAATCTGAAGCATTATGATGGCACCGAAAGGCCGGATACCTGGATTGAGGATTACTACAATGCTGTAACCTTCGCCGGAGGAACCCCTAACATCGCCTGCCGCATGCTCCAGTTGTACCTTGTAGGTCCAGCCCGGATCTGGCTCAGCGACCTCGAGAAGAACTCCATCTTTTGCTGGTTCGACCTGAAGAACGCTTTTGAGAAACACTTCAGGGGCACCTACAAGCGACCTGCCACAACAAGCGACCTACAGGCTTGCATCCAGAAGAAGGGCGAAACATCAAGGAATTTCCTCACCCGATGGTTGGCATGCAGAAACGAGTGCGAGAACGTTGACAACCGCACGCAATGCACGCCTTCATTGGGGGCTTGCAGCGAGGAGGATTGCTGCGACACAAGCTAACCTGCATGGTCAATGCAAATCAACTGACGTTGGATGACATGATCACCATCGCTAGCGATCACACTGCCGCCGACGACGACGCAGGCGGTGATCTCGCAGCCACAGCAATCCCCCTGCACCAACAAAAGAAGAACCGTGACAACGGCGGCAGCAGCAGCCATAAGCGCAAGAACCACGATGACCGGAAGAGTGGCGGATCCGAGATGGTCGCCATGGCGTTTCAACGCGGAGGTCCAGGAGGCGGAAGAGGACGCGGACGCGGAGGCGGAGCCGGCAGGGGTCAGCAGCATACCTCCGAGGTCACTGCTGCCGGATCCCGCGCACCGCAAACCTATGAAGAGTACAGAGACATGCCCTGTCTGGCCCATCTGGATCCGGTTACAGGGAAGTCCACTCATACCAACCGCAACTGCAAGTGGGTCAATGATCTAAAGAACGACCCGGAGGCCGGATACAAGCGCGCCCGGAAGCACCGCCCTCGCGGAAAAGGTGGCAAGGGCAAGAACAAGGACAAGGAGGACGATAGTTCCGAGGCGATGGATGAGGATGATAACTCGCCGGATCCCAAGGCAGGATCCGCAGGAAAATCCAACCCATTCGACAAAAAGAGCGTGGGGGCTTACCACACTTTCCTCGGAACCCCAACAGTACGCGCCTCCAAGTCAGCTACCCGGATCCTGAACGCCATAGTTCCGGCTGTGCCGCAGTACGTCAGGTGGTCGGAAATCCCGTGCACATTTGATCGGAAGGATCATCCCGCAATTGTGCCAAAGGAGTGCTACGCCTTGGTTGTAAGTCCCCGCATAGACGGGTATGACTTCTCCAAGTGCCTCATGGATGGCGGAGCTAGCCTGAACATCATGTACTGGAGACTCTAGAGCGGATGAACCTCACCAAGGAACAGCTCAAACACAGCACCACCGAGTTTCATGGCGTGGTTCCGGTAAGAAGGCGAACTCCTCGGCAGCATCACACTTCCCGTGGCTTTTGGCGATGTTCATAATTTCCGCGAAGAGAAGATCACGTTTGAAGTTGTGCCCTTCAAGAGCTCCTACCACGTCATCTTCGGCAGGCCCACCTACCACAAGTTCCACGCAAGAGCGTGCTACATCTACAACAAGCTCAAGATTCCGGGTCCTAAAGGTATGATTACCGTATCCGGAGACTACAAAAAAGCTCATGAGTGCGAGTTAGGCGAAGCCGCCTTCGCAGAGTCTGTGATATCCGGAGAAGAGCTGAAAGGCTACAGAGCCGCGGTGGATCCGACTGAGATGCAGACCACCAAGAAGCAAATCTCCGAGCAGAAAACCTCCTTCAAGCCCGCGATAGAAACCAAGAAGCACGACCTCATCCCAGGTGACTCTTCCAAGCAGGTTTCAGTCGGAGCCAACATGGACCCCAAATAGGAAAGCGCGCTCGTCGAGTTCCTCCGCGCTAACATGGATATCTTCGCATGGCAACCTTCTGACATGTCCGGAGTACCTAGGGAACTCGCCGAGCACTACCTCAACATAAATCCGGGGGCCAAACCAGTGAAGCAAGCTATGCGACGCTTTGGAGATAAGAAGCGCCGCGCCATAGGAATGGAACTAGCAAAGTTACTAGAAGCAGGTTTTGTAATAGAAGTTATCCATACCGATTGGGTCGCGAATCCCGTCCTTGTACCCAAAAAGAACACTGAAATACTAAGAATGTGCATCGATTACTCTGGCTTGAACAAACATTGCCCGAAGGATCCGTTCCCCTTGCCGCGCATTGACCAAGTCATTGATTCGACGGCGGGGGCGGAACTTCTGTGTTTTCTTGATGCGTATTCCGGGTATCATCAGATCCGGATGAAGGAATCCGACCAAAAGGCGACTTCATTCATTACCCCCTTTGGTACTTACTGCTATGTTACTATGCCTTTTGGTTTGAAAAATGCAGGTGCTACTTACCAACGTACGATGCAGCGGTGCCTGAAGGACCAAATTGGCCGGAACGTGCACGCTTACGTCGACGACATCGCGGTCATGACCCGGAAAGGATCCGACTTGATCAGCGATCTCACAGAAACCTTCGACAACCTCCGCAGGTACAAGATGATGTTGAATCCGCTGAAGTGCGTCTTTGGCGTGCCGGGAAAACTCCTTGGCTTCATAGTCTCTCACGAGGCATTGAGGTTAACCCGGAAAAGATCAAGGCAATCCTGTGCATCAAAAGGCCAACTTGTCTCAAAGATGTGCAACGACTAACTGGTTGTGTTGCAGCAATCAGTAGGTTTGTCAGCCGTCTTGGCGAGAAGGCACTACCTCTGTACAAGCTGCTGAAGAAAACAGACAAATTTGTCTGGGACGACGCAGCTGATGCAGCTCTTCGAGGGTTGAAGGAGATACTCACCTCCCCGCCTATCTTGGCAGCTCCAGTAGAGTCAGAGCCAATGCTCCTTTATCTGGCAGCTACCAACAAAGTCGTCAGCCTCGTCATCGTGGTGGAGCGAAAGGAAGAAGGTCATGAATATGACGTCCAGAGACCTGTCTACTACATCAGCGAGGTGCTGACGGAATCAAAACAGAGATATCCTCACTTTCAGAAGCTAGCTTATGGCGTGTTCCTAGGCAGCCGGAAGTTGAGGCATTATTTCCAAGAGCATCGATGTGATCGTGGAGCAAGGCTCCGCTGTCAACAATTCTCAACAACGCTGACGCAACAGGACGTACGGCTAAATGGGGCATCGAATTATCCGCCTTCGACATCGCTTACAAGCCAAGGACTGCGGTAAAATCTCAGGTTCTGGCAGATTTCGTTGCAGATTGGACAGAAGCTCCGGATGCAAGTCTGGAGCCGGAACCAGAAACATGGGTCATGCACTTCGACGGATCCAAGCAGCATCAAGGCTCAGGAGCCGGAGTCACCCTGAAGTCCCCTACCGGAGAAGAATTGCAGTATGTTCTGCAGATCCACTTCGAAGCTACCAACAACATGGCGGAATATGAGGCTCTACTACACGGTCTGCGCATCGCTAAGGAAATAGGGATCAAGCACATCATATGCTGTGGAGATTCCGACCTGGTGGCACAACAAGTAGCCGGAACCTGGAACGCCAGAAATTCCGTCATGGCGGCCTACAGAGACGAAGTTGACGAGATTGCCAAGAGCTTCCTCGGATACGAAGTCAAGTACGTCAGGAGAGACGATAACACAGCGGCAGACATGCTATCCAAGCTCGGATCCGGCAGGAAACCAATTCCGCCTGGCATTTTCCTGGAGCATCTCCGGATACCCTCAGTTAAGGGCGCTAACCCGGAAAACCCAGAGGTGGCAGTGTCTCCGGCTAGGGAAGTGATGGCTATCATTCCGGCCTGGACCCAGCCTTTCCTGGACTACCTCATCGATCAGAAGTTGCCAGAGGACGAGGTCCTCGCACGACGTATCGTCGGCGAGCACGAACCTACACAATAGTTGATGGACAGCTCTACAAACGAAGTGCAGCAGGGGTATTTCTTAAATGCGTCTCCAATCAAGATGGCATTGAAATCCTCAGAGAGATCCACGCAGGGGACTGCGGGCATCACGCCGCTCCCAGATCACTCGTTGCAAAAGCTTTTCGGTTAGGTTTCTATTGGCTTACAGCTAAAGAAGACGCTGATAAAATAGTCAAGACCTGCCGAGGTTGTCAGTACTACGCTACTCAACCAAACGCTCCAGCCCAAGAGCTGAAGACCATACCTATCACCTGGCCATTTGCGGTGCAGGGGCTTGATATGGTTGGTAAGTTAAAAAAATCATCTCCTGGCGGTTTTGAGTACCTCCTGGTCGCTGTTGACAAGTTCAGCAAATGGATCGAGGCTAAGCCAGTGAGAAAAGCCGACGGTGCTACGGCACTAAAATTCATCTGCAGCCTCGTGATGAGATTCGGCATCCCGCATGACATAATCACAGAGATAATGGCACGAACTTTGCTCAAGGAGAATTGAGGGATTATTGTGAGACAATGGGGATACGACTGGACCTCGCATCTGTGGCTCATCCACAGTCCAATGGTCAGGTTGAAAGGGCTAACGGCCTAATATTATCAGGAATTAAACCACGCCTTGAAGGACCGCTGCGACGAGCAGCCGGAGCTTGGGCTGATGAGTTGGAGGCTGTTCTGTGGAGTTTACGAACTACCCCTAACAGATCAACAGGGTTTACCCCTTTTTCCTGGTATACGGATCCGAAGCCGTACTTCCCTCCGACATCATCCACGATTCACCGCGAGTTTCCGCCTACAATGAAGAAACAGCTGACGAGGCAAGACAGCTATCTGTGGACCTGATCGAGGAAGCTCGGAACTTAGCAGATCAGAGATCCGCCATCTATCAGCAAAAGCTCCGACGTTATCACAGTCGTCGAGTTCGGAAACGCTCCTTTATGGCAGGAGACCTGGTCCTCCGCCTTCGACAGGTGAAAGACCATAAGCTGCAATCTCCATGGGAAGGACCCTTCGTCGTTAGCAAAGTGCTTCATAACGGGTCGTACTACCTTGTCGATTTCCGCGAGTTAAGGGATAGACTCGCTAATCGGCACCGGAAACGCATAGCGTGAGGATCCGGATGACATCTACGATGAAACAGATCGCCCTTGGAATATCGCACAGCTACGTCCTTTCTACACTTAGCATATATTTTCCGAGTTCTAAACTCTGTAATAGTTATACATGATCAATGAAATAAAGCTTCTGGTTCACTCTTTTGAGTCTTTTACCTCCTTTACTTGTTCATTTTAGATCGTGTATGTTTTTTCCAACTAAAACCGCAGAGCTGGATTTTTTCCGCCTAGGCGTGTATGAAAGTTGTGATTTTCAAAATCGTCCTTTAGGACGTAAGCTTAAGTTTTACGATAAAGTTGTTATCTGTTGCGAACTCGTGGATTCCTAGTAGCGATTTCCGGCACCTATGCCTGGGGGCTTGTTTCCACGGTTATGGACGGACTGCCATTGGGCTTCGTCGCCGCTGACGAGCGTTTCCGGCTAAGGTTTTCCGGCTCGTGGAAGGTCAAGCGAGCAAGCCGGAAAATAACGAAGTCAGCACTTGCTTTCCGACATAAAACGAAACATGCACACAATATTTAACGGATAGCAGAATAAGTGTTTCCGCCCCATGCATAATTGTTTCGTTCCTAGCTACTTAAGAATTTAAAGTCTTATTACAAACCCTCGCTGGGGCCAAAATGATGCATTGCTTTTCCCGCAGGAATAAAAGTTCTCACTCCCCCTTAGCCGGAGAAGTTTTGCCCTCTGGATCTTGTTCCTTGGCGCCTTCGGCCGGAGAAGATACGTCTTCTTCACTTTCCTTTTCTTCGGAAGCAGCAGTGCTGGTCTTGGGTTCTTCTTGGGGCGCATCCTTGGAGCTGGTCCAGGTAAACTCGGCTCCGGATTCCGCAGGTCGCGCCTGGGCGTCGAGATCCTTCAAAAGTTCCGCTTCTAAGGCCTCGTCAGCAGCGAGGACGACCTTGTCGTAGAATTCCTCGTGCCGGATCCTGCGCGCGATGCGGGTGTCGTAGCCGCTCACTGCATCCAGCAGCTCGCCGACGTCCGCATCCGGAGGAACGCCCGTGGTCACTTCATCAAGATCAAGACCCGGAGTATGTGCTAGGCACATGGTCAAGGCCATTGCAGCTGCGCCTCGGGCTGAAGATGCTTGTAGATCAATCACCAGCTCCGGCAGAACGTCCATCTTACCAATAAGCTTGCGCACGTCACAAGTGCGGCTCCTTTTGATGTTCAAATTATGGCATATTTTGCGGGAGGCGGAGATGAGATCCTTGCAGTCATCACCCGCGAGTTGCAGAAGATCGTCTCGTGGGAACAAATTCCGGCGCTGTTCCGGGTACCCAAGCGGCTCTACATAAAAAGATAATCAGGATATAGGCATGCAATTTGAGCGCAAAGTAAAAAAGAATCGGAGCAAATATCTTGACAAGGTTCCGATATCATACCCAAGATGTTCTCATTGAGCAAGTCCCAGTGCTGCTCCGCTGTCTCCATGAATTTCCGGAGTCCGTTGAGCTCCTTTTGCTGCCTCCGATGGTCTCGGCTGTCAGCATTCTTTTTCAGCTCCAGCTCGCCCTTCTCCCCGATATGCTCGGAGTTTTTCTCCGCCACTGCTCGGCCTGCTCCCTCTTAAGTTCCGCCTCCTTTAGCTTCGTCTCCAATTCTTGGTACGAGGAGCGCAGGTTCTCAAGTTCAGTCGAAGCTGTTGCAAGGGAGGAGGATGCGCCTATAATAATATACGTTAACAGCAAATTTGAAGTCGGAATTTGGTTAATAACGAAGAAGGTGGAAACCAACCTTGGGCGTCTGCCAGTTGTTTAGCCAGTTCCGCATTCTCATCCTTCAGGGTCCGGATATTTTCCGCTTTGACTCGAAGTAACGCGGCGCTGCAGGCAATGTTCTTGTGCAGCTCGTAGTGCAGCGCTTTCTGTTCTGTAAAATTTAAACAGGCAGGAGTAAAAATTCCGCTTTGTAGCAGTGGTTTCTTTTAAAGCATCATTGCCGGAACTTTTCCGCCATAATGCTTGGGGGCTACTGGTCCATTCTAAAAAACTTTCCCGGAAGTAATTTTTCTCTAAGCATTTAAGCGCTAACTACTTTTTGAGTTTCCGCCTACATGCTTGGGGGCTACTGGGGAGTACCTTTTGCTTGCAGATAAGTTGATCGCAGAACTGGCCAATGTTTTTCTTGAAGTCCTGGATCTCCGATGTCCTGGAATCCGGCTTCCCCCAGGCGTTGTTCAGCATGGCGTTGAGCAGGTCTTGTTCAAGTTCCCACTTCTCCGCCTCGATCAGCTTGTTAAAAAACTTGGTGGCATACGCCTTGGGGGTGGAAGTGGTGTCCGCCGGATCTCCGAAGTTCTTCGGAAAACGACTATGTCGCCGACACCCTCTCCAGCCTTCTCGGAAGTGACTTCCGCATCTCCTTGGCCTTGTGTTTCCGCCTCTTCTTGGGCAGGGCTTTTGGCCTTGGGATCTTCTTCCTCCAGGTGCCCGCTGCTAACCGGAATTATCTCCGGTGGAGTGTTTGCGGCAGGCGGGGGAGATGGGTCAGCCTGAGGAGGCGACGGTTGAGGAGTTGGGTGGGAAGCGCTGGGTGGAACTGGAGTAGAGGGACCAACAGCCGGAGATTTCTTCATGTACTTCGTGATGGGCTCCTGGCTGGTGGTCCACGTGGCAGCGGTTTTCGGATTCCTGCAAACAAGTGAAAGGGTTTAGACAAGAAATAATTTCGCTAAGTAAAAATCGCATCATGCTCGGAAACTCACGGGGCGCCGGGAATGATGGGGCGTGTGCCCTGGCCAGCCGTCGAGAGCATCCGTGAGACGCGCACGCTCCGCCTTCCTTGAGTCAAGCGGAGGTGGTTTCGTCGTCTTTGGCTTCTTGGCGGAGGCC
Source organism: Lolium perenne (assembly GCF_019359855.2). Classification (NCBI taxonomy): domain Eukaryota; kingdom Viridiplantae; phylum Streptophyta; class Magnoliopsida; order Poales; family Poaceae; genus Lolium; species Lolium perenne. Next base: position 318,817,824 of record NC_067245.2, read on the forward strand.
TCGCCGCTAGCTCCGGCGAGCCGGAAGCCTTGGCGCGGGGACGCTTTGTAGGTCGAGGGCCGCCTTGCGGGTGCCTGGTCCTCTTCCTCCTCGTCGTCTTCCGGAGCCTCCTCCGCCGTGTCGCTGGTAACGGGGACGCGAATGATGGTGCGGAAGTTGTCCTCCGCCAAAGTATTGAGCTGGAAGGAAAATGAACAGAAGTTAGAGTTATCCTTGTGAAGTTTGAAGCAACGGAAAGAACGAAGCTTACCGGAGGACACTGATCGTTCGTGTAGATATCCTTGAACAGTTCCGGGACCTGTTGGCCCTCGGAATCTTCACCAGCGTCTTGAATCTTCTTTTTCAGAGAGTCAGCCGGAAGATCATGGCGGGTAACCGGAGAAGATCATCCGCCCCGGTATAAGCGCACATCAACCGCGCGTTGTAGCGAAGGGGCTGGATTCTCCGGGTAAACCAGCTAAGTGTAAGCTGGGCTCCGGTAAGTCCGTCATGGACTAGCCGGGAGATTCTCCGCGCAGCTTTCTCCAAGGTTGGAGTCAGGCGAGTGGAGGGACGAAGCTCCAGCTTGCAAGTTCTTCCGGAGGTTCGTTGACGAATCGGGGAAGGCCTTCGTGGACATCCGGAACAGGAGCATTCTTCTCGTAGAACCATCCGGCGTTCCAGTACCGGACGGACTCGTGTGAATCATGGGGAGGATACATACGATTAGGGCGGAGCATAAACGTCATGCTTCCGCAGTTCACCATTGCTTTGTCCTTAGTTTCTTTCTTCACTCGGAAAAAGAATTGCCACAACTTGACAGATGGCCGGATCCCAAGATGTCCTTCGCAGAGAGTCACGAAGTTGGACAAGAGAAGGTATGAATTGGGGCAAATGTTGTGGGGCTGGAGCCCGTAGGTGTTGAGGATGGAGAGGAAAAATTCCGAACAAGGGAGTGAAAGACCGCGTTCCACCCAAGCCTTGGTCATGACAACTTCTCCGGCACGGCTTGGGGGCGTCGGAGTCACGAACGAAACTCCAGTGTGTGGAGATCATTCCCTCGTTCTGGAGCTCTCTAAGCTCCACGTCGGTGGTTGCGCAAGGCCACCATTGACCTCGTTCTCCTTCACGGATCCGGGCCTTGGACGCCCTCTTGTTTTCCGCCTCCTGCACCTTTGCTGCCATCCGAGCTTGTCCCTCGAGTTCTTCTTGGAGCTCTTGGAGGGTAGGGATCCGGCTTGGAGCGGTGCTGGAAGATGCGGAAAAAGGTTGAGCTAGTCTGATGTCGGAAACATACGGTGGCAGGAATGATATAGGATCCGGGCATATGGGTTCTATTTGGTTGGGATCCGGGCTACTCGAAGAGCTACCAGTGCAAAGTGACGATTCGAGTGGCATGCTTCCGGCTGCACCCATACAAAGTGTCTGAGTACCCGGATCACTAAGCCTATCTTCTACACTAGGTTGTCTTCTACAAGTCCGGCGTACTTACCGCTAATGGCGCGGTGGTGCGACGGAGCTCCGGCGGAAGATGAGGTCGCCGAACTTGAAGGAAATCGGCCCGCGTGACCACGAATCGGCGGCGGAGCAAGTTTCCCGTTCAAACGTGAGAATCTTGGAGCGAGGGAAGCCTTGGTTCGGCGGCACTCGAAGTTCACCGGGGCGAAGTTCGCCGGAATCAAGATCTGCGGCGGCGCGGCGCGAGGAGGAAGACGATGTGGTGAGAGGGGGTGAAAGAATGAATTTTTACCGGGCCGCGGGGTATTTATAGGCCGCGCTCGGAGATTCGGGATCCGGATCCAACGGTGGAAACTGAACGGTCGCACCGTTGGATGGATGACACGTGTTTAGGTCAAATGCGGTAAAACGACGTGGAGGTGACTTAACAATGCACTCCCGAAAATTCCGGTTGAAGATTTGCATCTGCGAAACTTTAGTGCGGGAAATGAGGAAGTTGTGCGCGGGAAATACGGAACTTCCGTTGTTAAGCATGATCTGAAGATGAAGGATTTCCGAAACCGTTAGAGTTTTTTAAGATTCCGGGTGATTCTGTGAAGATAAGATTGGCTTTCGTTCAAGCAGGGAGTAACCCGGAAATGTTCTTTGGAACGTCGATGGATGAAGTCCCTCGGGATGGGAGCATTTTCCGGCTATAAGTTGGAAAAAGAAGAAAATGCAAAGTTGGAGCTCTTCAAGTTTCTCCGCGTTACCAACGTTTGCCGGAGATCATGATGGACCAGCAAGACGGAGACTGCAGGGGAAACTCGGAGAACTCTGGGGGCTACTGTTGTGAGTATACTTCATGGGTGTACCATCGACAGTGCCTAGATCCGGCAAGCCCGGGTGGCCCACAGATGGTGATGAGGCATGTGGCCCATCGGGCGGCCCAGTTGCTGTTGATCATGAAGGAAGAAGTCCAGCCCAGGATCAGCAGGCCGGATCCGTACCGACCTAGGAGTGACCCGGATCCAGGGAGGCCCATGAGGAACCCGGATCCAGTACGACGTGTATGGAAGGCGGATCCGTGACGTGCACGGCAAGATATTGTACCGTAGCTAGGCTATCTGTAATCCGGCTAGGACTCTCCATGTAAACCCTAGATCCGTGCGCCTTTATAAGCCGGATCCCGGGAGCCCTAGAGGCACAACCACAACTCATTGTAACAACGCGAAAGCGCCCAGATAATACCAGACAAGCAGCAGTAGGCCCTGTCATCGTGCAGGTGTTCCGAAGCTGGGTAACTCGCGTACCACCGTCCCGTGTGCACTCCGCCCTATGGCCCCTACCTCTTCTCCCCCTCATGAGGATCCCTCCTCCGGGGTACCGTCGATTAGGCAACGACACATAGTCTCTGATGGATTCCGCGATGTGTAAGTGTTTAGCCAAGTCTTGAAGACCTCTGCTATTCTTAAACATGCCATTCATTTAGAAACTGTTGTAGATTTTGTCATCCTAGCCTTTTTATTAGGCCAAGCGTTCCTTTTGATTTGGGAGGCTCTAGATTTGCGATTTGTTGCTTGTAGTTCAAAACAAGAACCAAGCATCGCGTCATCCGTACCAACCTCTAAAACCTCTCCAACAAGTTGTGTGAGAAGCTGGCCATCCGTAATGGCGTACGCTTCGTCATCATCAACAGTAGTCGGAGAGGGAGAAGACTTAGTTCCAGACATAGGAGTGACTTTTAATCTATCAAACTCCAAATGTTTTAGAACTTTAGTCGAAACTGAAATAGCATGTAAAGAAGACCCCAGGGAAACGCCAACACTATTGAGTTTGGCGGAAACCTGAGGTGTTGAAAAAGACAAGAAAGAAGTAGAACAATTATCCATACCCTTAGCATCGAGGTTAGCCGCAGCTTTACGCCGCATTGCCTTGGTCATGGAGTCCTCATCCGTGGCTGCCGCGCCATCCGCAGCAACACCATGGCGTGCACTCCTCCGAGTCGGAGTCTGCACGCCGGCGTTGGAGACAGTGGCGTTTTTAGAGGAGGGTAAAGGCGACGCAGGCCCCTCCTCTAAAACAACACCCACCTCCAAAGCCGATACCGAGGGAACGGAAGTCGAAGTAGGCCGTCCCCCCAGCCCAGCATGTGCAGCCAACGAGGAAGGTACTACGTCATCTAAACCATCCTTTTTCTTTTCTTTCAATTCTCTATGTTTTATACTAATTCCTTCGAGCCGAAGATATCGTAATGTTGAGCCGGTCGATGGACTGTGTAGTATATTCTACTCGTTTTAGCTTACGCACGCACGCACTGATCGGCGGTTTTAACCGATCGAATTGCAGGATATGCACACGTCGTGAGACCGGCCTGGGCATGTACAATGCTAGGCTCTTAGGTAGGCGCTTGTGCAGCAAAAAAAAAAAAAACTAATTATCATAAATAATCTTGATTAGCGTCTGTAACCACAGCGCGAGGCGCTAGTTGGGGCGCTAAAACGAATACAGCACATGGATACGGCCTGCCCATTGGTTGCATGCAGGAAAAATGACGGAGCGCTCGGTGCAAGGATCGGCCGGGAATATCAGGTAACTGCAGGGATTATCACCCTAGCGCCGCCCAGGTTAAGAGCCCCTATTGTAGATGCCCTGATGCGCGCGCCCCTGATGCAGCATATGAGCAAACCTTTGCGTCACTCAAGAACGGTTACTTGAGCAGGGACGGAGAAAGTTCGCACCACTCGTGAGATTTTCAGCTGTTGCCCTTTTTTTTGAGAATACAATTTTCAGGTCATGCTCCATGTACGAATTGCCCAAACTCAAGTTCTCTAGCTTTGCACCTGGAGCCAAAACTACAGCCCACTAGCCCACGTGGAAGCCTGGAAACTCGGTTTTGATTAGTTGTTCCGTTCCTTATCCTCAATCAAAAATAAAAAGGGCAGCGTTGAGTGTCCCCCGGATCAAATCCCCCGATCCCTCGGGTCCGCAGCCACCCGACTGAAACGGAATTACCGTCTGATCTGGTCAACGACCTCGTGAAAAAAAGAGAGGAAAAAACAAGTCCTCTCCCGACGCCTCACCACGTACTAAAAGGGGATCTGGGTAGCGCCGCCAACTCCTGCCTCTAGCAACGCCGGCGATGTCGAGGCCAGCTTGCAGCACCCCCGTCCCGCCGGCAACACCGCCGCCCCGCTCGCCTCCACTCGCGCAGAGAAGCTCGGGTCACCGGTGCCTCTCCCCACAGCAGCAACACCTACCATTGGTAGCAAAAAGTCGTCGCTGTTTGCAGCATCGCCGTCGTTGGTCGTAGCACCAACGTCGCCGGTCCTGTAGCAACCTGCCATGGCTGCTGCTGCAGAGGTGGCCATCCGAGATGACCTTGTAGCAAAGGTGGCGGGCGTTTGTAGTAAAGGTGGCCGACATTTGTAGCACCTGCCGCTAACATTTGCAGCAAAACAGTCAGCAACATCCTACGACATAGCACCGGCGACCAGCTATTGTAGCATCCGCGGCTAACATTTGTAGCACCGGCGACCAGCTATTGTAGCATCCACGGCCAACATTTGTAGCGCCGTCGACCACATGCAATAGTATCACCGACCACCACTGGAAGCACCAGCGACCAACTATTGTAGCATCCGTGGCCGACATTTGTGGCACTGTCAACCACGTATGGTAGCCTCTCCCGCATGCCGCACCATCTCCTCGTAGCACCACTGGCAATGGCTCAAAGCAACACCCGTGGCCGATTGCAGCTCCGACGGTAGGCTCTTGCAGCAGTGATGCCTAGTGGAGAAGAAGGTGCTGCTTAGAGCCGCCCTTCCTTGTTGCCCTCTGCGCCTCCACGGCCGGTGACGCTCGCGGCCACAAAATTAATGGGATCTCCTCCGACCTCTGCCTCGCCTTGTTTTCATGCGTGCCTACATGGCCGCCGACGCTCGCAGCCGCGACCTCAACGAGGTCTCCACTAACTGGGAGAGGTGGGTGGGAGAGGTGAGAGGGGAGGAGTTGCAGGCTACCAACGCGCGGCGGTGGAAGGAGGTGCAGAGCACCAGGCGGTAGGGAGGGGAACGCGGCGGCGAAAGGAGGTGTTGGGCACCGAGTGGTAGGGAGAGGAGTTGCATCGACAAAAAAAAAAGTGGAAAATTTCCGTGGGGAGAAGCGGAGGAAGAAGAAAGCGAAGGGATAAGCTTTGGGGTGGGCCAGCTTCAATCGCTCGTGTCATGCCACGAAGAAGGACCTGTGTTGCTCCCTCGAGACAAAGGATGAAGCTTGCTCGTTCCCCCGGGGGTTCCAAAGCGTTTTCCAAATAAAAAGTTGTTTTGTTCTTTCTTCTTTGTTTGCCTGCAAACCCTATCACACGCTCATAGGGGAGCACCTGTTCTCCGCCTTCAGCGAAGCGAACATTGGCTCCACATATAATGCGCTTTTATGGGCCGCTCCTCTTCTGGCTTGGAAAAGTGAGGATTTCCTATCTAATCCAAGGGAAGGAAGAGAGGTTGAATGTGTTGCTGTGTCAAATCGAGATTGTCTGGGTGTTCAGTCTACCGCTCATGTTCGACGCGCATGTAGCTTTGAAAAGGACGAGGTGTTGTTCAGGGTTCCCTACCGATCAACATTTTTCATTTTGGCGAATTATAGTATAGTATATCCCTTCCTTGGGTATTCATGCGGCCCAGATAAACATGTAGTATTTTTTCGTTTTTTTTTGAAAAATATTCGAATTTTTAATAAATGTTTTAATTTTAAAATTGTTGAAATCTAGAAAAGTTTAAACTTACAAATCTTCAAATTTCAAAAATTGTAAATTTTGAAAAAATGTTCAAAACTGAAAAGTTAGAAATTGGAAAAAGTTTGAAATTGATTTTTTTTTTAAAAGTGCAAAAAAAGATAGACAAGAAAGGAAAACTGACGGAAAAACAAAAAACCGAAAAAAGCTGAAGAAACCATAAAATAAAAACCTCAAAACCAGACAGAAAAAGAAAAAAAGCAGAAGAAAGAAAGAAAATTGTTCAGATTTGAAAAATGTTCATTTTTTAGTTTTGTTCAGTTTTAGAAAATGTTCAGATTTCGAAATGTTCCGATTGCGAAAATGCTGAGATTAAATTTTGTCCAGATTAAAAAAATGTCCATAATTGGAAGAATAAATAGAGAAAAAATGTACATGTTATTGGACCGCGATTTTGAAGCGGCCCATGAGCGAAGCGTGTATGCATTACTAACGCACGCGTTGAGCGTGCGATAGGGCACCTCCTGCTTTCGCAAACTATGGGTCTGTTTGGATTGTTGCCGATGGTTACCCTTCCAAAATTTTGGCGTTGACTGAGGGCATAAGACAGTGTTTGGATTGAAGCCAAGTTCCACGAGCCATACCAAAATATCGGTCGCTACCTCAGATTTCACGCCCGCGCGCTGGCGAAACAGGGGCTGACAAACCCCTCGCCAAAATATTGGCAGGCCAGAGATTTGGCGTGGCGGCCGTGGGTATGAACCAAACAGCCCCTATGTCCCCTCCAAATCAAATTGGAACGACCCCCCTCCAAATCAAGTTGATTGATCGATTGCTGCTGGTGGTGGCAGGGGCACCTCCCGCTCTCGCAAACTATGTCACCACCTCGCCGGTAGTCCATGTGAAGAGGCGAACACCGTCGACTGACCCTTCCGTGGTTTCGTCCCATGAATCTATCGCTCATCAATTATATCTAATCAAGCGCCTGAATCTAAAGGTACATCAGTAAACACATGGTTCAATTACTAGGTAAGTACCTTCTTCGAATAGATTACCAAAACCTGCTAGTCTGATTAATCAGTACACATGTGTACATTAAAATGAAGTAATTTACTAGTTTGATGTGCCTTTTTATTATATTTTTGTGCTTCAAGGATGAAAAAAAGAAAGACAGTAAACTACTTCAATTCTGTAGATGAAAATCGATACACGTTTCGCTTTCGCGCCGAGGAACGATTCGTCGACACGTGCATGTAGTATCTTCAGAACGATTCATGGATGCACATGTAGTATCTTCAGACGATTCTGTCGTAGACCGCGGTAAAATTTGAAGTTTTTGGTCACGTGACGTGACAGACGGCGCATACGAACGTCGATCTTGGGTTAAGATAGTATGTCAATGTCAAATGCGTTTTCTGTTTTCCAAAGTGCTATGACTGGCTATGGGCCTGCGCCGGTGATTAGTTTATCTGCACCCTCATGCTTTACTCACACTGATATATGCCTTGAAAAAAATATTGTTAGAATTGTAATACCTTCTACATGCACATATTGCGTAAGGTGTAGTACAGCGACTAAACGTATTCGTGTACGTCATGGTGATGGCTTTTCTCACCTCCTATAACACGGAACCGAGAACCCCCGATCGGGGTATCCTTCCGCCCAAAACATTAACATGATATCAGAGCTTCTTCTTCCACGACGTTTCGCCTAGATCCGATCCCACCGAAAATCAAACCCGGCCGTGATCCGTTCGCCACCAAAGGACTAGAAAAACTCCCGGCCGCGATCTCCCTCGTGATCCCCGCTGTAGGACGAGACAACCCAACCCAGTCGCGATCTTCTTCTGTGATCGCCGCTGCAGGACAAAGGAAAACCGGCCGCGATCTGCCCTTGCTTGATCGTTGCTGCGGGACCTCCAACACCCCATCCCAGCCTTGATCCGCATCAACGCTGCAGGACAAAAACATTGGTGTAGATTGCTAGAAGAAACACAACCCGGCCGCGTTTTCTCGCTGCTGCAGGACCTCCCTCCCTCAACCACGATGGCTTCCTCATCATCAGCTTCAACGATGGCGAGTTTGGGTTCGGCCCTTGGTGCCCCTCCCACGGAAAAGTTGACTCGAGATAACCACCTGTTTTGGAAGACACAGGTTCTTCCGGCACTCCGTAGAGCGTAGGTCATGGGGCTGCTTGACGGTTCCAACAAGGCTCCAGCAAAACATCTCGAGGTAGAAGATGCAGAAAGGGTGAAGAAGACTGTGCCCAATCCAGCCTATGAGGTATGGCTTGCGCGAAATCAGACTGTTTTGGGGTATCTGGTTAAAGGGCATGTCGCCGGATCTCCTCGCTCAGGTTGTTGGCCTTGAGCATACCTTCTGAAGTCTGGGCTACAGTGGAGGATATTTTTTTCTTCGCAATCTCGTGCTAAAGTAAATATGTTATGAGGTGCTCTCTCAAATGCAAAGAAACTTGATCATACAGCCACTCAGTATATTGCCAAGATGAAGGGGTTCATATTAGAACTTGCACCTGCGGGAAAACGTGTTGATGATGATGAGCTCAAAGGATACATACTCAATGGTTTAGATGGTGACTACAACCCTCTTGTTGCCTCAATCAAAGTTGTTCCCTCCACCACTCTTAATGATATGTGCGCACAATTACAAGCCTATGAGTCTCATCAGTCGATGTTGTCTAAAACTGGACAGAATAGTGGTGTTTTTCAGTCCTCTACAAATGCTGCTTCACGCTGCTCCTACTATCCAAATCGTCCACATTCTCCTCCACATGGTGGCAACACTCGCCAAGGTGGTGGCTGGGAGCGCCGTGATGGTGGCTATGAGCGTCCTGATGGCCGCAACTAGATGCGCCGAGATGATGGTGACTATTGGCGCCGTGATGGCCGTGATGATGGAGGTTAGAGGCACCAGGAGCGCCGAGATGATGATAGCTACAGATGCCAAGAGCTCCGTGATGGTGGCGGCTATGGTCGTCCAGATGATAACTGTGGCACCCAATGGCCGATATGATTGTCCAGGCCAAGGGTGTGGTGTCCCCCAAGGAGGTCATGGTCTAGGCCGCACCCCTTCCCCCTATCAAGATGTAGATTGCCAGATTTTCAAGAAGCATGGTCACCCCACCAATGAATGTTGGTGGCGCTGCGCCGACAAAGATGATAGAGATGATGATGATTCTCGCACTGAGGAGAAGGGAGCATATGGTGTTGACACCAACTGGTACATGGACAATGGTGCTACAGATCATATCACTATTGAACTGAACAAGTTGCACACTCGTGACACCTACAGGGGGCGTGATCAAGTACACAACGCCGGTGGTAAAGGTATGGACATTCAGCATATAGGTCATTCATTATTGCACACCCCTCATATCTCTCTTCATCTTCACAATATTTTACTTGTTCCTAGTGCCTCGAATAATTTGTTATCCACTCATAAAATTGCACTCGATAATAATGCCTTTGTTGAATTTCACCCTTTCTTTTTTTTATCAAGGACCAGGCCACGCAGGAAATAATGTTTAGAGGTTCATGTCATGATGGTCTCTACCCTCTTGTCCCTGTCTCCACTGGGTCATCCAAGCACGCTTTCCTCACCACCAAGCCTTCTTCATCTATATGGCATCGTCGTCTAGGACATCCTTCGTCATTTATTGTTCAACAAGTTCTTAGGAAAAAATAATCTACCACTTACTCCTGAAATAAATCCTTACATATGTGATCCTTGTCAGCAAGCAAAGAGCCATCAGTTACCCTATCCCATCTCCACTAGTGTTTCTACTATTCCATTGGAACAAGTCTTCTCTGATGTATGAGGTCCAGCACCTACTTCTGTTCGCAAACACTTATATTATGTAAGCTTCATTGATGATTTTAGCAAGTTTACATGGATATATTTTCTCAAAAAGCGTGCTGATGTTTACCAAGTTTTTCTCAATTTCCAGCAACTTGTTGAACGAAAGTTTGGTCGTAAAATTATTACCTTGCAAACTGATTGGGGTGGTGAATATGAAAAACTCCATGGTTTCTATCAAAAAAATTGGCATTACACGTCATGTTTCTTGCCCCCGCACTCACCAAAAAAATGGTTCGGTTGAGCGTAAACATCATCACATCATTGATGTTGGTCTTGCTTTGCTTGCAAATGCTTTCATGCCATTAAAATTTTGGGATGAAGCTTTTCTCACTGTGACTTGTCTTATAAATTTGCTTCCTTCTAAGGTGTTAAATTTTGTGCCTCCCTTTGAGAAACTCCTTAATGTCACAACAAACTATGACTCTCTTCATATTTTTGGGTGTGCATGTTGGCCAAACATTCGCCCTTACAATGCTCACAAACTTGCGTTTCGGTCAAAACGTTGTGTTTTTCTTGGATATAGTCCAATTCATAAAGGGGTCAAATGTTTAGATACATCTACTGGGCATGTCTATATATCCCATGATGTTGTCCTTGATGAAAACATTTTTCCTTTTCACTCCTTTCATCCTAATACCGGTTCCCGTCTCCGTAAAGAAATTTTACTTTTACCATCCATTGCATATGATCACGGGGGTGTGCATACTAATGATGATCATATGCCTGTTATTCCTATCACTACTCATTCACATGCTACCGTCGATGAAGGTAACACCAATGGTGACAATGGTGAAGAAAATACCAGTAGTGAAGAAACTAGCACCGGTGGACAAAATAGTGAAGAAAACTATGAAGAAACTGATCAAAACTGTGAAGAAATAGAGGGAAACAACCCTGGCACAAATTCCCATGCTGATAGTCCTGTCAATATTGCCAGAACAACACCTGAATCCCTCTTGGATCGTGCGACGGAATTCTTCTCGCCTTCCGTACCACTTGCAGAACAGCAATGGCATGCCTCCTCGTCGCCTCGCACCAAATAGCGGCATGCCACGTCGTCTGGTTCCTCGGTGCGTCATGCTCCAGCCGACAGCTCTTCCTCGGTTGGTCAATCACCGAGCGGAAGCGGCGATTCCCGCCTGGAAACTGGCAAGTCATGTAACTCGGCCGGCCATGCAACAGCGACATGCCATGCAACATCCAACAGCGATGGCTCTAGCCATCATGATGAATTAAATGCATCCGGCGGTGATGCTAGTGCAGGCTCGGGATCTTTTGCCGATGAGCACTCTATGCCTCATCCTACTGTTGAAGCTAGAAAAAGGCTGCAAAAAGGTATAGAAAATCCCAAAATTTACACCGACGACACTATTCGATATGGCTTGATCACGTCTACAGGAGAACCCAAGAATCTTGATGAAGCTTTCACTGATGAAAATTGGAGACATGCTATGCATTCATAAAGAATGAAACATGGCATCTCGTCCCATCTAGCCCTAACAAAAATCTAACTGATTGCAAACGGGTATATAGAATTAAGAAACGTGCTGATGGTATTGTTGACAGATACAAAGCTCGGTTAGTCGCAAAGGGCTTCAAGCAACGGTATGGTATTGACTATGAAGATGCTTTCAGTCATGTTGCTAAAGCTGCTACTATTAGACTTGTGTTAGCAATCTCAGTTTCAAGGGGATGGAGTCTACGGCAGCTGGACGTTAAGAACGTGTTTTTACACGGCCTGAGTAAATGCACAACATGTCGTACACCATTGTCTACCAATGAAACACTATCCTTAACTGATAGGACTCCTCTAGGGCCTGAAGACAGTACTGAGTATAGAAGCATAGTTGGTGCATTACAATACTTGACATTGACACGGCCTGATTTATCCTTCTTAGTAAATAAAAAATTTCAGTATCTTCATGCACCAACAACCACTCATTGGACAGCTGCTAAGAGGATATTACGTTATGTCAAAGGTACTTTAAAGGTTGGTCTCACATTTCAGAAGTCATCATCTACTCTTCTTAGTGCCTTTTCAGATGCAAACTAGGCAGGTTCTCTTGATGATAGACGCTCTACAGGAAGATCTGCTGCCTTCCTTGGTCCCAATTTGATTTCTTGGAATGCCAGAAAACAAGCCACTGTATCTCACTCTAGTAGTAAAGCATAATATAAGGCAGTTGCTAATGCAACAGCTGAGTTGATTTGGCTTGAAGCTTTGACTAGAGAACTTGGAGTCACTCTCAAAGAAGGATCATGTATCTGGTGTGATAATCTTGGTGCCATTTATTTATTAGCAAATCCCATGTTCCATGCTCGTACTAAACACATTGAAATTGACTATCACTTTGTTCGAGAAAGAGTTGCTGACAAGTTGCTTGATATCAAGTTCATCTCTAGTAAAGATCAGATTTTAGATGGTTTTACAAAGGTCTTGCATGTAACGAATCTAAATGAATTTAGACGTAATCTGAATCTCTATGGAGGTTAGATTAAGGGGGATGTTAGAATTGTAATACCTTCTATATATGTATTGGGTATGATGTAGTACACCGACTCAATGTATTCGTGTACGCCACGATGAGGGCTTTTCTCACCACCTATAACACGCAACCGAGAACCCCCGATCGGGGTATCGTCCCTCCCAAAACACTAACAAATATAACCCACGTTTACACTTCCTTCACGGGTCCTAACATTGCAGATCTTAATCCATCCCCACTCTGCAGTGGGTTCCTAATTAGTCTCGTCCCAGTGTTACTTTCTCTTATAGTGCATTGTTGTCTCACTAATATTATTTGCACATTGTTCTTGTTATCATCGGAAGGAGCTAAATTAATCTATTAAAGCAATCACAACAACGATATCAAGATTTGTTAACGCGGTTCAATGATCAATGCCTACATCTGTGGGGCTTGCTTAACGGTCGTTTCTCCCCAAGAACTGGCATAGTGCCTTCAACGACAAGCCTGTCAGGTAGTTCAGATCTACAACGTCACGTCGGTCCAGTGCCCCTGCCCTTGCCACGGGGGCCGGACCGTTCCCGAAAACTCGATCTTGTGTCTAACCTAGACCACGTCTAGTCTATTTTGGCTACTCACGGTGCCTTTATATATTAGGCTAGGTTATAAGTGTTTGACTTCAACATGTAACCTTTCGTTAATTACAAGTCCAACTATAGCACTACTCGTACAAATACTCAACACACAAATAGTCAACACGTATCTCAACAAACTGCGCCTTGGCGAATATGTCCTTCACCATCCTGAAGCCACCATGCACGAACCTCTGTGTACCTGGACTTGAACAATTAATTATGAGCTCCACATCTAGTCCCTTGACTTCACAATATTTCACCTGCAACTATAGTCTCTTCCTTGCGTCATCACAGTCAATGCTCCCACGAAAATTAAGTTCTACCACACTTTTGTTTTGTGCTCCCAACTCTTCAGAGTATCCGTTCAATGCTGTCACACATGGATCATAAAATCACCATATCCGACAACACCGATGTATCATCACCTTGGTAGCTTCTTCAGCTCTATTTGAAAGTGAACAACTCACATATTAGGTGTCACATATAAGAATTACCGAACTCATCATCCTCGCTATTGTTGACTGCATGAGCATCTCGGCCCACCAAACATGCCCCCCATAAATTCATTTATCTTACCGCTTCATGCCTGGAAATCCTCTCTTGGTAAAAAAACAGAAGAAAATGAACCAATCAAGACCTTTAGAAGACTGTATGTCATCATAAGCCGTCAGTTATGCAAGAGAAAGAAATGATTTCATGTTGGACGATCTTTCCACTCCTATAATATGCCGTCAGTTAGAGATTGCAACGCTTCTCCATTTGCACAAGATTACAGAGGCCCGGTGAAGGTGCTTTTTTCCTATTGCTGCTTCCAACAGTCAACTTACAGATCAAACATAATCATGTTAACGGGCAGATAAATTTGTGTTGCATCGCAACCAGATGTAATGCAATTAAGACGTGACAGATTCTATCATACTTATATGTATCCATTTGCATCTCATGATTATATTTTAAAATGAAGATTAAACATGCATATTGACAAGTTCAGTTTAACTCACAATGCATCATCGTAGTCTCAACTCACTTCTATCTCTAGCTCATGTAGAATATCCAAAAAAAGGCAAATGTAAAAATATTTTCCGAGGATTACAACCTAGTCTTGGTACATGAACTAACTAATAAGAAGCAACAGTATGCATGATAAATTATTCTAGAAAATAGATCTATTAGATTGTCATTTCACCAAGTGAACAACAAAAGAATATAAATACAGGTTAATGCATCTAAAGGTATTCATCCTTTTACTGCAACGCAAGGAGATCAAAGCTGGCAGAACACCATTTGTATACAGTGATGCTTAATTAACCGTAGGCTTATAGCTAAAAGCACTACATATATTTTGGGTTTTTCAAAATGCAAGGTACAAAAAATATTAATTGCAGTGCTGTCAAGTGCAATAATTATAACCACTTGAAGAGCGTACACAATGGGCCAATGATAAAGGAATCATAACATGCCACATAAATAACTTGCAAGCAGTTTCAACTTTCGACAAATAAAATTTCCCAAAAAACTGAAAAATCTAATAGAACTGTGGAGTAACCAAAAGCAGTTGTCCACCACCAATATAAGCACATCTATAAAAATACCAACACTGATGAACATGTGACTGCAACCTGGGGAGGATAAAGAAGCTGTGGCGACTATTCTTCTCTCTAGCGCTTCAAGCGAAATTCGCCGCGAGTGAAGGCACGACAGTGGTGGCGAGTAAACTGCAAAGGAAGGCAGAGGATGGTCCATGGTAAGAAAAATAAATAGAAACAACAAGTCTTGCAGCCTATAATCATTGGCGTTTCTGATATCTTAATTCCAAGTGAGCACTTATGTTCCAGCTATGCTTCACATCAAACATCAGAATGTTGCAATATGAAGGAATATCGATGTTAAGACTATAAATGTTTCTTTCTGCTCACCTTCAATTCCATCTCACTTTATGGTTAAAGGACAGCCTTTTACAATAATAAGATGCATCAAGATTAGAGACATTATCAACCTTAGAAGGACCAGCTTAGCATACCCATCCTTCAGTACCATATTTGGCACATTTTCAGTATTTCTTCCTTGTGGTGATTATTGGGAAATAACAAGTTTTCTGATTACCAAGACAAAACACTCCCAGTTATACCATAACATGCTTTGTGATTATCATGGTACAAACCAGTAGATACCAACTCTCGGTTGAATAATAGTCAGTGGAAAGGAAAACTTGCTGTAACTAAATGGGGAGAATTGTACAAGATCGAGCACCTTGAAGACGACGTTGTCTTAACTCGTCCTGGCTTCCTCCATGAGCGCCTGCAAAAGCAAAAAAAAAAAAAAAAAGAAAAAGAAAAAAAAAAGAACATAACTTAGATTCTTGCATGTGACAGGTGAAGCTGCTCACGAACCTGTCGGCAGAGATTTGTCTGGGTGGCAAGATATTGCTCTTACCCATGGCAGCCCTCGCCCAGGACGGGCTCCTCCTCCCATGGCTTCTTTGTGGTGAGGGCTCTCCCTCATCGGTTGGGCCTCGGACGTGGTGATTGGCTAGGGGAGTGTGGTGTGGGCCTGGCTGGGGTGGTAGTGCGGGCGACCGGTGCGGCAGGTTGGGTGGGTGGCGGACCAGGCTGGACAGGTGGCGCACGGGGAGCGGTTGGCCGGTACGAGGAAGGGAGCGTGCAGATCCCGGGGGCGGATTTGTCTGCCAGGAGCGTCAGGCGGCGGATTCTCTGTGGCTGGGACGCTGCAGTCAGCAGAAAAATAGGGAAATGAAAACTCGTCAAAAACCACATGTCTAGATACAATTATGCGACACGATGAAAGGTCGAAGCAGCGATATCCTTTATGTTCCCGGGGGTACCCTAAGAATACACATGGTGTGGAACGCGGAGCGAGTTTGTGATCAGTAGTGGCGTACATGTTTGGATAGCATAGGCACCCGAAAACTCGAAGATGATCATAAGATGGATGAACGCCGTAAAAACGAAAATGCAGAGTGTCATGAGAGATGGAGCGGGATGGGCGGAGGTTTAAGAGGTGTGTGGCAGTGTGGAGCGCTTCAACCCAAAATGGAGGTGGTAATTTGGCTTGGATGAGAAGGGTTCTTAGGATGTCATTTGTTGTGCGGAGGAGACGTTCAGCTTTACCATTTTGTGGTGATGTATGAGGACATGAAATGCGAAAGGAGACACCACGATGAGCAAAGAAATCATGGAGTGCATTGGTGAGATATTCACCTCCATTATCACACTGTAGGCATTTGATAGTGACATGAAATTGGGTAAGGACAAAATGGAAGAAATTCTAAAGAGTGGCACATGTATCAGATTTATTTCTCAAAGGAAAGGTCCATGAATAATGAGTAAAATCATCTAGCACAACCAAGTAATATTTGTATCCTAAAAAACTAAGCACGGGTGATGTCCACAAGTCGCAATGAATGAGATCAAAAGCTGCGGATGTGTGAGATGCAGAGGTAGGAAAAGGAACGCGTGGTTGTTTACCAAGTTGACATGCATTACAAAGTGGTGAGCGACTAAAGGTGGTAACATCATTATTACATTGTTAAAGGAAATCTAGTGGTAAATGAGAGATGGAGGAGGCGCTAGGATGTCCAAGTCTTCTGTGCCAGAAATTACCACTGGGGGCGGAGTAGATGGCGGCCGGTGGTGTCTTGGTGCCAAAGAAGGGGTAGAGGTCGCCGTCACTATTGGAGTGGAGGAGGAGGGTCTTGGTGGCTAGATCCTTCACGGAAAAACCAAAAGGATCAAACTCAATAGAAACAAAGTTGTCACGTGTAAATTTGTGGACCGAAATTAAATTCTTGACTATTTGAGGAGAGACGAGGACATTCTGTAGGTATAAAGGGAGAGATGATATTTGGACAGAACCGGTGCTGATGATGGGGAGTTTGGACCCATTGCCAACAACAATATACTGAGAATTATGACCCAATGTAGAGCGAGATGTAGTCAAGTTACCCGTCTTACCAGTGACGTGTGAGGATGCTCCGGAATCCATGATCCAGTCAGTGGGGTACTGCGGCTGCTGATTATTGCTCATGGCGGCGTGGAGCAGGGCAGCATGATCGAGGCTGTACGATGGCGTGGGGTGGTGAGGCGCCGGCAGCTGGAGCGGAGCAGTGTACATGGCGGGGTAGACTTGTGAGGCGAGGCCGGGACGGGCGCCATGCACGTTCGCGGCGTTCGGCGCACTCCAGGGGAGCATGGCCGGCGGGAACGGGGCGCCCATGGGCGTGAAGTAACCCAGCCAGGGCTGGTGCGCGGCAGGGCTGCCGCTGCTGTTGTGCCCCCTGGTGTTGAAGCCACGGCCGCCGCCGTTTGGAGTGCCGCGCCCGCGGCCGCCGCTGTTCTAGTTGTCGCCACGGCCACCCCTGGGGCGGTACCCAGGGATGGGGTTCTTCCCACGATAATTTGGGCTGACCCCGGGGATGCGAGCATAGCCACCGCCGCTGACGTGGGCATTACCCTTCGGGTAACTGACATCGCCCTATCCTGTGCGGCCCAACTGGAGGCCCATGAAGATACCCGATGGCAAGGCGGGCCACTAGGACGGTGCTGGGGAAGATTCCTTGAAGAACAAGACAGAGAGGAGCCGAACAAGGAAAGTTTAGAGCTAGGTCTTTTGTAAACCTAGTCGTACCCGGACAGATCTCTTGAGACCTGGCCTCCTATATAAAGGCCAGGAGAGGGGCTGCCGAGGGACACACAATCAATCTTAGCAACTTTAGCCACCGCAAGTCCAGAGCTAGGTCCAAGTAGCGCTTAGCCTCTCGACGAAGCCACAGCCGAAACCTTCGGCACCCCATTGTAACCCGATATTTTCATAATCAAGATCAGACAGGCAGGACGTAAGGGTTTTACCTCATCGAGGGCCCCAAACCTGGGTAAATCGCTCTCCCCAGCTTGTCTGTTAACCGATGTCTCGTGTCAGCCTACAGGATTCCGTCAACCCTAAGCCCCAATCGGAGGGCATTGCCAAGGAGTACCCTCGACAATTGGCGCCGTCTATGGGAACCCTGTCGGCACAAGATCGGTCATCGGCAGATCCAGTCATGTCGTCGGCAGCTTCGTCAACGCCATCATCGTCATCATCGCCAAATTTAGGAAGCCCGATTCGATTCGGCTCCTATGAGTTCACCCCGCATAGCGACTCTTCTCGCTCGACTTTCTCAGATCTACAAGGAAACATGGAGATGACGTTCGGCAGCGTCCACTACAACGTCAACGCGGAAGGAGTCCTTCGACTGCTAGAACCGTATGCCACCAGGTCATCGAAGAAATCACCACCACCGGCCACGGGGCCAAGCATGTCGTCATCAGTCGACCCTTCGGCGGGCCTGACGGACTCGACAAACTCATCCTCGCCATCGACCCCTCGGTCGACGTCTTCAATGTCAGTTGGATCCGATAACCCCGTATCTTCGGAGATGACCTCGTACTACTGCTTGAACTGCGACACCAGGCACGGGTTGGGATCGAGCGACACACCGTTCATCTGCAGCGCCCAGCATTCATCGGAAGAGGACAACGTCAACAGCGTCGTCAAGGGGGTTACCTGGAGAGCGGCGCACCACCAAGTTTATGCCGCCAATAACACAGAAAACACAAGGAATAGGGGAGATGGAGATCACACCCCTCGCTCCAGCAGGCGGCTAAGTTTTCAAAACAGCGCCAGTAACAACAACAGCGATTACACCATCGCAGAGGAAGAGTGGGCAGCAGCCAGAGCAGCCGTGCTTAATAACACATCACTCCCCGCCGGAACTTCGGTTGGAACCCTCAATGCCTATCGTTCTATATTGGAGAAAAATCGGGAGCGTCTATCGAAAGAGCAAGCCACCCTCGAGAAACGTCTATTCGCCGCAGAGCAATCTAGCGAGCGACGAAGGGGCTCGCGAGGAAACGCCTCCCGAAGCAGTCAAGGCGTAGGGAAGCACCAATCGAGGTTATCCAGGCTATCGGAAGATGATGCTAGGGAAATCACGTCGAACCTGTCCAAGTCCTTCATGACTACAGACACTGCGGGTATGCTACGGCCTAAAACCGTCGAGGGAGCAACCGCCAATCTCGCGGCGTACCTCATCAATCAGCGACCCAAAGGTTCTATGGCTCAAGCTCACCGGGGCGCCTTAGAAAGCCTCGCAATCTTAGGAGATAACTTGGTCCCACTGAAGGAAAAGACCATGTTACAGGCCAGTGGCTCAAAGCATCGCTCGAGGGACGCTCGAGACGAAATCACCCAGAGTAGAATCGATAAAGCGAGGTGACGACGCGCCGCTAAGGAGGAATACGACAGTGACGCCTCAGATGAAAGCCAAGAGTACGACGGCGAGCTAAGGGGAGCTGACTGCTTGAGCTACAAGATCCGTGAGACGATGCCGCCCAGAAAATTCAAACCTACCCCCACTGACGCCGCTAAGTACGATGGACAGCAGGAGCCGAGGTCATGGATAGACGATTACCTACAGACTGTGATCCTACACAAGGGAAATCAGATAGCAGCAATGCAGTGCTTGCAGCTTTACCTAAAAGATTCGGCACGAGCTTGGTTGAGAGGCCTGCCGAAAGGTTCTATCAAATCATGGGATGACCTAGTGGACGCTTTCGTCGCGAATTTCCAAGCAACATACAAGAGGCCTGTTGGGATAGAGGAATTACGGCATTGCCAACAGAAGCAGAAGGAGTCGATGCGCGCATACATCGGAAGATTCACCAAACTCCTGAACGCTGCCGAAGACGTTTCCGTCGACAGAGCAATCGATGCCTTCAGCGATGGCATCCGACGTGAAACCTACATAGAGGAACTTGGGCGCAAGAAGCCGAAAACTATAACCAAGTTAATGGAAATTGCCAACAGCTGGGCTGATGGCGAAGACAACGCACGAAGACCACGACAACGCAGTGACGACGAAGACGACGATCAGCCGAAGCATGACTCGGGTGGACGAAGGGATCGCCATAAGAAAAGAAAAGACCGCAGTTACGACGACAGTAACCTGGTAGCTGCGGGGTATTCCGATCGGCAGGACGATCGGTACGACGACAGGCGAGATGATCGACAGGACGGCAACCGGAACAACTCTGGAAACCGTGGCAACTACAAACCGCGACCACAGAGGACTCCTGAGCTACCCTTTGCTGAACAGATAAATGCTCCATGCTATCTACACTCGTACATCGATTCTAAAGACAACAAGAAGAAGTCAAGTCACCTAATCAGAGATTGTCGGCAGTTCATCGAAATGCAGAAGCTCATCCAGCAGCAGCAACAGCCAACACCACCGCCACCTCCACCTCAGCACCAGGTCCAGCAAGCTCAGCCTCATAACCCAAACGAGTCGTTTCCACCACCACGTGGGCAGATGAGCATGATCCATAGGACAGGTGTTTCGAGAAGGGAAATGAAGAAGCTCACCCGAGAAATCAATCTGGCAGAAAGCATTATGGCCAACATTCCCGAATATATCGAGTGGTCGTCTCAGAGCATTATGTTCAGCAGAGCGGATCACCCGATGACAATCCCAAAACCAGGGCATGCTGCCTTAGTCGTTGAGGCACAAATCGGAGGGTTCAAGATGAGCAAAATCTTCATGGATGGTGGAAGTGGATTAAACCTGATATTCGTTGACATAATCAAAAGTATGGGGATTACTATGAGGATGCTAGAAGAGACAGACACCTGTTTCCATGGGATTCTCCCCACTTCACCGGCGTACTCTCTTGGCAAAGTTTACCTGAACGTCGTCTTTGGCAAACCCGACAACTTCAGGAAGGAAAAGATCGAGTTCGAAGTCGTAAACTGGGAATCGCAGTACCACGCTATACTTGAAAGACCAGCTTATGCCAAGTTCATGGTTGTGCCGCATTATGCATACCTCAAGCTGAAAATGCCTGGGAGCAATGGGATAAACATCACAGTCTATGGAAGTTTCTCACGCTCGGACAATTGTGATCGCGACTTTCAGAGGATCGCTGCGAAGTTTGGGGTAAAGCAAGAAGTTGTTGATCTCCCTTCAAAATCATCGGCACACGATAATAAGGAAGATGAACACGTCAGGAAGACGAAGCAGAAGCCAGCCGATCTTTCCTTAGAAGCTTCAACAGTGAAAACTTCGGCAGCTAATGGCACAGCAGTCATGAAAGAAAACAAGACACTGGCAATCACCGCTGGGACTCCTGGCGAAATCAACGACGCTTCCAAAATCGCTGATGCGACAGACAAGCTAGAAGATAAGAAGAACCCTCCTCTTGCTTAAGCGGATGGATAGTATTTAGTTTTCTCTTTTCAACAGGGCTTTTTTCTTTTCGCCCCTTAGTTTCTTGCTTACTTTATTAACGAGAACTCAAGTTTTGTTTCCTTAAAAGCATTGCAGTAATTCGGAACCACATCATCATAAACCTTGTTTGTGTATTTCGGCGAACATTGGTGCGATGAAGAACACGCCCAAAGATTGAATTCCAAAAAAGCCTCTGAAATTACGAGCGCTAAAGGACGCAAAATCAACGGGGACCCTGCTCTTTTCCTTTGCTATAGATGCCTCAAAGAGTGCCGCAAGTAGCAAGGATCAGGAAACACGTATACCAACGACCTACGTTCGATACTTTACTTATGGAAGCATCAAAGAACGACGGAGTCATCGGCAGAACTAGTGCTACCGATATATTCGGGAGCTGCTGTCAGATCATACATCGGTTGAAAGCAAAGTTGCACATACAACGGGTTTAGCAAGACCCGCAACATGAGCTGATCACTCAAATAATTTGCTGACCAACGAACACACATGCGCCTAAACGAGTAATTAAGATTTGCCCCCCAAAATGTGCCAACGGCATTAACATAGTAAAAGTGCATGTATATGCACCTACCGATAAAAACAGTTTAAGCCTAAACACTCGGATGTAGTCAGTAATCAAGTATTCTATTTACAATAGGGACACGATTCTGAATTATCCTTGTGGAGTTTCTTTTTCTTCAGATGCCTTCGAGGCCTCTTCAAGCCTGTTAACAATTATATTGGAAGGCAGTTCCACCTTCGGATACAGCGGCTCCAAACCACCCACCGCATTGGCAATTGCTAGCAGGTTTGCCAAAGGATAACGCACAAGGACGAGGGCAAGTGTGAATCTAGCTCCTGCCAAAAGTTGAGCTCGAACCAAGTCTCGGATTTTCTTGGTGTTACTAAATTCTGACATCAAAATCAACAGCGTGGGAGGGACCGCGTTTAAAGGGAACATCGTCTTCCATATTACCCTCAGCCCTTTGTAGCATTTGTCGAAGAAGCGATGGACCTGCTGGACCCGATCTTGGAACTTCGCGACAGCCGAAGCCTTCGAGTGCTCGTTCCAGAAAACTTCATCCGACGATGATAGCTGAGTTAATACGTTCACACGATCGTGAATCCGTTTGTTCTCTTCAGCAGGGTTCAGAGCTATGACTAGCAAAGGAAGCAAGAAAAGTTCAGACGATGCATTTCGTAGAAAAACAAGGAGTAAAAGGACAAGGGGGCTTACAGTTCAAACTTTCTGTGGCCCTATGTAATTCAGCAAGAGCATAGCGTTCTACGTCAGCTGCAAGCTCGCTCTTCTTTTTGATAATAGCAGCCAAGGCGTACGTACTGCGCATATCCTTCTCCATCTGTGTGATCCGATCCTTCATCCGCTGGAGTCGATCACTCTCAGAGACAGCACCCGAAGAATCATCAACAAATGCAGGCACAGGGAAAACCTGCAAGACATTGTTAAAGGGCATGACGGATTGTTTGGATTCAGCATTGAAAGTTACTCCCATCGGGAGAGTGCAAGTAAAAATGTCATAATAAGAGTGCACTGGCAACATTGCCAGCATGGAATTTATTACAACCACACAAGTCTCATGGCAGGACATTGTTTTAATCAAACTAAGTTACAAAAATCAGGGGGCCTGGGTCTGGTTTGACAAGCTTGGACCAGCTGATGATTTCTTTGCGGAAACTAGTTCAAGAAGCTGGCGAGCACACTTGAGAGCCGAGGTTTTAAAGACACCCAGATCGACAAATTGCCCATCTTGCTCTTTCGGCAGCTCTTTGGACATCTCCTCAATATTGGCTTTGAAGCCATGACCCATCATGAGTTGAAAGGCTAGGAGGGCGCCATAGGTACGCGAAGTACGTTTGAATACCTCGATAACCTCTTTGGTGTTGACGGCGAAAGCGTCGATCAGCTGCCCCAAAGTCTTGTCTTGACTAATCTTGGGGAAGATCATCGAGTGCATCCGCGTCATGGCTCCCTTGCCCTTCTGGAGGAGGTCCTGCGTGAGCCGATGAGAAGCAAGAGCCATCGACAGAGCGTTCGCCGGGGAATTGTCCAGAAGCTTATCCAGAGCTTCGACAGGGATATCCGCAGCCTCTGTGGAGAACGAAATAAGAGGAGTTTATTAACAAAGGATTGAATTTGCGAAGCAATAATCAACAAAAAAGCAGAAAGGGAATTACTAAGCAAAGCTAAGGAAGATTGGCGAAGAAGATCATCCTTCTCAATCGCCCAAGCTTCAGCGGCCATTCTGGATGCCTCTTCGTCCTTCAGCCTCTTCTTCAGCCCCTTGAGCTCCTCCTTCAGGGAGTCGACCTCCTGGCGAGCTTCGGCAGCTATTTTTATTACGCCCTCCAACTTCGAGGAAGAAGACTTGACCTCCTTTTGCAGTTGAGCCTTGTCAGCTTCCAGGGAGGTGTATTGGGAGGCGAAAGTCTCTAAAGAAGATATGACAGCATGCAAATCCTTAAGAAAAAAGGAAAAAACAGATATTTAATGAAGGATTATTAATCGAGGTCCATTCAGGAAAGCTTGCGTGCGACAGAAAAAGACTTACAGGTTTCCCTGAAGAAGGAGTTGCGGCAGCGGCAGTCGAAGGAGTATCCTTCCCCTTGGAAAGGGAGGAAGCAGTCGATATCTGGGCCACGGGAACCACAACAGGGGCCGAAGCCTCGGAAGCTGCAGGATTCGGCGGAACAGCGCCAGATTTGGCCTTCTTAGATGGAGGCTCGATGAAACCTTCGTCGCTGCGAAAAAAAGAATTGGCAAAGTCAAGAAAAGGATGTGAATGGTAAGGACGGAGTACAAACTCTGGAAAAGGAAGCAAGGGCTTACAGGTCGAAGAGATCATCTTCGTCAGCAAAGCCGCCGGATGGTCTCTTCACAGGCGAAGCTTTGACCTCCTCCACAGCTGCATCAACAAAGGCAGCATGATCAGCGTCATCTTCACGCATTGACCCCGCTGTGTCGCTAATATCGTTGGCTGGGGGTGGAGGATTGGTAAAGTCAGCTTCAGAGTTCATCGGATCATCACGTTCATCCTTTGAGCTTGCGTTCTCTTCAGTGTGAAATCCTACAGGGGCTGAGGAATCTCTTCCCTCAGAAGTATCGTCTGGCAGGTCTCGTAAGTTTTCAGGAGCTATGGGGATCTGTCGAAGTAAAACAAGTAAGAACAATGACAGTCATATTGACCAAGGGAAACAGCGTAATAAGAGTATGGAGAGGAAAATTTACCTCGGTTGGCTGATGATCAGCATCAAATGGCGGATGGGCAGATATCAGTGGGATTGAATCTTCCTGGCTGAAGAGAGTGAGGCGCCGAACTTCATCAAGCAGTTCCTTTTCGGATAATTCAGCGATATTTATCCTAGTCTCGTCCTTGGGACCCGAATACAACCACATCGGATGAGCCCTAACCATGATTGGCTGGACTCGACGCTTCAAGAACACAGCGGCTACCTCCATGCCTATCATGGTCTGACCATCGGCTTCTTTGATCCGAAGAAATCTGTCGAACAACTTGTTGACTGCTGGTTTTTCATCGGGAGAAAGGATGTTTTTCCAAGACTTCTTAGGCTTGGCTTCTAGAACATCGGAGAAACGAGGGAGCTGGGATTCAATTGTTGAAGTGTCCCTAATATAGAACCACTTCAGCCTCCACCCTTGCACAGACTCTCTCATCGGAAAGTTGATGTAGTTAACTTCTTTACGAGCGACAAATCCAACTCCGCCAATGACAAAGGAACCACCACTACTGCTGTACCTTTTCACGAAGAAAATTTTCTTCCACAATCCAAAGTGGGGCTCGATGCCCAGAAACGCTTCGCAGAGGGTGATAAAAATAGCAAGGTGAAGGATTGAGTTGGGAGTCAGCTGCCACAGTTGGATCTCGTAAACTCGAAGGAGGTGACGAAGGAATTTGTGAGCAGGGAGTGAAAGACCTCGGTACAAGTAAGATAAGAACATCACAGTAAAACCGGCGGGGGGATTGGGCCGTGAAATCGCACCTGGCAGAATCACATTCCCCTCGCCAGAAGAAATTAATCCAAGGCTTCGAGCCCTCTTTTCGTCACGCTTTGTGGTAGTAGATGCCGGCCAATCGCCGGGGATGGGTCCAGCCGTGGAGCTCGACGGCGCTGGCGGCGCCGGAGCTGGAGGAGGAACATCTGGAGCGCCTCTCTTCGATGGCTTCGGAGAAGTCTTGGCGGCGGCACCGCTGCTCGCAGCACTGGTGGCAAGAGTGGAGCTCTTCTTCTTCACCATTTTTAGATCTAAGGAGATCTAGAAACGACGACGGCGGCACAGTGGTTATGGGTGAAGAAGATGAATGAAGAAGAAAGAGGACGCGATGATGGATTGTGGAAAGGGAGGAGTTTACCCCGAAAGATTATAAAGTACAAGAAAACCTAAAGATTGAGTGGGCACGTGTCGTTGTTTCCAATTTATTAAGAGGGCCTCTTTTCATCATTGATCGCGGAAATCGAGGACACACCTTGGTAACTGCACGAGAGTAGCGGTCGTTTCTTGAAACAGAACCACGCAGAAGTAGGATGGGCCCAACGGGTCATGTCCTGTCAGTCAGAATTCCAGCAGTGATTGCATCATCAGTGACGTCGTGAAGCCCGCCAAAAGCATCTGAAGAGAAACGAAAAGAATCGGATGGTCAACTTGAGTCTACGCACGGATCGCAAGCATCCGCACCTAGACTCGGGGGCTACTCCCATCGGGAGCGCTGGGCGCGCACCCGATAAACATGAACTCGAAGTTATTCCTGTGAAGAAATATTTGAAGAAAAGGATGGAATGCTCAGTTCGAGTCTGCACCCGGTCACAAGCGCCCGCGCCCAGACTCGGGGGCTACTCCCATCGGGAGCGCTGGATGCGCACCCGATAAACCAGCGCTCCCGATAAAACTTTTTTGCACTCCAGGATCATGTCCGGGGACTTGATTCTGTGTAGGGTAACGTTGTTTTGCCATCGGCAGTTAACCAGCAAAGCTGGGCGCGTTACTCAATATCCTTTACGCGTTTAAACCTTATTGAAAATACAAGCCCCGGTACAAATGTATCGGATGACCTATGGAGACTTGCGGGAAACTTCGGCAGAAGAAGACGTTCGAGTGGCACAACTTGAGTCTACGCACGGATTGCAAGCATCCGTACCTAGACTCGGGGGCTACTCCCATCGGGAGCGCTGGACGCGCACCCGATAGAAGAAGATAATGTTGTTACAAGATGGACAAGAACAATCAAGGGAGAAGAACATTCGATGGAGGCATGCTTTAGTCTCTACCCGAAATATCTTCGGCTAGACACTCGGGGACTACTGACGTGGGCATTACCCTTCGGGTAACTGACATCGCCCTGTCCTGTGCAGCCCAACTGGAGGCCCATGAAGATACCCGATGGCAAGGCGGGCCACTAGGACGGTGCTGGGGAAGATTCCTTGAAGAACAAGACAGAGAGGAGCCGAACAAGGAAAGTTTAGAGCTAGATCTTTTGTAAACCTAGTCGTACCCGGACAGATCTCTTGAGACCTGGCCTCCTATATAAAGGCCAGGAGAGGGGCTGCCGAGGGACACACAATCAATCTTAGCAACTTTAGCCACCGCAAGTCCAGAGCTAGGTCCAAGTAGCGCTTAGCCTCTCGACGAAGCCACATCCGAAACCTTCGGCACCCCATTGTAACCCGATATTTTCATAATCAAGATCAGACAGGCAGGACGTAAGGGTTTTACCTCATTGAGGGCCCCGAACCTGGGTAAATCGCTCTCCTCCGCTTGTCTGTTAACCGATGTCTCGTGTCAGCCTACAGGATTCCGTCAACCCTAAGCCCCAATCGGAGGGCATTGCCGAGGAGTACCCTCGACAGCCGCTGCCCGAAGAGCTGCCGCTGGTATTGGGCGGGGCGCGATCGTGACGATCGCCACCACGATCACCGGCGCGGTCACCACCGCGATCGCCGCCGCGGTCATTGTGAACGGCGAGGGCTTGGGCGTCGTATTCGGGGGAGAGCTTAGCCAGCTGGACGCGGGAGCAGGCATCGGCGAAGGAGGGCAGGTTGCTCTTCATAATCTGGGCCTGCATCTTGTACTGGCTACCGAGCCCCTCGATGAACTGAAGGGCCAGGTCATGATCCTCGACGGGGCGTCCGATGGCGGCCAGGTCGTCGGCGATCGACTGGAGCTTGCTGGCGTAGGTGGAGATGGACATGTCCCCGCGCGGCGTGCTGCGGAAGGCTTTGCTGAGGAAGGCGTACCGCTGGGTTTGGTCATCGAAGAAGAAACGATGCACGCGCGTCCATGTGCTGTAGGCCGTCCCGTCGGCCCCTTGGACAAGACGATGCAGATCATCAGTGAGAGTGGCCATGAACCACAAACTGATGTGAATGTCGATGGCTCGCCAGCCGTCGTCGGGATTCTGAGGGGCGGCGCCCTCGGTGACGTGATCAAGTACTTGGTACATCGTGAGGAGGAGCTTGAGGATCTGCCTCCATTTTGAAAAATTTGCCCCGGATGTGTTGACTTGGAACTTGATGTAATTCTCGATGTGGACGCCTAGGATAGGGTGGGAGAAAGGGGCGGGAGCAGCAGTGGGTGGGAGAAAGGTTGTGGTGGCGCCGGCGGCCGCGATTACCGGCAGGTTCTCGCCGAGCCCATCTAGGTTGAGGGCGTCTGAAAATTGAGGGGTTGGGGGAGCACGAAGCATTGGTGGCCGTTGTTGGAGAGGAGTCCGGGAATCTGAGTCGAGTGGATTGGTTAAGGGGGTGAAGAGGGAGGAGGAGGCCGGCATGGTGGTCGCCGTGGAAGAAGAAGAAGTATCGGCCATTGGAGGAACGTGAGCAGAGCTCTGATACCAAACTGTTTTGGAAAACTCAACTGACTTCCATTGATTCAGGGCGAGAGTACAAATACGTGGGTGTGCGATCCTATTCTATCGCTAGACTAGTTCCCATAACGATATTACAAAAGGACATACAATGACGTGTTTCAACAGCAGACGAGGGCGCCACCACAGTCGACGAGGACGGCGAGTGGCGAGGGAGGCGGTAGCAGTGGTTCTCCCACTTGGCCGGCAGTACCAGCGCAAGATACAACGCCGACGAACTCAACCCGCGGCGATCTCCATGGTAGTGGCTACATTGGCGGCAGCATTGAAGTGTTTGATAGGATCAAGGAGGCATGCCAAAGGGCAAAAGCAACGGGGAGCAGTGTGCGCTGAAGCATCGTCGAGCAAGAAGATGTGGAGGCGCGGGGGAGCTGCAGCGAGGTCCCAGATGACCGCCACAGACCTGAAATTTAGGGGAAAATTGACAGATCTAACTGGGGTCGTATCTGGCCAGTACCAGGCTAATCGACCTCACACCTGCTGATAGTCGCTGAGTAGCCGCCGCCGTTAACACGCTGCGGTCTGCTGCCGCCACCGTTAGCACGCTGGATACCGGTGGTGCGGGATGGCGACGAGCGTCTCGGGGCTCCACAGATGGCCACGCTCTGCGACCTCCTTGCCCCCCGCCGGTGCCGGGAAATCAACTGGTGGCCACGTGAGATGGCTCCCCTCGCCGCTAGGAAACCCTCCACGCCGCCGTCCTCCTCTGGGACGCGCTCCTACAGCGGCACCTCTTGTCGCCGCCACAGCTATCCCGTCCAGGTCCGTCCGCTCACCGGCGAAGTGGCAGAAAGCGTGGTAAGGACATGGACATGACATGACGCCCCGAGACTGAAGGGGAGGAGACGAGGTGTGAGAGAAACGGGCGTCGCCGCGGAAGATTTTTTTGCCACGCGCCGCCATGGGTAAGACGAGAGGAAACAAAGAGGCCTCGATCTGTTTGGTGGGGGATATTTTCACCTCTGGATCGAGGTTTTCACTCGACACCGGCCAACGAAAAGGACGCAGAGAAGGGTGAGACAAAACGAGCAGCGTTGCTTCCCTCAACGTCCGAGTAGCCTTACAGCCTTTATAAGAGTAGTAACTAGATGACCCGTTGCGCCCTGCGCAAATACTGTAGGCAGATGCATCAAAACCATAAGCATTACGTTAGGAGTTGCGACATATTAAGGTGTAGATTGCAAGGATGATGGCTTGACATATGAACTTATGTGAAGAAATATGTCTCATTTTGTTTCGAACTAATAATTGTTCTGACCAAATGGCGCAAGCACTGGATCTTAGTATCTTAGGAGAATAAATGATCTCTTACACCGGTGACACGACTTATGCCATAAATGTAGGAGAAACAAAGAATTCAATCATTGGCACGAAGCATGTCTGGCGCAGGTGACATAATCAGGACATAACTCAAGCCAGCAATTTTATCTTGTTTTGCTTCTCATTGAAAGTCCTTATATGCCACTAAGATTCGCTGACTAACTGTAGATGCCTTTGAGCCACGGATATTTGGACCTTACATATGATGGCGCTCAATTGATTTTGGGGTTGCTAAATTCAGCTAATCCGTGGCCTATGCTTGTATCGGTACCAGAAGTGGCGCTACTTTATGGCGCCGATATCAAACATGTAAGTACTTGCAAGAAGCTCATATGTTATATTGTGAAGATAGTAGAATCCATTTCAAACCGGCACAAATGCTTTAGCGTGAAGATGGAAGAATCCATTTCAAACAGGTAGATCAATCATAAATAAATGGTCATCCGTGAGAACGTGGCCTATTTCATTTAGGGAGAAAATAACTATTTCTGTAATTTAAGATTGGTCGGGTTTAATCAATAAAGCTAGCCAGATGGCATTCAAAAAAAAAAGATTGGTCGGGTCTTTGTTTTAGATGGGGTTCTTAGGGCAGAATGTGCTAAATGGTCAGGCCTTTGAATATATTGCATTTTTGAACTGGCCGGGCCTTTCTGAAAAAGGAAACATTGTATACCATTTGAATATACCCATAACTGGCAGACTGTGCCAAGCACAAACATAGTCTATGCTAACTAATAAATAAAACATAGTTAAGTATATTGTAGATAATCTATATATAATCTTCAAGAATGCAATTTTTTAGGCACAACTTTTCCAGGCCACTTTTCATAAGTTGCTCTCTTCTGCTGAACTGTTCCAGATCAACCAAGAAACATGTAAATGACACAAGTCTTCCAAACAATGCTTTGATGCTACAACACATGTGATTCCATATCTCAAAAGGGAAAAAAGATTTCACCAACACCAGATAGTAACTTCAGTACAGCAGTTCGAATATTCATATTCGGCATGCTTCCATCACGTTTTTTTTTTCGATAAAGATGCTTCCATCACGTAAAGATTCAAGCCATTTTTTTAGAAGAGTGAGTATCTTTGATCAAAGAATTCCTGTAGGACAATTTTCCTGGAAATAGTTATACATAAAAATAAGACCTAGCTACAATAGATAGGAAATGGATTCACCAGAGAAAGTATTTAGTTTAGCTCTCCAGGACCTGTCACCTATTGAATTCATCCGGCTCTGGTAGCAATCCAGGTGGATAGCAGCCTGGTAAGCATGTGGGGTTAATATTTTTGTTGAATTGCTCTCAACATGTAGAACACCCGTGACTGAGAGGAATGCAGATATTAACTAAGCTAGATGCAGCTTAAGGTCTATCATGATATGCCACAACAGAAGACATAATCAGACCGGCAAGACGTGATTTAGTTTTTTTTTTCTCTAACAAGATATGGTAAATCATGTTGAACACATACCAGACCAACTTTACACAGTGCATAAACAAATAATAACATAACAATTAGATAAGTACCAATCAAATACAAGTAAAATTTTACCAGCTTGCTCAGACAGAATGTATTTAGAAATAAAAAAAGGTCAAATCAGCTATTTTGGCGCTCCAATATCGATCTAGGCGGTAGTCTTTCAGAGAAACAAACCGAGATATCTTATAATCCGATCACACCCACAGAACAAGAGCAATCAAGGCACAATTTTTCTGATGCTACTTCCATAAATAGAGGCACACAAAAGCTGGTAAGAAAACTTATGGAGCGAACCTAAAGTAGAGATAATGTGGCATGTATCTTCAGTGAAGTAGGTAAGAGCTTCCCATTGATAGTTAGGGTGATAAGGAGCGCAGCCAGTACCTATCGAGAAATAAATAACTCATCTGTTGTAGCTTATCAGCTATATCTGACATAGAATTAGACACGAGAACTCGTCAAGCATTAGAATACATATGACAAAAAGTTAAATCAATTTATCGTGTTCGACGAAGTTTGTTCTAAGATGGTCAATACTGATCTTCTGAAAACATTATGTCATTAACCATGGTTTTCACATACATTGCCAGCACCATGTGTAGTAGACATATTGGTGCTTAGTTTAATGATTGGTATTTACGACATTAACCTAGGCAATGCGAACACCACGTGTAGTAGATATATTTCTGCTTAGTTTAATAGCTGGCACTCAAGATGATATTCAAGAAGATAGACAATGTATAGATGGGAAGCGCTTCAAATTTTCAATAAGCAAAAGGGCCAGATCACTAACATTTCTGCATTTTAAATGCAAGCAGGGACAGAACAAGGCATACCATGACCCTAAATCTTATTTTTCAATGAACAAAAGTTTATACTTTAACTTAATTTATTTAAATGCAGCCTTTTGACTTTCATCGACATACTTGAAAGGGACCACGGACAGTGCCACCTCGAGGACCGCCAGCATCCATATCACCATCTATGTGTGCTGCAAAACAGAAAACACAAATTTTTAAAACCAGGTATGAAGAAGAGTAACCCGGCAGACAAATGGCGCTGCACAGGGACTGATCAGTGGGATGAACTGATGATACCTTTAGTGGCTTAGCCAGAACAACTGACCATAGCATGAGGATCACCACGTTTGCCATCTTGACGTACTTGTGCTCCTTCTTCATGCTGTCTTGTGCTTCCCTGCTTTTCATCATTGTCTTGTCAGAGGAAGTGTCGACAATCACCTCTGACAATCTCTCTATGCCTGGCCCAAAACAACGCACCCACCGCTAACATCAGGGATGCCACCAACGCAAAACTGAACCACTCGCTGCATTAAAATTACAAAGGGAAAAAAACTTACACAACAAGTTTACTGATCCAGGCTCAAATGCACTCAAAGTGGTGATCGGAGAGAGATTGCAATTGAGTGGTAATGATTTTTGCAATCTTTACATGTATATGATCAGCAAAGTTACAACAAGGACACTGCTCGTAACACGCGATCTATCCCACAAGGTTATCTGTTGGATCACTGACCCAGTTTGCTGATTGGGAATACCAAACCCTACATAAAGAGAACAAAGGTGTTCAGACTTTCAGTAGTACGAGAAGTCAAGGATTATGTTTCAAACTAAGTACAGCTCTCACTCCACCTATGTATGGCGTCTCTATCCAATAGCTATATGGCCATGGCCCATAGTCACAAAATTTTGTTGCTAATTAATTATTTACTTTTCAAGGCTTCCCGTGCTAGCTAAATTTAGTAAAATGAAACACGGCAAAGCAAAACTTCACCTAAACTTCCGGTGATTTCCCGACCGCAGTTACAGTACCTCTCTGGCTTTACAGAGCTAGTGCGTATTGATGCGGATAATATCGTCTAATAACATCTTTAACAAATTTTATCTCACCTCCAATAACTCGAGGGATGGATGCTTTTGCCAAGTCATATTAGAATTGGGAAATTATGAAATAAATAGAAGGATCCCCCAACGTGCACCATGATTACCAAACAACATAATAAAAGCCACTAGTTAACTCGAAACTGTTGGGCTAAAATAACATGGTGAGAATAAAGACATATATCATCTGCACGGTTCACTAAGCAACAAAACACAGTAAATAGGCATGAGTCTATCACTCTCCACAAAGCTAAAACAATAGAAATATGGACACTACCCGATTAACCAATCACTTCATGTAAAAAAGCATGACAATACAAACATATCTACCACATTTACTTGCAAATGCACCAACAGCTAGAAGCCCACAAGAATAAATAACATGTATCCCTGCTATTTGAAAGGTCTTCACTGATAAGGCAGTAGAACACCAAAAGATGGACAACAAGCAAAGTGAACATCTGAAAAAGAAAACCATGGTACCTCAAACATTTCCTGGGTACTATTTCAGAAACTCAGAAGCACCTCAAACAACAATTGCAAAAGGAAAACCATATCCTAGAATAGAATCCCGTAAGCAAAGCTATAAGCATAAAGTTTCATCACATACGCAAAGCATGTAATACTGTCAGAAAATCATAAGCACCTCAAGAAATATCTCAAGAACTAATAAAGCAAAATGAAAATAAATTGCACTGATGAACATTACAAAGATAAATCGCATAGCCAGTTTCCAACTAAATGACCTACATTTCTTCCTAAACTTCATTTCTTCGATGAAAAACACACAAAAAAGGGAGCCAATTAACGATCAAGACATGTTGACATGTGAAGGAAGAAGCATTTTTTCATCTGTATGTAGCAAATTAAATCTATGTAGATCCATCATTATCAAAACATAGAGAAAAAAGGCGCTGGAATCAAAGATGGATTTGTATTAAGGAAAAGAAAGATACAAACCTTAACACAGGCAGAGGAGCACAGAACTAGAGCCCAGTTGAGGATGTGACAAGAAACGAACCTACCAAATCATAGAACCTGCAAAGTGAAAGGGGACAATCAGCCAACAACCACATCGTAAAGCAGGGCAGCACCGAGCAAAAGTATATTGTCAAATTTTGGTCTATGAGGCAGTGAAGAAAATCCATGTGATATGTTACGACAAGAAATAAGGCAGAGCACCCTTCTAGTAGTCGGAGCAGCAAGCAGGTTCATAAGCGAATTTGATGTGGAAACCTGGTTTTCCTGTACTCATTTGGCTACTTAGGATATATTTTCTCATGTTTTCACAGCTAATAAGTTATGAACCAATCAAAGCTACTCACCAATCACTATAGTATATAAGTCATATATCTTGGGTGCTTTAAAAACTTCTCCAGCACATCGATAGAAATAATAATAACAAGGTGTGTAATCTCAGGGGCACCAATCCTTGTGTTGCTAGTGGATTTGTTTTACAATTCTCATACATGTGTACACTAAAGCACTGTCAGGTATGTTCTGGCTTAGCGAACTTGATTTTAGTATATAGCTTTTAGATTATGGTGGCAGTTAAATTCTACTATTAACCAACTCATTGGTAAATTAGATGCTACTGTCCTAATAGTTTTTTTGGTACTCAAATTGAAAGGTTTATAGATATTTGAGAGATTGGAGATATATTTACAGATAGCAACATATATGAGTTAGTTAACCAGCTTGTCATTTCGTCTAGAAGAGACGGGAACAAATAAAAATAGCTTGATCAAAGATGATGATGAGCTGCAGGAAAGGCCAATACTCGGGATGCTGATCTTAAAAACAGGCATCAAAGATGAAAAATAGAGTCTGTCAATTATGAGCTTCTGGTTTCTCATGTTGTCTTTTATTGACTAACAAGGTTAATAAGAATACCGAAAATCTAAGTAGGCAGAGACCAAATTATTTTATAGATGAAGGAGCATAAAGTACGTACTGTTTCCTCAGCACAACAGATATTTGTAGCAACCATCCTACCACATAAGTTCCACCTTCGCAATCTCTGATTCACTGCTCAGAATGCCTCTCAAATCTGGGACAACTCCTGCAATGAACAACGGATCATTAGACAAGTATAATCTTAAAATTATTTATGGATTAGAAAAAGAAATAAAACAAAGGCTAAGTTCTCAGGAATTAAACAGAAAGGCAATAGCATGCACCTCTGTATTTGTCAAAGGGTAAACCTTCTATTGGCAAGGATTTGTAACGAATACTCTTTAAAACCAGTCTAAAAAGAAGATAAACCTTAGAAACCAAGAGCTAATTATTCATCAAAAAACAGGAATGCATCAGCTAAAGCACTCACCCACATTTCAGATCTTCAAACTCACCAGTTCCGAAAAAATTGCTGCCCCTATATAACCATGAGTTCATCACCAAACTACACAAAAAGAGAAACTTGAATTAAATAGCATGTGCAATTGCTACAGGCTGTAAAAAATCAAAGGTCGTAGATGGGAGAACTGAACTGTGGTAACATGACATCACCTTCCTGGAAGCGTAAAGATGCAGACGGACCAAAACATCTTCAATGTGTTTGGAACATTAGCAATACACCTGAAATGTACTTGACCAGATGAGGATTAGGGGAATTAATGCTTTGCTGAAGCAGAACTACGTAATTAGAATACACTAATGTGAGGCAATCTTTTCATACCTTCATCTCCAAAGTTCCATAATGGAATTAGAAACCAAGATTCGGTCCTGCAGGCTTTCATGAGAGAAGAATAATGGAAACACCACATCAGCTATTGATAGTCTGGATTGTCCTCAAAATGCAGTGAGCGGAAGTGATGGAAGTAGGACTGAAATTCAGAAGGGTATCTATGACAGAGCCTGAAATTAAAAAAGACAATAATATATGCAAACTGGTTAAGGCATGACTGAATTTGCAGGCGTGGATGTGATGCAGCTCCTCCTCGATCCCTTCCTCCACCACACTGATCCCATCGACCTGTAATCAGTCCAAGAGAAGGCAGCCAAAGATCAATGTCTAGAAAACATAGGGAACAATAGCAGTAAAGGGAAGGAGAGTTGCGGCTGTATGTACCTTACGATCGGAGGAACCCATACGTACATTGATGACCTGCCATGGCTCAGCTGCATGGTAGTAGCCTCAGATCAATCTCGCAGGAGTACCATGCAAGCTAGCTGCATCAGGCCGGCTAGCTTAGAAGGCCCTTACGGACCAGGCGCAAACTGATATTTTTCTTGATAATGGACGCTTTATTACTTTGTGAAACAATTACACCCGGCCTCTGCATAGCTAGGATGTACACAGCCGTTTACGAGTCTCAAATATCATGGAAGTAACAAAAACAAAAGGCGAATTACATATCAATCTTGAGCAATTGTAAAAACGCCTAAAGGGGTAGGAGTGGTCCAATCCGTAGATTATGCTGCCACCCATGTTGGGAAAAGTATCGCTCGCCGTAGCCTCCAACCGTGTACAGATCTCCGTAAAGAGGTGTCGGTTCTCCACCTTTTGCATCACAGACCACAAACGGAGAGTACCGGTACATCTGTAAATAACCTGCAAGAGAGAACAATTTATATCATTAAAAACTTTGTCATTTCTACATAGCCATAGCGACCATACAACGGCAAGCGTTTCCACCCTAATAAACATTCTGAACCTGTGATCAATACCATGAAGCCAATTACCAAAGATATTGGCAACACTAGTCGGGGGATACAGATCAGATGCTACTTAGATACATGACCATATAGATCTGGCAAAGTGGCACTGGAAGAATAAGTGTTTAATCGTCTCATTGTGATAACAGAACATACACTGACTACTTCCAGTCCAATTGCGTTTAACAAGATTGTCTTTGGTGAGAATCACCCCGCGACGTAAATACCAACCAAAAATCTTAATCTTTAGTGGTATTTTCATCTTCCAAATCTTTTTGTTCTTATCAAATTCGATCAGCTTTGTGCTTCGATCTGATTTCTCTCGGGCGATCTCGACATGTCATTCTAGCAATATTTAAATCAAGACTGGGTGCAACAACAGAAAAACAGTTGCCGACACCTGATGCTGGGTGAATTACAGTGCTCGACGCTCTTGCGCCCGCCTGATGCCGAGAGTTGATGGCGAAGGTCGCTCCCGCGAGACAATGCCACGATGATATGGTGCTCCACGTAGCATCGATGCCTATGTCCTGTTTTTCTTCCAGGGGCAGGCCGTCACCGCACAAAGTGCCCTGCGCTAGGTCGGCAGCTGCTTTGAGTGACCAAAAAAACATAGCAGCAACAAAGGATCAGCATAGAGACATTACATCGAACAGTTCACAGTCATAGTTTAAAATAGCGGGCTATCTTCTTTAGCCGCAATTTTTTTAGAGGCTATAAAAGGCTATAGCTGGGTTATAGCGGGCTATTCCATTTAGCTTTTTTTCAAAAATTTAAAATATTTTTGTCATATCTTACCAAAAGAAGAGGAAAACTATGACTCAAATACGATTCGTGATACAACTTATTTAACTATTCAAGGCAAATAAGTATTCAGATATTCAACTCACAAGTTTTATCTAATTATACTGAACGCAAATTCAGAATACAAGAAATAAAAAATAAAAGAGAAGATAAATTCAAAATACAGGAGGTTTAGCGGCTAAATTAGAGGTTAATCAGGGGCTAAATTAGGCTATAGCCGGCTATTAGCGGTTTTTTCTCATTTAGCCTACAAAGGGCATAGCCGCAGCGGCAGGTCTCCTGAAAGGCTATAGCCGGGCTATAGCCAGGCTATAGCCGGCTATTTAAAACCATGGTTCACACGCAGGACGAACAGACACTACGGGGACGACCAGCTACACCGACGGCCCCGCACCGTCGGCACAACAACGTTCACCGTCGGCACCGTCTCTGCCGACGGTCACCGTCGGCGTCTCCCCGTCGGCACAAGAAAGGCCGGGGTCTGCGCGTGCACCGTCGGCACAGAACTTCACCGTCGGCACAGCCGTACGCTGACGGCTGGACGGTGGCCGTCGGCCGTCTCATCGTCGGCACAGCCAACCAGCCGTCACGCCGGCGCCGTCAACGTCCCACTGTGCCGACGGTGTAACCGTCGGCACAATTTTCTTTTTTTTTTTCCTGAATGGCGGCAAAACGGTGGCTGTTCAAACTGGAAAATCGCGCAACCGGCTGGCTGTGCCGACGGTGTCACCGTCGGCACGCACTCGCCATTTGGCACAGCTACGGGCTGTGCCGACGGTGACACCGTCGGCACAGCCAGGCCCAGTTTTTCCTGATTTTTGCCAATTTGGCCTCGTTTGCTCAGAAAATCGCAGAAAATGCACATATTATAGGATTGAATATGCAGTAACATATATATCACCATATAGCACACAGATATCACCGTATAGCACCAAATCTCACAAATATAGCATCAAATCTCACAAATAGCACAAATATAGCATACAAGACCATGGTACATACACCGGATCCACTACAAAGATGGAGCGTGTCATCATGTGCTAGTACAATGTAGAAACTATGGTGGTGCACCACCCGAGTGACGATCTAGCTCCGAGTGGGTGAAGTGAGGCCGCTGTATCTCGACGGTGCTCGGGGAGGTAGAACCACGACGAGAGCCACCGGAACCAGAAAAATGCCGAGGTTCGGCAGAAGCACCAGGAGAATGGCGACCGGGGTGCATCGGCGTACCACAAGGAGTGTCGTTCCCGGATTCTCCCAATCCCTACATGTTGGAGGGAGTTAGCAACTTAGCCATGTCACACCAAGTTAGCAACTTAGCCAAGTTAGCAACTTACCGGGGTCAACTGACGCTGACGCTTGTACATGATATAGAACTCCTCCTTGGACGGGAACACCGCGTCGGCCCCGGATGAGGTGGCTGCGGGAGTGGTTCCTCTCGCACTCCGGTCATCATGAACCGAGTGAAACTCTGCAAGAAACGGGAGAGATAGCTCAGATTCAAACATGGGGACTTATGATGTTTTGCAACCATAGAGATTGAAACTTACCGCCATCTCGGTTGCTCGTCCACCGGACATAGGCATCTTTCACAAGGTCATGCTCCTTAACCTTCTCGAGATACTCCTCGTAAGCTCACGCATAGGCCTCCTCGAGCTGAGTCTACAATTTCAGAAATAATGCGTCTCATCAACATAGCCATTCAGGAACAAGAGTCAAAACAGAGGATGAAAGTGTGGATGACTTACATCAACCTCTACCCGAGAACGGCATGTAGTCCGCGAGGAGGTAGCGTAGCTGCCGGAGGGAGGGTAGCCTTGATCTCGCGTGAAGTTCCTCTCGAGGCT
Source organism: Lolium perenne (assembly GCF_019359855.2). Taxonomy (NCBI): domain Eukaryota; kingdom Viridiplantae; phylum Streptophyta; class Magnoliopsida; order Poales; family Poaceae; genus Lolium; species Lolium perenne. The sequence continues at coordinate 318,857,141 of NC_067245.2, forward strand.
TGAAACCCCAAAGGCAGGCGGGACGTCCATGCGGCTGGCCGTACCCGCCGACATCATCGCCACCTCGTCGTCGACCGGCTCGGTCATAGGGTCCTCCACCTCTGGATGGAGCTTGGCGTACTCCTCGCAGTATCTTTCCTTGTTCTCTTTGGCCTTGCCGTAGTACATCTCGTGCGCGGGCCGAGGCTCGTTCGGACCGGGCGTCACCAGCTTCATGTGCGTCCACGCTTCCATCTCACCAAGTTCCCTCCCGAGCTTCTTCCCCGCATCACAAAACAAATGTTATGCATATCATTGAAAATCAAAAAATGTAGCTTGTTCCATTTTTATATGTACCGTACGCTCCCGATAGCGATCGGTGCTGCTGCTCCCCGCAGTGTGTGTTCCACGAGAACCACGGTTGGCCTTGTTCCGGTCGCTCACGGCCTTGAAATCGGGGTTTTCGCCGACCCAATTCTTGACCAACTCCATGAAGGCGGCCCTCTTATTATTATCAGCCCAATGTGGTACAACCTGCAAAATCAAAACTCATTTGAAGAACAAACAATATAGTTGCAAGTTAGCCGCGGTACATAGAATCGCATTGACAATTACTTACCGACATGAAGTCATCTATCGTCATAGCCGGGGCGAGTCCTGCACAATCTCAGGCTTTGTGTACCTTACGCCCGCTCACGCATAGAAGTGGCCGATGCACGTGATCCTCTGGTTGTACCACTGCTGCCGTGTCAACTTCCGACACATGTTACGGAGCACCACGTCCGCCCTATCCTTATGCTCGCCGCCACCTGTAGTTGCGCTGCAATCAAGCATAACGAAAGTGTGAGAGGCATGAGTTATCACGGTGTGGTTATCAACTACATATGAACGAAACCCAAAGAGTATGCATTACGTACCCAAAACTTCTTGATCACGGCGTCGGCGGCGGAAGCAAAGCCAGGGTAAGGCGCTATCTCATAGTCTTCCCAAGTGTAGGCTAGCTTGGACTCGCCCCCAAGGACCGGAGTGTACATCCCCGGCCAGTACTTCCTAATAGCAGCTCCAATCAGACTCCCTGGCACGCGGACATTCTTCCCCGTGTATGTGAAATTCCTGCACAATTATCAAACATTAGAAAATGCTAAGTGTCATAACGAAAATGAAATCACCTTACTACTTACTCTATCTTTCCTCGGACAAGGAGCCACTTCTCATCCTCCGTAGCAGGTTCCTTACTCTCATCGGGAACCTGCGCTTCCCCACGAATCCGCAACTTCTTCGGAGCCATCTCCGTCGAAGCCTCCTCGTCCCTAGACTCCTCCTCCTCCTCCTCCCTAGTGTCCTCCTCCTCCTCCCTAGTGTCCTCCTCCTCGTCCATAGACTGTGAAGCCACTGAGCCAGAAGCAGAGGGAATGTCAGCTAGAAGGAGCTGTGCATTCCCCCCTCGTCCTCCAGCTCGTCCTCCCCCTCGTCCTCCAGCTCGTCCTCCCCCTCGTCCTCCAGCTCGTCCTCCCCCTCGTCCTCCCCGTCCTCCGTCTGCGTCTTCGTAACGCCGGGTGGGAATAATGGGTCTTGCACTCCGTCTGGAAGCACCCGGCCCTGGCTTCCGCTGATGCATCTGATCAAGCAAGGAGCTCGATGATGCCTTCCGTCCGCTCATATTGGGCAATTACCTGCATAAGAAAAAGAGAAAATAATTAATAAGCATGTTGAAAATTAATAAGCATAATGACAAATATAGGTACTAAGCATAATGAAAAATGTAGGTATTAAGCATAATGACAAATGTATGTATTAAGCATAATGATAATGTAGGTACTAAGCATAATGACAAATGTATGTATTAAGCATAATGATAATGTAGGTACTAAGCATAAAAGACCCTCACCATTCATCACCACTCTCATCTCTAGGCATTGGGTTCTCAGCCTCACTATCAAAATCAGTATCATATGAGTATTCATGGTCGGCATTGGGTTCCGGTTGAGTCTCGACAATGTTGTCTTTGCTCGCATGGCGCTTGGTGAGCATAGCTATGTCCTTCGGGTCCACCACGGTCTCACCACGCATTTGTACATCGTTGTGGAGATCCTGAAGACCTATGTCTATTTGAAGAGCCCCGAACTGCTCTTCCTCTTGATAGAAAATTCCCTCATATGTTACCGGGTCAATGTTGTTGTAATCGTCCTCGGAGGGGATGGGTAGCTTACCATGTGGCGATACCTGGAACACGACTTCCCAGCCCATGAGTTCCTCATTCTGACATGGGTAGGACAAATAATAAACTTGCTTGGTTTGGTGAGCCACAACATAGACGTCGGATCCGCTGTAGGTGGTTGTAGGCCTAACTTCAACTAAACCAATGGAAGGGGTGCTTCTCATTCCACCGTGTGGGTCAAACCAGTGGCATTTGAACACAAAGAGCTTGAGTTCTATGTTTGCGTTGTTGAACGTCAACTCGTATACCTTTTGTAACCTTCCATAGTAATCAAGATCATCGGCTCCGCGGGTGTAGACCCCAGTATTTATTGTTTTTGCATTAGGCCGGTTCTTCTGGTGAAACTCCGTATGGAAGCGATACCCATTTACATCATACTTCTCATGCGTATGGACTCTACGGTTAAAACCCTGGGAAACGCATCTCAACTCATCTGTCATCTCAACGTTGGGATCAGCTCCCTACAAGTTCAGTTCAGATTATTTTGTGCATTAGTTACGTGTAATAAGACAAATAATAAAAATTTGTCAATGCAAATTTCAATTTCCATTTCTATTCCTTCATTTTCATTTCAATTTACATTACAATTTCAATTTCAATTTCCAAATTCTTTACTTCATTTCAATTTCAATTTCAATTTGCAAATTCTATTTCAATTTGAAAATTTACAATTAGAATTCTATTTTCAATTTCAATTTCAATTTCAATTTCAATTCAATTTCAATTTCAATTTGCAAATTGTTTACTTCATTTCAATTTTAATTTGCAAATTTACATTACATTACAATTACAATTACCTACCTAATTGCAAAAACTAAAAAGCGGAAAAAAAGAAACTTACCTAAGTGGGGCAAGGGCTGCGGGGACGGCGCGGTGGATGGCTGCGGCGGGGACGGCGCTGGGCAGCAGGCGGCGGCGGCCGGGAGGACGGCGGCGGCGCTGGGGCAGTGGCGGCGGGCCGGGAGGACGGCGGCGGCGCGGGCAGGGCGTGGGCGCGGGCCGGGTGAGGGCGGCGCAGGCGCGGCGGCAGATGGCGGCGCAGTGGCGGCGGCGGCGCGGGGGCAGGAAGCGGCGGCGGCCGGGAGGACGGCGGCGGCGCTGGGGCAGGGCGGCGGGCCGGGAGGACGGCGGCGGCGCGGGGGCAGGGCGTGGGCGCGGGCCGGGGAGGGCGTGGTGCGGCGGCTGGCAGGGCGGCGGCGGGCGGCGGCGGGCGGGGGCAGGGCGCGGGCGGCAGGGCGGCGGGAGGACGGCGGCGGCGCGGGGGCAGGGCGGCGGCGGCGCGCGCGGGGGGAAGGCGTGGGCGCGGGGGGAAGGGCGTGTTTGGGGATGAGGCAGGGCGGCCCGCGTCGACCCCACTTAAGTGGGGTTCTGTGCCGACGGCCAGCTTGTGCCGACGGTCACCGTCGGCACACCTTCTTTTTTTTTTTTTTTTTTTTTAGACTCTTTTTCTATTTGTATTATAGATGTGTGTATGCATCCATATATGTATATACATTTTTTTTTATCAAAACTTCAAGCCAAGAATACCAAGGTTTAGGATTTACGGCTACACCGCACATGTTCTTCTCCTCGGTGCTCATCCATGCTCATTTATCGCCCGCTAAAATATATAGCCTAGTCCTTTCTAACCGTTTGAATTATTAGCTAGTGCATTAATTCAATATAATATAAGAGTCGGGAGGTCTCAAGTTCAACCCCGACTAACACACTTTCTAATGTAAAAATGGTTGCGGACTCCTATCTATGCATGTTTGTTGTCTTCTAGTTAGACCTCCTTTGTCCATCCTCAAAGTGTGTCGACGGTTAGGTCATAGGTACATGTGCATGCCATGTGGACACACACAAATTTTGGGGCCATTCCCTAGGTCCGATGCTCGATTTCTGACGAAACCCTAGTTCTGTTGACCGCGCCGTCTACCCCTTTGACTGCATCCCATCGGGGGTCCCCCGGTGGGCGTATGCCTACGTTTGAGCTTGGTTAGGTCATAGGTACATGTGGAAACAAGTACCATCCCCTATGATCCCAAGGTTCTCTCGGTTCACCTCCGAGGGAGTTCCCCCTATACATGCGTAGACCGCCTAAGTGTAGGAACCCCATCTCCGAGAAGCGGGCACACCGGAGGGGGTAGCATTGGATATAGAACCATCTCAAATCACTTTTGTGCATGCCATGTGGACACACACAACTTTTGGGGCCATTCCCTAGGTCCGATGCTCGATTTCTGACGAAACCCTAGTCTCCGTTGGACCGCGTCGTCTACCCCTTTGATCGCATCCCATCGGGGTCCCCGGTGGGCGTATGCCTACGTTTGAGCTTGGTTAGGTCATAGGTACATGTGGAAACAAGTACCATCCCCTATGATCCCAAGGTTCTCTCTGGTTCACCTCCGAGGGAGTTCCCCCCTATACATGCAGAATCTGCCTAAGTGTAGGAACCCCATCTCCGAGAAGCCGGGCACACCCGGAGGGGGTAGCATTGGATATAGAACCATCTCAAATCACTTTTGTGCATGCCATGTGGACACACACAACTTTTGGGGCCATTCCCTAGGTCCGATGCTCGATTTCTGACGAAACCCTAGTTACGTTGACCGCGTCGTCTACCCCTTTGATCGCATCCCATCGGGGGTCCCCCGGTGGGCGTATGCCTACGTTTGAGCTTGGTTAGGTCATAGGTACATGTGGAAACAAGTACCATCCCCTATGATCCCAAGGTTCTCTCCGGTTCACCTCCGAGGGAGTTCACCCCTATACATCCTTAATCTGCCTAAGTGTAGGAACCCCATCTCCGAGAAGTCGGGCACACCCGGAGGGGGTAGCATTGGATATAGAACCATCTTAAATCACTTTTGTGCATGCCATGTGGACACACACAACTTTTGGGGCCATTCCCTAGGTCCGATGCTCGATTTCTGACGAAACCCTAGTTCTGTTGACCGCGTCGTCTACCCCTTTGACTGCATCCCATCGGGGGTCCCCCGGTGGGCGTATGCCTACGTTTAAGCTTGGTTAGGTCATAGGTACATGTGGAAACAAGTACCATCCCCTATGATCCCAAGGTTCTCTCCGGTTCACCTCCGAGGGAGTTCTCCCCTATACATGCAGACCTGCCTAAGTGTAGGAACCCCATCTCCGAGAAGCCGGCACACCCGGAGGGGGTAGCATTGGATATAGAACCATCTCAAATCACTTTTGTGCATGCCATGTGGACACACACAACTTTTGGGGCCATTCCCTAGGTCCGATGCTCGATTTCTGACGAAACCCTAGTTCTGTTGACCGCGTCGTCTACCCCTTTGACTGCATCCCATCGGGGGTCCCCCGGTGGGCGTATGCCTACGTTTGAGCTTGGTTAGGTCATAGGTACATGTGGAAACAAGTACCATCCGCTATGATCCCAAGGTTCTCTCCGGTTCACCTCCGAGGGAGTTCTCCCCTATACATGCATAATCTGCCTAAGTGTAGGAACCCCATCTCCGAGAAGCCGGGCACACCCGGAGGGGGTAGCATTGGATATAGAACCATCTCAAATCACTTTTGTGCATGCCATGTGGACACACACAACTTTTGGGGCCATTCCCTAGGTCCGATGCTCGATTTCTGACCAAACCCTAGTTCTCGTTGGACCGCGTCGTCTACCCCTTTGATCGCATCCCATCGGGGTCCCAGTGGGGCGTATGCCTACGTTTGAGCTTGGTTAGGTCATAGGTACATGTGGAAACAAGTACCATCCGCTATGATCCCAAGGTTCTCTCCGGTTCACCTCCGAGGGAGTTCCCCCTATACATGCAGAACGCCTAAGTGTAGGAACCCCATCTCCGAGAAGCCGGCACACCGGAGGGGGTAGCATTGGATATAGAACCATCTCAAATCACTTTTGTGCATGCCATGTGGACACACACAACTTTTGGGGCCATTCCCTAGGTCCGATGCTCGATTTCGACGAAACCCTAGTTACGTTGACCGCGTCGTCTACCCCTTTGATCGCATCCCATCGGGGGTCCCCCGGTGGGCGTATGCCTACGTTTGAGCTTGCTTAGGTCATAGGTACATGTGGAAACAAGTACCATCCTCTATGATCCCAAGGTTCTCTCCGGTTCACCTCCGAGGGAGTTCCCCCCTATACATGCAGAATCTGCCTAAGTGTAGGAACCCCATCTCCGAGAAGCCGGGCACACCCGGAGGGGGTAGCATTGGATATAGAACCATCTCAAATCACTTTTGTGCATGCCATGTGGACACACACAACTTTTGGGGCCATTCCCTAGGTCCGATGCTCGATTTCGACGAAACCCTAGTTACGTTGACCGCGTCGTCTACCCCTTTGATCGCATCCCATCGGGGTCCCCAGTGGGCGTATGCCTACGTTTGAGCTTGGTTAGGTCATAGGTACATGTGGAAACAAGTACCATCCGCTATGATCGCAAGGTGCTCTCCGGTTCACCTCAGGGAGTTCCCCCCTATACATGCAGAATCTGCCTAAGTGTAGGAACCCCATCTCCGAGAAGCCGGGCACACCCGGAGGGGGTAGCATTGGATATAGAACCATCTCAAATCACTTTTGTGCATGCCATGTGGACACACACAACTTTTGGGGCCATTCCCTAGGTCCGATGCTCGATTTCTGACGAAACCCTAGTTACGTTGACCGCGTCGTCTACCCCAATGACTGCCTCCCAGCGGGGGTCCCCCGGTGGGCGTATGCCTACGTTTGAGCTTGCTTAGGTCATAGGTACATGTGGAAACAAGTACCATCCCCTATGATCCCAAGGTTCTCTCCGGTTCACCTCCGAGGGAGTTCCCCCTATACATGCGAGAATCTGCTAAGTGTAGGAACCCCATCTCCGAGAAGCCGGGCACACCCGGAGGGGGTAGCATTGGATATAGAACCATCTCAAATCACTTTTGTGCATGCCATGTGGACACACACAACTTTTGGGGCCATTCCCTAGGTCCGATGCTCGATTTCTGACGAAACCCTAGTTCTGTTGACCGCGTCGTCTACCCCTTTGACTGCATCCCATCGGGGGTCCCCCGGTGGGCGTATGCCTACGTTTAAGCTTGGTTAGGTCATAGGTACATGTGGAAACAAGTACCATCCCCTATGATCCCAAGGTTCTCTCCGGTTCACCTCCGAGGGAGTTCCCCCCTATACATGCAGAATCTGCCTAAGTGTAGGAACCCCATCTCCGAGAAGCCGGGCACACCCGGAGGGGGTAGCATTGGATATAGAACCATCTCTAATCACTTTTGTGCATGCCATGTGGACACACACAACTTTTGGGGCCATTCCCTAGGTCCGATGCTCGATTTCGACGAAACCCTAGTTCCGTTGACCGCGTCGTCTACCCCTTTGATCGCATCCCATCGGGGTCCCCGGTGGCGTATGCCTACGTTTGAGCTTGCTTAGGTCATAGGTACATGTGGAAACAAGTACCATCCCCTATGATCCCAAGGTTCTCTCCGGTTCACCTCAGGGAGTTCCCCTATACATGCAGAATCTGCCTAAGTGTAGGAACCCCATCTCCGAGAAGCCGGCACACCGGAGGGGGTAGCATTGGATATAGAACCATCTCAAATCACTTTTGTGCATGCCATGTGGACACACACAACTTTTGGGGCCATTCCCTAGGTCCGATGCTCGATTTCTGACGAAACCCTAGTTCTGTTGACCGCGCCGTCTACCCCTTTGACTGCATCCCATCGGGGGTCCCCCGGTCGGCGTATGCGTACGTTTGAGCTTGGTTAGGTCATAGGTACATGTGGAAACAAGTACCATCCGCTATGATCCCAAGGTTCTCTCCGGTTCACCTCCGAGGGAGTTCCCCTATACATGCAGAATCTTGCCTAAGTGTAGGAACCCCATCTCAGAAGCCGGGCACACCCGGGGGTAGCATTGGATATAGAACCATCTTAAATCACTTTTGTGCATGCCATGTGGACACACACAACTTTTGGGGCCATTCCCTAGGTCCGATGCTCGATTTCCGACGAAACCCTAGTTACATTGACCGCGTCGTCTACCCCTTTGCGCATCCCATCGGGGTCCCCGGTGGGCGTATGCCTACGTTTAAGCTTGGTTAGGTCATAGGTACGTGTGGAAACAAGTACCATCCCCTATGATCCCAAGGTTCTCTCGGTTCACCTCCGAGGAGTTCCCTATACATGCGAGACCTGCCTAAGTGTAGGAACCCCATCTCCGAGAAGCCGGGCACACCGGAGGGGGTAGCATTGGATATAGAACCATCTCAAATCACTTTTGTGCATGCCATGTGGACACACACAACTTTTGGGGCCATTCCCTAGGTCCGATGCTCGATTTCGACGAAACCCTAGTTACGTTGGACCGCGTCGTCTACCCCTTTGTTGCATCCCATCGGGGGTCCCGGTGGGCGTATGCCTACGTTTAAGCTTGGTTAGGTCATAGGTACATGTGGAAACAAGTACCATCCCCTATGATCCCAAGGTTCTCTCCGGTTCACCTCAGGGAGTTCCCCCTATACATGCAGACCGCCTAAGTGTAGGAACCCCATCTCCGAGAAGCCGGGCACACCGGAGGGGGTAGCATTGGATATAGAACCATCTCAAATCACTTTTGTGCATGCCATGTGGACACACACAACTTTTGGGGCCATTCCCTAGGTCCGATGCTCGATTTCGACGAAACCCTAGTTACGTTGACCGCGCCGTCTACCCCTTTGATCGCATCCCATCGGGGTCCCCGGTGGGCGTATGCCTACGTTTGAGCTTGGTTAGGTCATAGGTACATGTGGAAACAAGTACCATCCCCTATGATCCCAAGGTTCTCTCCGGTTCACCTCAGGGAGTTCCCTATACATGCAGAATCCGCCTATGTGTAGGAACCCCATGTCCGAGAAGCGGGCACACCGGAGGGGGTAGCATTGGATATAGAACCATCTCAAATCACTTTTGTGCATGCCATGTGGACACACACAACTTTTGGGGCCATTCCCTAGGTCCGATGCTCGATTTCGACGAAACCCTAGTTACGTTGACCGCGCCGTCTACCCCTTTGACTGCATCCCATCGGGGGTCCCCCGGTGGGCGTATGCCTACGTTTGAGCTTGGTTAGGTCATAGGTACATGTGGAAACAAGTACCATCCCCTATGATCCCAAGGTTCTCTCCGGTTCACCTCCGAGGGAGTTCCCCCCTATACATGCAGAATCTGCCTATGTGTAGGAACCCCATGTCCGAGAAGCCGGGCACACCCGGAGGGGGTAGCATTGGATATAGAACCATCTCAAATCACTTTTGTGCATGCCATGTGGACACACACAACTTTTGGGGCCATTCCCTAGGTCCGATGCTCGATTTCTGACGAAACCCTAGTTCTGTTGACCGCGTCGTCTACCCCTTTGACTGCATCCCATCGGGGGTCCCCCGGTGGGCGTATGCCTACGTTTGAGCTTGCTTAGGTCATAGGTACATGTGGAAACAAGTACCATCCCCTATGATCCCAAGGTTCTCTCCGGTTCACCTCCGAGGGAGTTCCCCCCTATACATGCAGACTCTCTCCTGCCCTTTTTTTCCCGCCCCCCCTTTTCCCGCTGCTTCTCTCCCGCCCTTTTTTCCCGCCCACCCTTTCCCGCTCCTTCTCTCCCGCCCTTTTTCCCGCCCACCCTTTCCCGCTGCTTCTCTCCCGCCCTTTTTTCCCGCCCACCCTTTCCCGCCCATTCTCTCCCGCCATGTTTTCCCGCCGTTTCAGCCCCTCGTCGGCCTATATATAGCCATGGCTTCTCCACTAACAGCACCAGCAACATTTCTCCCTTCATCACTTCTCTCATCCAATAGAACCACAAAATCCTCTGAGCTGAGCTGCCGCTGAGATGGCTCCTCGTCGCCGTAGCAACACGGGCTTCATCGGCGTTCGCCTGCGGCCTGCGGGACATTTCGCGGCTAAAATCACCGCCGGTGGTACGCGTGTGTGGCTCGGCACCTTCTACACGAAGGAAGCTGCTGCCCGCGCATACGACGTTGCGGCTTGGAGGTTTGGCCGGCCGCGCCACGAAATGAACTTCCCGGAGGTCAGGTCTCTGACGGAAGCTCAGAGTCTCTCTACTGAGCCACTACTTCGCTCACAGGGTGAAGCGCGGCGGTACAGGGCTGGCCAGCGGCGGATTGATACCACCGAGGCGGACGAGCAGTTCATGGCACAGTGGCGCAGAGACCATCCCGGAGACGTCGAGGCAACGCGCGCATTCTGGAAGGAGAAGCAGACGTACAGGAGAGAGAGGAGGGCGGGAAAGCGGCAGAGGAAGGCCGAGGTTGAAGCAGAGTACGCCAAAGGAGAGGCGTCGACATGGGGGGAGAATGATGAACGGTGGTTGTGGAACCTCACAACCACCGCTTGCAGGACACCCCAGCGAGGATGAAGATTTCGACTTCTCTGATTAATATGTGTGTGTCGACCCAGTGTTAAGTGCTTTGTTCGTGTGTGGGTGTAGTTCTTTAAAAGCTTTGGTTTGTGTGTGGGTCTAGTTCTTTAAGTGTTTTGGTTCATGTGTGTGGGTGTAGTTTCTTTAAGTGTTTTGCTTCCTCTGTGTGGGTGTAGTTCTTTAACTGTTTCGGTTCGTGTGTGGGTCTAGTTCTGTAAGCGCTTTGGTATGTGTGTGAGTCTAGTTATTTAAGTATTTTGTATCGTGTGTGGGTCTTAAGTATTTTGTATCGTGTGTGGGCCATTCACCCTCCGAGGTTCGATTTACGCGAAGGGGTTCTATACCGCCCTTATACATATATATAGGTTTCTCGCAAAGGGGTTCGCCAAAATAGCAGTGAGAAATAAATAAACAAAAAAAATGATATGGATTAATAATTATATGGGTAATAATTATCTCTTTGATGCAAAAAAAAACAGGAAAAACCAAAAAATGTGCATATTTGGCTGTGCCGACGGCCGCCGTTGCGCCGTGGGCTACCGTCGGCACAGTGCAGACGGCGCCGTGACAGTTTAACGGCTGGGCCCTCCTGTCAGAGCGTGTACCGACGGTTGCAGATGTGCCGACGGTGACCTTCGGGCTCCACCTAGCTGTGCCGACGGCCGAGGTTGCGCCGAGGGTGGCCGTCGGTGTACCGTGCGTTGTGCCGACGGCCCCGCTGTGCCGACGGTGAGCTTCGTCGCCGGTAGCTGGAGGCCTCTGTGCCGACGGCCCCGACATTTGGCCGTCGGCACATAGCCTGGCCGTCGGCACACGTCGGTTCTCCCGTAGTGAGAGGCCAGAGATGACACAACAAGATAAAAGAGGTACCTCACCTAATGCTTCCTGCTTCGGACCGAGGCGACATAGCGGCTTGGAGGAGGGCACGATGTGGAGGAGGCCGACGAGCTGGAGTAGGGCGGCAGGCTGGAGGAGGGCCTCGGGCTGGACGAGGTTGACCACCAGCATGGTGCAGAGATGGTGTAGTCCTCAAGCTCGGGCGTTGGGTTTGAGGAGGGTGGCGTTGTGGCGAGCTGGATGACTTGTTCTGGACCGGCAGCCATGCTATAGGTGCAGAAATAAAGTCATCATTAGGCATAATCTCCAAGCTTCTTTTGTGCCATAGTGCTACTTTTTATGTGTTTTGGTATAAGATGAATGATAAAAACAAGTAACTAATTTTTTGGGTTTTCAATAGATAACAAAAAGTAAACTAATAACAATAAATAAAGTAAAACAAAAATAAAACTAATTAACAAGGTCTCTAGTAACATTACCATGATAGCCAAATTGCTTCCCCCGCAACGATGCCAGAAAAAAGGTTGATACCTTCGACCCGGATTACGGATGCAGTATAGTAGTTTTTTTCTAGAAGACCTAGGTTTATCGAACCTTGGGAAACACTTCCTGACGGTTAAGAAACGTCTACAAGACTTGCTAGTTCGTTTTATCTTACGTTTACCGGACCTTTCTAGTTTTCTTTGTATCTAGAGTTGTGTCGATGGATGGAGATAGGCCAGGGTTAAAGTTTCACTTACAGCTATGCATACATATGGGATAAAGATAAAGTTAAACACATTCATATGTAAATGATCTAACATAGATAGGATTTATGGGCAACATATCCGTAAATACTATAGCCCCTGCGAGCCACATGCATGGCATATAGTCTCTTGGTCCAACCATTAAACCACGAAGCACTGGGCTATAAACGATTATTAAGTAAAATACAGATCAAAATATTAAGAATGATGATGTTATTGTTATTCCCAAGTGGATCACTAAACGAATACTTTGTTGTCACTGGGTTTTGCGCGTAGACGCCGTTTACCACACATCTCACCTCGAACCTTGATCAATCCTCGGTGTCTTGAGTACCTGACAAGTCCACGGATTGAGGTAAGAGACAATGATACAAATACAAGTCTCCTATGAATCACCACACAATATTTCCATGTAATTAGATGCACATAATCACTGCGAAGCTAATCCTCAACCCGCAGTCCGTGAGGACTACTCACTCATGATAACACGATCAATGAAAGAAAATATTGTAGAATTACTTAGATCAATACCAAATATTCTTACAAGGTCTCCAATCGCGAGGAGATCCCAATTACAAGCCATGGTTATGGCTATGAGATGGAGATGGAGATGGGGATGATGAACAATGGTGGAGGTGATGTGGTGGATCTTCCTCAGGTGTGTTTCTGATGCAATCTGATAATGGCGGCTCTCTGTGCAGCGGCTGGAGTCTCGAAATATATAGGTGCCTTCACGAAAGTTACTCCGTTTGACCTGGCGAAGGCGGTGCCGAGTGGTACGCGAGGACCGTATGGGCGAGCCCCGCCCGTACGATCGCTCGTTAACACAACTGGATTCAGTTCTTCAACCTCAGTTGACTTGTGAGTATTGGCAACTCGTGATTCTTCCCTTTTTGCTCCAGATTTTGCCATAAAAACATGATTTTCTGTATCACACAATTTAAAACAAAGATTTGCACATCTTTGCAATAATTAGTCATTAGTGGCATGGCTAGAGAGATATTTCATCAATTGCTTGACTTAATATACGATTTAAACACGGATAAAGATGGTTGTTTTCACAGCCGTCAGTATTCGAAATGTTTTGGATATTTTTTGAAGGTAACGGAAGGTTCCTGAACATCCCGGAACATCCAAAATATTCCGCGGAAGAGCTCGGAAGGTTCCGAAGGGTGAAGCCCGGAGGGGCACCATGGGCTAAGGGCCACATGGGACCTCATAGGTCAACCGAACCAAGGGGAGGAGGGAGTCCTAGTTGGAGTAGGACCTGCCCCCTAGTCGGTTTGGAAAGAGGAAGTCCTAGCCTAGGTCTTCCCCATTAGGTCGGTTTTTGAGGGGGGGGGGGGGGGGGAGGGAGTCTGAGGTGACTCCACTCTAGGTTTGTTTTGGGGTGGAGCCTGACCGGCCTCCTATATAAGGGTGGGGATGGGGGCGGGTTAGGGTAAGCCAAGCCGCACACCCCCTTGCCCAAACCCTAGCCGCCCCAACCCGCCGTGTTACCACCCAAGCGCCACCGTACCGCCGCCTTCTCCACCGCCCCACCTCTCCCTAAGCCGCCGCCCTAGCCGATGCCTTTGGGAACACCGCCGTGGAGGACTTCTTCTTCTTGGACGCGAAAGCGCTGCCGGATTCTGCCCACCGTCCAGTACCAATCTAGACAGTGATCGCGGAAGTGCTGCCGGATCTTCATCGACACCTTCCCGCTTCGAATGCGTGCTTGATCAACGCGGTGCCTCTGATCTCGGACGCGTGGATACCTAGGAGGTGTTGTACGTGCAACGCTGATCATGATCTACATCAACCTCATCATCGATAACTTCCGCTAGATCGATCTACGAGGGTATGGTCCGTTGCCTCTCTCCTTGCATATGATCTTGGTTTATGCGCTAGAATTTTTTTTTTTTTTGCATAGTGTGTTCCCTAACATTATATCCTTCGTCACCTCATCCATCACTAAGGAAAACATGTATGGGCTCAAGCTTGACCCTTGATGTAGTTGTATCGTGATTGGAAAGGTATCGTTCTCACTATCACCTACGCGAACACTTGTCACAACATTATTGTACATATCTTTTATGAGGGTAATGTACTTTGTTGGAACTTTGTGTTTCTCCAGCGCCACCACATGACCGTCCTTGGTATCTTGTCATATGCTTTCTCTAAGTCTATGAAGACCATATGTAGGTTCTTCTTACACTCCCTATATCTTTCCATAAGTTGGCGAAGTAAGAAAATCGCCTCTATAGTTGATCCCCCGGGCATAAAACCGAATTGGTTTTTAGTGACATTCGTCACTCTCCTCAAGCGACACCTTTAGGTTGTTGGTAACCACGACTTGTGTTGCAAAACTGAAATTCAATGGGTTCATTACCTAGAGAACAATAGGGGGAACTCAAAGTTTATGGGGGGAGGGGGAGGGGGGGGGGGGGGGTTAAAATGTGCTAAGAAACACAAATTTAAAAGGACTAAGTAATTGATATGTCAAATAATCATGACGGATTTAAGAAGGGAATTATTCAATGACAACTATAATTGCACATGGTCCATTTTTGGGGAGAAACACGGGGCATATGATCAAATGGTGTAAACCGGGGGCGTATTAATACTAAATATCCCCTCCCTGAATCATATATCTAAACCTCATCACAAGATCTGTTTGTGGGCATGAAATCAGGTTAGAATTAGGCCAAGGAGAAGCATGGCTGGGCAGGACAAGAGGATGTCGCCATTGATGTTGGTAGGCAATGGCAAGCGCAACGCTAAGAAGGGGAGGGCACACGCCCTTGTTCCCATGATGAAACCAAACCAGCAACAACAGGTAACTGGAGATCTTGAGGATGGGGAGTTGGCTCATGGCACAAACGTGCAAGTCTTGGTGCCGTTGGTACAAGAGATGCCGCCACAGATTGATGTGAGGGTCGATGTGACGTTGCTCCACTGCCAGGCTTGCCGCCTACCCCTCCAGCCACCCGTTTTCGTGGTAAATACAACATATATTTGTTTTCGATTTGAGTTAGATTTTTTTGTTTTATCCAATCTTGAGATTTTTTTTTGTGTTTGCGGTCGCAGTGCGCATCCGGACATGTCATGTGTTGCCACTGCTGCAAGGGCCATGACGAGGTGTGTGATGTTGCCAGCATCCACTGTGGTGGGTTGGGTGCCTTCATTTGCGTATCCAAGGTGCCATGCTCCTACAAGGACTTCGGTTGCGATAGCCATGTCGTCTACCATCAGGCTGGCGCGCACATGCGCGCATGCCATTTTGCACCTTGTAAGTGCCCGGAGTCCGGCTGTGGCTTCCTGGGTTCCCCGCCAGGGCTCGTGGATCACTTCGCCACCATTCACTCCCAGCCCATCACCTACGTCCGCTACGGGCGGTCCTGGAACCTCAGCCTCCCACTTACAAAGAGTTGGCATGTCGTCGTTGGGCAGGAGGACCAAAATGTCTTCATGGTCACTCTGGGTGAGCTCGGTGCCGCTGGCACAGCGGTGTCGCTGGTGTGTGTCAGGGCAAACAACACCGCCACCACGGTGACCCAGTTTTGGTGTAAGCTCTCGGTGGTGCACCCTGGTGGTGACAAGGACAAGGTGGTCCTGATGTCTTCGGCGGTGAGCAACAACGCAATGTTCGACGGCACCCCAAGTCCGGAGCAGGAGATGTTCCTGGCGGTGCCGCAGGAGTTGATTTTTGGTGAATTACTCGCTATCAACGTCCATATTGATCCAATACACTCGATTGATGTTGCAACCATGACCGAGACGATGCACCCACCACCACATGCTAGGAAAACTAGAAGGTTCCGTTGAACTTCCTTGTTCGTTGGGTATATTTGGTTGATTACCATAATCTACCCTATTACAAGTTTGGTCGTGGTTAAAATGTGGTCTCTTATTTGGAGGTTGCCCAATATGCTGGCATGCTCATGCTTAGCAAACTTCCATTTTTCCTGCCAACACTAGTTCAAATACACCTATTGTATGTGCGGTACATATTGGCATGTAGGTACATAATCGACACATGTAACTGATAAACTAGATAATACCCCGCTCGTTGTGGCGGGATTTGCATAAAGAAAAGTTGAATATATTAGACAAATGAGTAAGAACAAATTTGATTGTCTTTAGTAATTTACCACAACCTCTGTCGGGAAATTGAAAATAATTACATGAGATTGATCAATGCACGACCGGAAAGAAATGTAATACGTGTTCTCTAAAGTAGGAGTTAGAACAATTCAGCAGTTGTCACGATTGTAAAAATTAGAACACCGCGGATGCAAGGGTTTTTTGTGAGAAAAAAGAAAGTACCACATTCCACGTTGAAGTGTTTCTAGTACAATTTAGATGGCATACCGTACATAAATGGTTGGCAAATTCTTCTCAAATTACTAAAAACCTAGGGTATAATAATAAGAATTGATGCCTCCAATGGAAATCAAAGCATCTAACAAACCCTACGCCATGGTCATGGAGTTGATGCCCTGATATTAGTTCATCAAGTGTATTTTTCTTCACCCAGTATGTATATATATACACATAACGACTGAACTTGCACGCACAACCTTTTGTTGGGAAAATAATGCAAGTCTGTATTGGCATGGTAAAATTTTTTTTGAAACAAGGCAAAAGATTTGCCATTTTCCATTGATTAAGGAGAAGTTTAGAAAGGTCTTACAAACCAACTCGGCATAAGCCAAGCCCGAGAACCAAAGCCTACTCTCGTGGCATTAAAATACACAGTCCGCCGATCATCTTCTCTACAAATGCCGGTTCACCACTAGAATATGGATTGAGTTGAAGGAGTGGCTTGGCCTTCATGACGTGGACCCAAGGGCGTGGCACAATAGGAGGACGGTGAAGGAATGGTGGACAAAAAGTATCCTACAAAGAGGTCAATCAAGGAAAGCGATGGCCTCCTTAGCTATGTTGGTTTCTTGGGAGATTTGGAAAGAGAGGAACGCTCGTGTCTTTCAAAATAGTGCAACAACATCTTTCATGTTGATCGCGAAAATTAAGGACGAGATGGCAATGTGGTGCCACGCCGGGGCTGGCATGGTAAAATTAACTACAGTAGAAAAGGCGCATGAATATTGTGGAGTTAAACAGTCAAACCTTGAACCATACAAAACTGGCAAAAAGGTTAGACATTTCATCCGTGCCATATTTTCACACACTATCAAATTCCGCTACATTTTAGTTCAGCCTGGTATATTTTCACCACCACCGGTAAAAAGGATAGCAGTATTTTAGTTTGTGACTCCTCCTTACCTACATAATCCGATAAAAAAAATACATGTCAGCATGAGAATGCTATCCAATATCTGAAAATACGAACCTTGGGTGGTCCTGATTTCATAACATGAATATACCAACAAATGAACTACATTCACGGCACGCAAAAAAAATCGAGTAGTACCATTTCTTGATTATCCTTGATGTGAAATTCCTCTTCATCCACAACTGAACCAAACAGGAAGGGAAAATTTGTAGTTTCAACCGTTGTAAACAAAACAAATGCTATAATATTGTGCTACAATTGGCGGCGGAAACTAAAATAAAGGTAAAATAGATGCATGTGCTTATCCAATGTAAATTAAAATTTAAGAGCAGGAGATTAGAACTTGCTTACCAATGGAAGCATGAGATTTAAAATAGACGTGGTGCGTGTGGTACAATATAAAGGCACAAAGTATTCCGTGAATAATTCTTCGTAGCAGTAGTGCAGAAATATCCGCGAACAAATCATTTGTTGGATGAACTATGAAAATAGCTCTATGATAAGAAAGGAAATCCGTGTTTAATTCTGCGTATCAATAGTGCAGAAATATCCGCAAACAGATCATTCGTAGGATGACCTACAGAAGTAGCTATATGAGAATATGAGAAAATATGTGTATTTACTGGTCCCTGTCAATCCACTTGACATCATACAAAGGTTACTGATTAGATGCGCTTACTGGAACAGAACAGGGGAAGGAGATTATAACATGCCTACCAGTTAATAGAAGAAGTCGCTATGTACTCTCCGGAGAGCGAGTACTCAATAAACTCAAGTAAATATCCCCGAGCAGTTCGAGAATCCAAGAAAACCGCAGGAATTGAGAGGGCCTGAGGTAGCAGTTGACTGAATCCAATAGAATCGGGTGGCTCTGTACAACGTCGAGCCGTATTCCAGCAAGAGATGAACCTGTCAGATTCCAAATATATCTTGAGGGATTGTGAAAAAATGAAGGAGGGATTAGAAAGGGGATCGGTGTGAAATCGGATCGCCCATTTGCGAGCTGACCTTCCAGGCCATGCTTTGCAGCCCATATCGGCCGGAAGCGTGCTTTGCAGCCCAGGCGGAGGAACGCGATCGTTCGGAAAGAAGGCGAATCAAGGCATGAGGAGCCGAGGAGCCTGTGCGCCTAAGCACGGTTTTGCAAGAAAAGAGGTGACGTGGCTTCACCACAGGCTAGCAAAATCAGTAATGGGGTGTTCCTATTTAGAGATAAAAGATAAGTAATACATCTATTGTATGTGCGGAAATTCATTTTTGAACTTGGGTGCATATGCTCCTGCCACCGGAAAAATCATTTTAAAATATCAAAAAATTCTGAACAAAAATTTGGACACAGGCACAGGTGAATGCAAAAAGACAAGCATATGCAGAAGCAAAAAAGAACAGATTTACCCTATACCAGAATCAGATCTCTAGGTTTACCAAATCCTTCTCAATCAACGTTGATCCTTGTTTCACAAATGTATGGCGTGACTGCAGGGGACGAATCCTCCCTGGATCCCACGCACGGCTGGCCAAATTCTTATCTTTTTTTTCGGTGAGGCCGATTACGCATGCGTGCCCCCTGTGGCATCGCTTTGCCGGTGCAGTTTGCCTCGTCATCATGATTCAGGGCACCAACATGGCCCATGAGGCGAAAAGGTTGGCCGGCTTTTGAAATATTTTCCCAAACTTTAGCTTTATGACGTGGATAAGATATCCAATTCCCTAGATGTAAAATGGAAGTGTTTTTTAAAGAATTTTTTATAGCATGCAAGGTCATATCTAGATAACTGTTTTTATAAGAAAAGCGGTAATTGTGGTAAGTCGTGTCACTCGTAAGTGATAAGCCGCATCTCATATATGGCATAAGTTGTAGCACATATATAAGATATAAGTGATATGCTTATATGATACAAATACTACAAAGCCTATATATGTTAAATACTTTCGAGTGATTGTTAAGCAGCATTTCACATTTTAAGTCACTAAAAACTAAATTAATCCATGTGTTTGTTGGTAATTGGTCAACCAACTCATAAGCTTCAGTAGTTGCTATCTCTCTCTCATATTCATATTATTTTCCCACTTTGTAATATTGTTGACCTGGCAAGCACCCACAAGTCATTCTTGAAAGTTTCATAGGTAGGTTGCTGGTCTAATCGAACAAGTTAACCTGTACCAGCGATTAGTTTATCTTCGTCGTCGTGCTGCGCCCACTACTCTGTTTTAAGAAATTATTAGAACTCGTGTAGACAGTTCGTTCACGAGTCCTAGCGTAGTATCACCTGATCACGATACGTTGTTAGCTAGCTGCAGGTCTTAATTTATCTCCAGTCCGCAATGGAAGAGTTCCTTAATTTCGCTTGCACTACCTGCCGTGGCCTGCAAATCTGCAACGCGATTAACTGTCACTGCAGACACTGTGTGGCAAGTGGGGATCCCGATTTAGTTCATTTTGTCACTTCTAGTAAATTTACACTATAATTAATAAAAGAGTTAATTGGATATATGCCACTGCAATTTTCCAGCCTATTTGAGAAACGCCAATAAAATTTTGGTCTTTCGAAAAGCACCATTGCAATTCTCTATACATTCTAAATATGTCATTATGCCCACTTAAACACACATACCGGCCGATATACACTGTATTTCTGATGTACATACGTATACATGGTAGTCCCCACATGAATCAGCTTAGACCTGAACCGGCTGCACCGGACTCGAATCAAGCCACGATGGATTCGAGTTATCCGTTTCTGTGAAGAATCCAGCTACCAGCAGAGCCTATGCGCCATCGCCGCTGCACCTCCCCGCATGCTGCTGCCGCTCGCTGTTGTCCCTGCACGACCACCGCTGCACCCGCGCGCCAATTTTCCTCCCCGCATGGCCCAGCATGTATCCGAGCTCGCGTTCTTCTCTATCTCCGGCCAAATATGCCAACGGGGGAACGTAGATGATTCCATCATCCGCAGTGAGCCCTCATTCAATTCCTCACATAGGAAGGACCCTGTCCTCTCCTCCAATTAATTTCCGGACCCAATTTGAGGAACTGATGGACAGCAACAAGATCCACAATTTGTATTCTAGATTGAGCTCAGCAGCTGCAGTATTGTTTCCGGTGGAGGGGATGTCAGGGACTACTAGTGCTATGGAGTTGTAGTATGTTGGTAGGTAAGGGCATATTAGGTATTGCACCTAAGTAGGTATCTAGTAGTTGGTTTGGTCTATATAAGCTACCATTGTATCTTGTGATCCAACCAAGAAATATGAACCCTAATTTTATCCTTTATTTCCTGCAATTTATCTTATATTTAATTCAGCAATTTATCCCTTTTTATCCCTAATTATCTTCAAATTCTTGTTCTTGATAATCCTCTTTCGGTCAGATCCATCGGGATCCTGACAAGTGGTATCAGAGCAGTTCGGTCGATCGGACCTGCTCCCACCCTTCCCTCCCGTTCATCTCTGCGATTCGATTTGCGATTCCCCACCCTCTCTTCCCCAAATCAGCCACTATCTCCTCTGATTCGCGTCCATGGCGACCGCGCCAATCCCCTTCTTCCCTACCACCAAGGTTCCCCCGCCCCCGTGTGGCTACGGAGCACCTGCGTACGCCCCCTGCAGCTTTCCCCCCCGCCGTCGCCTACCCACCCACTCCTTTTACCGGCGGCTACCATCCCTCCCCTTTCCCCTTCTACAACAACGCACCCGCCTTCCCCTACGCCGCCACCTTCCCCTACCCGCCTCCCGCCTCCGCGTACACGCCCACCTTCCTAGCACCCGCAGCCGGCTTCTCCCCAAGCTGGCCAAATTGACCCCCGCATGCTCCAGACCTGACTTCCTCCACCACCTTCAGCTCCCCCTCCAGCAGCTATGTGGGATCCTCTGCATCTGATCTCCCCGCGGCTGCAGCCAAGGATATGGGCAAGGACTTGGCGCCCGAGAGCACTCCCAGCCCCAGAGCCGCCACAAGCCGAACCAGCGACCATGATTTGTCCTCGTCGCCGGTCCACCACGCCTCGTCGCCGCACAAGGATGTGGGCAAGTACACTACACCAGCTTCCCGACCACACACGGCTGATCGAACCCCTAGACGCCGACGGTCTCGTCCTCAGGCAGATGGCCTCACACCGGCGCGTGCAGTCCCCCGTCATCTAGTTCATCAAGATGGCCACGGTCTACTTCAGGTTATGCAAGACGGACACCACGAAGCAGTTCCTCACCATGGAGATAAAGCTTCGGCCACCTCCGAGAGGCAGGCCACTAACTCCACCTCTGCACCCAAGCTCCCACCCCTCGATGGCCTCCTCGCTGACGTCTTTGACCGCACTCCTGAGGTGACCTCTTCCACCCACTCAAGGTTCTCTAATATGTGTGCAGCAACAAGCTCGTCAGAAATTTCTCTTGGCTCCCGTTTTGGTGAATCTTTTGCTGCCCCTACACCGGTGTGTCCTTCTGTTTCTACAACAAGTGCACCAACACTACAATCAGCTACTGCAGATGCTGCTCTCCAAGTGTTTGTTGAAATGCCAACACAAATCTCTTGGCAGGGAAAACAGGGGATAGCTCCCAATAAATGTTCTGGGCATCATAATCCAACTCAGAGTTCATGTCTGAGCACCATCAGTGAGCAGAATCTTGATGCACAGCCACAACCTGACGGTTTCCACAATCTCCTTCGCCAAAGCGTGTCACTAGCTGATGGTACTAAGCGTGACTACTTTGCACTACTAGAAGATTATCCATTGCAGCAGGCTAGTCCACCCATTTCACCTTCAGCAGAGGAAAAATATGGTGTCACAGCTCCCCTGTCACGACGCGCAGCGCGGAGATTTCCTGCCTACACGCCCTCTATAAATAGTACGTCCCCGTCTCCCACTTCACTCACCGAACCCTAGCCCATTTTACAATGCCCCCAAAGCCGCACCCGCCGCCGGTGGAGGTGGACCCGCAGCTCACGGAGATAGAGGAGTGGGAGGAGCTGCAGCAGGAGGCGGCAGCCAGGAGGGCAGCAGTGGATGAGGTGGACCCGCAGCTCGCAGAGATAGAGGAGTGGGAGGAGGCGGCGCTAGCGGCTACCATAGAAGCATTTGAGAGGCAGAGTCTCCAGGAGCTGCATAAGCGGCCGCGTGTGGCGGATCTGGATAGTGAGCAGATGCATAAGCGTCGTCGTGAGGAGGAGCTGCAGCAGCTGCTGCGGCAGGAGGCGGCAGCCAGGAGGGCAGCAGCTGATGCGCGGAAGAACTAGTAGAAGTCGTTATTTTAGTTTAAATTTAGTTATTGTATCTTGTTAAATTTCAATAAAGTCGTTGTCGTTGTTTTAGTTTAAATTTAGTTAATGTATCTTGTTAAATTTCAATAAAGTCGTTGTCGTTGTTTTAGTTTAAATTTAGTTAAATCTGAGATGGTGGGTTAGTTTATATACCCCTTTTATCCCGGTTCGTGGCTGGAACCGGTGCTAAAGATGGGGGGGCTTAATCTGGGGGAGGCTTTATCTGGTGTTTGCCTTATCTGGGGTGGCCTCATCTTGGGGGGGGGAGGGGATTATCTGGAGGCACACCGCTATATATAGCCCCTCCGGGGAGAGTAGAGAGAGCAGCCCGAGAGCAGAAAGAGGAGAGGCAACGAGCAGGAAGGAAAGAGCCTCTCTGGCGAAGCTTCTCGAAGATGTCTTAGATGGCCGGCCGTCTTAGACATCTTCGGAAGCTCCGCCTGAGTAACTCTTCCCTCAAGCAAGGAGTCACGCTCGGAAGCTGCTAGTATACACCCAACAACCAGTAGCTCAGGGTAAGGAGGGGAGAGCATAGAGAGCATGCCGGGAGCTGGTATACACCCGGCGATGGCGACCTCGAAGGAAAGAGCCTCTCCGGCGGAGCTTCTCGAATATATCTTAGATGGCCTGCCGTCTTAGACATATTCGGAAGCTCTGCCCGAGGAACTTTTCCCGCAAGCAGGACTCCTGCCCGGACGCTGCTAGTATACACCCAACAAGTCATAAAAAATTAAAAAATGATCCAAACAACGCGAGACCTTTGCGTGCTGTCATATTATGTGTTATAGTTGCAAAGAAAAATAATAAACTTGGATAATTGCATACATCACAAAAAATCCTTCACAATATGAGCTATCGTGTTCGAGGTTTCATGGTATTTAGGTCAAACGACCAATGTTACTGATACATCACAAAAAAATCCTTCACAATATGAGCTCAAGGTACATGATAATAATACATTATGATCGCTTCGACCGTAACCATGGAGCATCTTCAGCATTTAACGCGATGGTTGGGTCAATATTCACTCTGAAGGGCGGAATTTCACCAAACTTATTATAATCTTCTGACATGTCTGTCTTGTCCTCGACTCCCACGATGGTTCTTTTCCCTGAAAGAACTATGTGACGCTTTGGCTCATCGGATGAGCTCGTTTTTTTATGTTTTCTTTTCTTCGGTCTGGAGGACATGTCCTTGACATAGAAAACCTGAGCCACATCATTGGCTAGGACGAATGGTTCGTCTAGGTAACCAAGATTGTTGAGATCCACTGTTGTTGTTCCGTACAGCTGGTCTACCTTTACCCCTTTTCCATCCAGCTTGACCCATTTGCATCGAAACAAAGGGATCTTAAAAGAAGGTCCATAGTCAAGTTCCCATATCTCCTCTATGTAACCATAATATGTGTCATTTTCCCCATTGTTAGTGTTTGTTGCATCAATGCGGACACCACTGTTTTGGTTGGCGCTCTTTTTATCTTAGGCGATCGTGTAGAAGGTATTTTCATTTATCTCGTACCCTTGGAAAGTCACTACAGTCGAAGATGGTGACCTGGCCAACAAGTACAACTGATCTCCAACATCGTTGTTATTAATAAGATGTGTTCGCAGCCAACCGCCGAAAGTCTGCATATGTTTATGTGTAATCCAGTCTTCTGACTGCCCCGGGTGTTGGGAGCGTACAATATTCTTGTGTTCAGTGATATACGAGGCCACCAAGGTGGAACTTTGTAGAACTGTATAGTGTGCTTGAGTGAAAGAAATCCCGTACCTACATATCATTGACTTCCTTCCTAGCGTGCCTTTTCCACTTAGTCTCCCCTCATGCCGCGATTCAGGAACACCAATCGACTTAAGGTCAGGAATAAAGTTAACACAGAACTCAATGACCTCCTCTGTTCCATAGCCCTTGGAGATGCTTCCTTATGGCATAGCACGGTTATGAACATATTTCTTTAAGACTCCCATGAACCTCTCGAAGGGGAACATATTGTGTAGAAATACAGGACCGAGGATGGCAATCTCTTCGACAAGGTGAACCAGGAGATGTGTCATAATATTGAAGAAAGATGGCGGAAACACCAACTCAAAACTAACAAGACATTCCACCACATCCTTCTGTAACCTTGGTAGACTAGCTGGATCGATTACCTTCTGAGATATTGCATTGAGGAATGCACATAGCTTCACAATGGGTATTCGAACATTTTCCGGCAGAAGCCCCCTCAGTGCAATTGGAAGCAACTGCGTCATAATAATGTGGCAGTCATGCGACTTCAAGTTTTGGAATTTTTTCTCTGCCATATTAATAATCCCCTTTATATTTGATGAGAAGCCAGACGGCACCTTGATACTGTAAAGGACTTCAAAAAAGATTTCCTTCTCTGCTTTGGTAAGAGCGTAGCTGGCAAGACTTAAGCGACGCCCTGTATCCGTCTTGTAATTCTCTTCTTGTTTATTTTTTGGGACTTTCATACGATACTGGTCCTCCCGTGCTTCTGGTGTATCTTTTGTCTTCCCATACACGCCTAAGAAGCCTAGCAGGTTCACGCAAAGATTATTCGTCACGTGCATCACGTCGATTGAAGAGCGGACCTCTAGGACTTTCCAATAGGGTAGCTCCCAAAATATAGATTTTTCTTCCACATGGGTGCGTGTCCGGTAGCGACGTCATTCGGAACAGATTGACCGCCAGGACCCTTTCCAAATATTACTTTTATGTCCTTGACCATATCAAGTAAAGCATCATCGGTACGGAGTTCAGGCTTCTCCCGGTGATCTGACTCACCTCCGAAATGATTGCCTTTCTTTCTGACGGGGTGCCTCTTTGGAAGAAATCGACGATGCCCCAGGTACACAACCTTCTTACATTTATCCAAATATGCATCTTCGGTCTCATCTAAACAGTGCGTGCATGCATTGTATCCCTTGTTTGTCTATCCTGAAAGGTTACTAAGAGCAGGCCAATCATTGATGGTCACGAAAAGCAACGCTCGTAGGTCAAATGACTCATGTTTGTGCTCATCCCACGCATGTACACCTGGTTTGGCCCACAACTGTAAGAGTTCTTCAAATAATGGCCTTAGGTACACATCAATGTCGTTGCCGGGTTGCTTTGGGCCTTGGATGAGCACTGGCATCATAATGAACTTCCGCTTCATGCACAACCTTGGCAGGAACCCTCTTCCTGGGGGGCTCACCCTCAACATCACTAGGGCCATCTCGCCTGATCTTATACCGCAGTGCAGTGCATACCGGACATTTTTCCAAATTTTCGTACTCAGCGCGGTAGAGGATGCAGTCATTAATGTATGCATGTATCTTCAGCACCTCTAATCCTAGAGGGCAGAGAACCTTCTTTGCTTAAATGCGTCTTTCATCGGGCAATTCGTTATCCTTTGGAAGCCTCTTCTTCATTATTTTCAGTAACTACTCAAATGGCTTGTCACATATACCAGCCTCTGGCTTCCATTACAGCAACTCCAGTGTGGCACCGAGCTTTATGTTGCCATCTTCGCAATTTGGGTATAACTTTTTTTTTGTGATCCTCTAACATGCCCTTTAACTTTCACTTCTCGTTTTCAGTTTCTGCTTCTCTGTGTGCATCAGCGATGGCCCGACGAAGATCATCATCAATGGGCTCATCTGATGCCTCTTCATCTTCAGCTCCTCCTGCCTCTTCATCTTCATCATGCCCCGTTGCAGTATCACCGTAGTTAGGGTACATATCATCATCCTGTTCTTCTTCTTCATTGTCTTCCATCATAACCCCTCTTTCTCCATGCTTGGTCCAATAATTATAGCTGGGCATGAAACCTTTCCAAAGCAGGTGGGAGTGAATGACTTGCCATTCACGGTATTGCTTTAAGTTCCGGCAACCAACACATGGACAACATATAAAACCATCCGCCTGTGGGTTTTTCGCAGCCACACGAAGAAAATCTTCCAGGCCCGAAGTGAACTCGGGTAGGCGTCGGTCAACGTACATCCATTGCCGCTGGTTCATCTACATCAAATAATTAAGTTTATCAAAAAACCATTACAAGACATCATAATATATATAAATAGTGGAAATTACCACTGTACAAATGAAAGGGTAAAGTTGCTTAACCTTGATCGAGGAGGAAAGAAAGAGGAGAAAGCTTAAGTGTCGCTCCGGCACCTCATATCATTTTTGTTTTGTGTGAAATCAAGCGGCATCATTCTCTCAGACATTTCATTGAGCACCTCATGTGCATGGCAAAGAAAAGCAAGCAAGCACACAACCCTCACACCTTCCACCAAGAAAAAATGAAGTGAGGGGGCTGGTTGGGGGTGAGCTGAATATATAGGGCAAAGGGGAGCTTTAGTTTTCCTTTAGCACCGGTTCGTGACCACGAACCGGTGCTAAAGGTTTCGCGGCTGCCACCGGCAAACCTTTAGCACCGGTTCGTGTCACGAACCGATGCTAAAGATACCGCACGAACCAGTGCTAATGCCGCGGCTGGTCCCCTGGACGTCCAGACCGCATGAACCGGTGCTAATGACCCCCTTTAGCACCGGTTCGTGCCAAATCCGGTGCTAATGCTCTTTGGAGCAAAAAACCAAAGCCCTCTTTTCTACTAGTGTCAATTCGACTGCAATGTCTATGTCAACAGCTACTCACATGACATTGGTTTTGTGTTCTGGAAAAATAGCTCAAGAAGAAAAGTATGCGGCAGCTATGTACCAACTCTTAAAAACTCAAATACCAATGAGAAAAGGCTCTCATAGTTGGGATCCAGGTATCAAATTCATCTTATATGAGCTATGGTGGTTGAGTAAAGGGACTGGATATGTATTGAGGCATCTACTGGCTGTGAGGTTTGGTACTCAGAATTACACTTACTTCATTGATATTGCTGCCAGTATATCTTGGCCTCCTGCAAACTTTATTCTGCAAAGAAGAAATGTTGCAGCACTGCTTCATTTTTGGCAATGCATATTACTAAGCAGTGGTGTATGTCTATGGGACCCTGGAATTGCAATTTCCTCATACATGCATAGCTGGATGGAAATGACAGCAGTGAAGACATTACTTGGTCACCAAGGCCACTACTCAACTACTCCCTCCGTTCCTTGATATAAGCCATACATTTTTTTGGCAAAAAATCCAAAATATAAGCCGTATTAGAATTGTTGTCAAAACTACCCCTGCCTAAGTTGCCGCATGAGATTTCTGCTATTAAGACACCGCATGCCAATCCCTGCCAATCCCTGAAATTTTGGAATAGATGATTTGGCCGGCTAGCTAGCTTGCCTTGTTTGTCTTTTTTCTTCCTCTCTCACGTAGCTAGATTGCCTTGTTTGCCTTGTTTGTCTTTAAAGGAGAGAGAGATTTGTGGGATCTGTTGGGAGATAATCAAGGAAGTATCAGATTGGTTGGGAGAGGATCCAGACTTTCCTAAACATCCACTAATAATACATCCTCTTCTAGGGGTAATTAGGTCCAAAACCAGCGAAAATAAGAATCTTAGGTTGTGCGTTAATTATCGTGCGGAAAAACTATGCGGTCTATAATAAGGAACGGAGGGAGTATTTGCAATGTCAATTACCAATGAGCAACACCTCTTGCAGTGAAGATAAGTTCATCCATCAGCAAGGTGTCCATGAAAATTACAATGCCAAGAAGTTGCTGCTACTCTCACCAAAATATCTTCAGATCTGGAAACTGGATATCATCTTCATTACATTTCTACCTGTAAGGGTATATTGCCCCTATGTGTGGTTTTGGTAATTAATGACAACTCCTATGGACTAATGTTTTCATTGAGTTTATATGAAGGAATATTCCATAGGTACTACTTGTAGTCCATGTGTTGGATTCAAGTATGGATGCCATGAAGATAAAGATATACCTTGAGTATTGGCATCAAGATCATCGATTTGAAGACATATATGTGATATGATCAAGAAGAAGAAATGAAGATGGAGTTCCTATGTGGAACTCAATATTAGCCATGCTCTAGCTTATGTGATAAGCAATGGATGATCAAGATCTTGAGTGCTTGATTCCAAGTGAAGAATTCAAGTTATGGCTCTAAGTCGGTGTCATTATAGTCTCATAAGTTGAGCTATGGTTGACTAAGATTTAGAGCATGCAAACAAATGAAGAATTCTTTACACACCTCAAGATAGTATGATAGAGCATGAGAAGATACAAGGTTGACCAATACAAAGAGTGAAGAATAGATTCAAGTTTGGTCAACACATGAAGCATGAAGAATGTGCCACACAAAGTCATGTGGTATGGTATCTTTCCATGGGCATGCATCAAAAGTGAGATCTCATATAGCCCATGAGAGGATGGCATCAAGTGGTGATCGTCATCAAGGTTGAGTTGGGCAAGTTCAAGATGAGCATCTCAAGAAGATCACATGCTTGGAGCTTGCCGTCCATTTGGTGATAATGGGCATGTGAAGATGTGCATCAATGGAGCTTTCCCATCATGGTGTATGGGGGAGCATTTGTGAGTCTTCACGAAGCAACAATGATCAAGTGAGGCATTCCGACTTGAGTGGAGCTTGAAGAGTTATCATCAAGATCAAGCGGGATGCGCAAGGCAAAGGTATGGCCTTGCTAGGTTTTCCTTTTACCGGTCTCAAGGTGGTTGATGGGAGACCGGATTATAGGATAGATAGCCGCACTATCAAGAGGGGCTTTCGGTTGGGTAACTTGATCACATCGTCTTAGGAAGCTCAATCCTTTGCATACTTTGCATATCCCAATTGCTTCTTGGTGTTTCTCTGTGTGAGGTTCTTGAGCTTGTTGCTAGCTTTACAACAAGCCCAAGTTCATCGAAAACGGAATCCGCATGCATCTCCTATTGCGTTTCTTAACGGTGGGATACTCCCTCTCTAGAATCATCTACAATATTCTGTAAGGAAAATATTCTGTGAGGAGTCTCCATTTTGTGGTGTTCTATTCGTCGTTATCTTTCCAACAAAATTGGTTTCATCTCAATCGGAGTTCGGGAGCATTTTCTATTTTATGGAAAAGGGCTGCTTAGCCTCGGCCGGCCATAGGCCCGGCCGACCGGCCGTGGCACCGGCTAGCCCGGTTCCGACAGGCCCCAGGACCGGTGCACACCGGGCGCATTCCAGATTAGTTTTCAGCTTCGCCCGGTGCTGGCCCGGCTTGTGGTCCGGTTTGAACCGGCCGGGTCCGGCCCCTCGTCCGGTCTGACCGGGCGGAGGACCGGCCTCCCCGGCACAGTTTCAGCGCGACAAAAACCCCGCTCCGGTCACTCGCCCGGTCGACCGTTCTGTGGACCGGATGGCCCGGTCTGTGGCCCGGTCTGACCGGGTCCTGCACCGGACGGCCCAGCCCCAGGCCCGGTTGACCGGCCTCCTCGACGGTTGACTCAGCCCAACTTTTCTCCAACGGTTATATTTGCTCTTGGGCTATAAATAGCCCTTCTTCCACCTTGGGCTAGATAAGTTCTTCCATTCTCTCTCCTCCATTGTTGATTTTGAAGAACTTGCTCTCTCTCTTGATTCCCCCCATGATTCTTGCTCATTCTTGAGGGATCTAAGAGAGGAGATCTAGATCTACAATCCCCACCAATCCATTTCTCCTCTAAGTGAGGGGAACCCCTTGGATCTAGATCTTGGAGTCATTTGTTGATTTCCTCTTTGTTCTTCCTCTCCAATCTCATCCTAGCATTTGTTGCTTTGGTGGGACTTGAGTGTGAAGGATTTGAACACCTCTAGTGTTCTTGCTTTGCATCATTGCAGTGTGTTGAGCTCTCCACCACGATTAGTTTGAGTGAGAGACCGTGAGCTTGTTACTCTTGGAGGGAGACCTCCTAGTTGGCTTGGCGGTTGGTGCTCCGGTGATCTCTTCAAGGAAGATTGTGAAGAGGCCCGGGCTTCTCCTTCGTGGAGCTTGTGAAGTGGTTTTGGAGCTTGCCATCTCCGGAGTGGAGGAAAAACTAACCATAAGGAAAGGGCCATTATCCTTCGTGGGTTTGGCTCGGAGAATAGGGTGAGCCTTCGTGGCGTTGGGGAATCCTTCGTGGGACCTCCACTCCTCCAAACGTGACGTACCTTCTTGCAAAGGAAGGGAACACGGGAATACATCCTCGTCTCCGCGTGCCTCGGTTATTTCTATACCCGAGCTTACTTTCCTTGTGATAGCCATCGTGCTTGAAGTACATATATCTTGCTATCACTTGTGCTACATATATCTTGTGCCTATCTTGCTTAGCTCTAGTTGTTGTTGTTGCACTTAGGTGAGCCTAGCATATTTAGGGTTTGTGCTTGTAGAATAAACATAGTTTAATTCCGCATTCTTACAAGCCAAATCCGTAAGAGTTTTTAAACGCCTATTCACCCCTCCCCCCTCTAGGCGACATCTCGTCCTTTCACTTCCTCCCTGATATGGTGAACGAATCCTGAAGGATAATCGACAATGACAAAAGTTTCTGAAGAAACTTGTCCATTGCTGAGCAATGGTCTCAAAGGGGGGAGTAATGTCAGGGACTAGTAGTGCTATGGAGTTGTAGTATGTTGGTAGGTAAGGGCATATTAGGTATTGCACCTAAGTAGGTATCTAGTAGTTGGTTTGGTCTATATAAGCTACCATTGTATCTTGTGATCCAACCAAGAAATATGAACCCTAATTTTATCCTTTATTTTCTGCAATTTATCTTATATTTAATTCAGAAATTTATCCTTTTTTATCCCTAATTATCCTCAAATTCTTGTTCTTGATGATCCTCTTCCGGTCAGATCCATCGGGATCCTGACAGGGGAGCATCGGATGGAGCAGCCCAGGAGGGGCCTAAGAGCCGGGGGAGATATCTCCGTGCTCTCCAGTGTTGTGGACGTCCGCCTTGGCCGTCCCTAGTTGCGGCGGTGAAGGTCGCCGTGTATGCTCTCGTCGCTCCCCCTTGTCCAGGTTCTTTGTACGGGAGATATGCGAACAGATACGACGAGAAAGACTCTCAATCCATAAAATCTTATATTCAGATGGGGCCCATCACCAATACATATGTATCGACAACAACACTAGTGTATATTGGCTGTTTGTGTGTTTAAGTGGGCATAATGGCATATTTAGAATGTGTAAAGAGTTGCAGTGGCGTTTTTCGAAAGATAAAATTTATGGAATTTCTCAAATAGCCAATAATTGCTGTGGCATATATCAAATTAACCCTTAATAAAATGAGCTATACGTGAGATTTAACCGAACTCCAGTTTACGCGGAGGATTATTTATCATAAATAAATAGCCCGATCTCATCTGACCTTATATGCATCTACACTATACCTGGCCATGGGCAGCCCGGCCCGAAGCCCGGCCCAAAAATCCCGGGCCTAGGCCCAAAAACGTTGGCCCAATAGCGGGGCCGGACTAGGCCTGGGTAGCCCGAAAACAACATTTAACGAAGCGACCCGGTCCGCAGCCCGATGGGCTTTTCGGGCTTTTAGCTAGGCTCGGGCCTGATTTTTCACTACCGGGCTTTTCTCGGCCCGGCCTGGCCCGACACATGGCCAGGTATAATCTGCACCAAGTTTTAAAATAGCGTGCTAAAATAAATAGCGGCGGCCTCCCCCAAACGCTATACACGCTATATCGTGCTAATAGCGTGATATATTTCAAATAGCGTTTCGAAAAAAATACTAGATATAGCCTAAAAATAAAGGATTTCGGCAAAAATAAAGGATATAATCCAAAAGTGACAGAACCATACATACATAACCACATAAAAGAAAAGTTCTCTAATTTTTTAGAAACCTAGCATCAACATTCCACGAGGCAATAACATAGAATAAATTATTTATTAAGAATCATCAGGATTAGCGATATTATCTTCCGATTCAGATGAGGAACCAACAGATTGCAATTTATCACAACGAAAAAAAAGGAACTTATTCTTTTCTCATGGAGGAAAACTCGGACCCTTTGTCTAATAGGATGGACAAAATAGCGCGCTAACCCTATAATGTTTTAGCGTGATATAGGCATATAACATGTTATTTTGCAAATAGCGCCATAGCAAACAAAATTATTAAAATTTAACGTTGACTCTCCAGATATGCTATAGGGCGCTAATCTTGATCTGCACGGCTCTGTAGCGTACCCGGCGCAAGAGATTCAGTTCAAACTGGCCAGTGGCCTACCTTTTCTGCTTATATACTGTCATGCCACTGTGCCAGGTACAGTAACTATCATTGCCAGTGTGCACTCCAGCTTTGTCCACGCATTGCATCACCACTGATTCCCTTCGGATTATTCTACTGAGTATGGAAATACGGAGGAGTTCAAGTTGAACCGTTCCATACAACTAGTAGCAGGGAAAAACTCCCATTATCTAGCAAGTGGAACCGGCTCCTCTAACGTACAGAAGACAAGTCAGAGACTGACGTTGCTTCTTCACACAGGCTGATTCTCTCAAAAAAAAAAATGGAAAAGGAAAATGAAACCACTGCAAGGAAATCTCGTCCGTGCCTGGCTCCATTTAGCGCCACCTGTTGATCGACTCGTCGCCGACGGCGCGTCTCCACCTGATTTGCTAGCCCTCCACTGATTCGACCTCGCCTCAGCTGACTCGCCGCACTGACTCGTTCCTTTGTCGACACGTTGTGTTGGTGTCTACGCCATCGTTCGTGTTCAGCTCACCGTCGACTCGCCGTGCTGGGTCCGCGCCATCGTCTGCGACGGAAAATTTCGTGGAAAGCCGTGCTCGCCCTGCTGCCATCCACACCTTCGTTGCCCACGACGAGTCGTCCGCGCCGCCGAACGCCCCTTTGCCGAGCTCGTCGCGCTGGCGTCTGCGCTGTCGTCGGCGACGGAAAATTTCCGAGGCTGCCATGCGCGTCCAGCTGCCATCCGCACCTTTGTTGCCGACGATGCATCGTCCACACCGCCGGACGCCCCTCCGTCGAGCTTGTCGCTGAGTCAGAGTTTCCTTTTTATTTTTCCTTTATTTTTGGAGAGGACCGGGCCATGTGCAGAAGTAAAGTCAGAGCCTGACTTGTGTTCTTGACGTTAGAGGAGCCCGCCGGCTCCTCTAACTTTGAGGAGCAAAGTTAGTGAAAAGAATGAAGCAAAGTTAGGACGAGGCGTTTCTAGTCCCGAGCTCATCTGAGCTCGTTTTCTGGACCATACGTTTTGGCTGGGACATATGCCACCTAGTTTTTTTTTTAGGACTGACAGGCCTGCAGAAATCAGGAAACATACGAATACGTGTATGCTACAGGGTGCTCAGGCGGAGCGCCGCGCCGTACTTGCAGGTCATCAGACACTAGGGGAAGAGCAGAATTGAGGGTACCGCTGCAGAATGTGGCCGTGGCGCTGAGGGAGGAGACGGCTTTCACAACGAGGAGAACTCGCGCGCGGGGCGGTGAGCTGTCGGGGTGGGTCGACGAACATGAGGGAGGGAGCGGCAGGGGAGGGGAAGAAGCCCACGTCGAGGGGAGCAACTAATTCAGCGGCGTCCACCTCCACGGCGAGCGCGGGCACGGCGTCCCTCAACGTGGCCACGAGGAGCTCCGCCCGCCGCGGGAGCGTCGCTATCCGGGAGCGCCGCGAGGAGCTCCGCCCGCCGCGGGAGCGTCGCGATGCGCGGCCTCGAAGTGGACGATGGCGGCTCGCGTCCTGGCAGCCGGCGACGCCCTCCGGTGGTTTTTGGTGGACGCAGCGGGGGAGTGCAAGGGGAGGAGGCCAGGAGGGCGTGGCACTCATCGGCGAGGAACATCCGGCGGCGAATGGATACGGGAGCAGGGCCTGTACGGGAGCCGGGGCCAATTTCGGAGACTGAAATAAATACGTCTACCAACGTGGGCCACGAAGCTGCAGGGCAAATGAATGGTCCAGAAAAAGGGAGTATTTGTGCCCGGGTTCAGATATGCTTTTCCGGCAAAGTTAGGGCATCTTAAGCATTTGTACCATATTATGTGATGTAAATAATTACTGTAGACAATTACTGTCGACGTGAAATTTTGAACTAAATTTTATTCCACCATAATTTTGTCTGTATATAGTTACTCTAAATGCAAAACATAATTTTGTATTTTGTAAACCAATTCAAATCATTTTGGCCTTAATCCTACAATTTTGAAGAAGGAAAGTCAGGCTACTGTAGCATAGCTGACTTTACTCCTCAATGTCAGAGGATCCCGTCCCGGTTGACGTCTGGAGGTGGAGGACTAACCATTTGTCGTCGCTGTTATTGTAATAATAAAAGGCGATTACATCCGCACGAGCGCTGCCGCCATCCCTTGCTTTTCTGTAATATAAGAATGTTCTAGTGGTAAGTCTATTGTAGCCATTGTGTTCAAGATAATCGTCCATAGAACAGGGTTAGGTCGTCTTTGTTTTCTCCGCGTCTAGATTTCGAATGCACATCAATGATATTTTTTTGTTTAACTTCATTTTATTGCCAACCAAAGAAAAATTTGCTAAGAATTAATAAAATAATGTGGCAATCATCAGTCTCTTTAAGCACTCGAACACACATAACCACCTTCCACCATAGACGCCCTAAGATGTACAATTTACATGAAGAATTGATACTTCCTCCGGCCCAAACTAATTCGCGCAGCTCAAGAGTACATTTGTACCGGATATAGTATGTGGCTACGCTAATTAATTTTGGCCGGGCGGAGTACTATGTTTAACTTATTTGTCATTATCTCATTGACAATGCCACGGGCGGTTCTAGGATGGGTGCGAGATGGATCTTTAAGGAGAGGGGCGAGCGGCTCAATGACAAATTAAAGGTAGAAAAATCTAGAGAGCAGAACGCGAACCACGAGAGAGAGACGGGAGAGAGAGAGATGACCCACGAGCACGTGTCTAGTCAATGAGAGTAACAATGATTAACTGAAAACGCGAAGTATATATTGCTGGTTTCAGGGATAGAGATAGAAGTTTGATTGCGAACTATTTACCTTGGATAGGTTAGTGCGTATGACAACTAATAATTTGTGTAGTTTAAATTAGGGTGCCTCTAATTCTTAGTCGGCAGAGTAAGTGACGTCATCAGTTAAATTTACAGCTGGAATTTTTTTTTCAGTTGCAACCGAAATGCAACTCACCTCTAACACGAATTAGGATGCAAGTCCAAAGGCTAGGACTTGACTGGGCTCTAAGTTAATTCTCATAATTAGCAAAGACGTTCAAATTATATGCCAACCTAGCCGATGCGGACGTTTGGGACGTGGCAACGCGCGAGGTCGACATCGCGCCCGTTCATAACTGGGCGGCGATTAGCACCTAATATAGCGATTAGCTTATACGCTGCTTTCATGTGATTTAGTAAGCTGGATACGGATGCTTATACATACCGGTCGCGCATGCATGTGCGGGCGGACGCTAGGTGTCGGTCGCCGGATCGGTGGGCTAAAATCGGTTGCTTTGGCGCCTGTTGGATTAACATCCCATGGCTAGCAATCGATCACGTTTTCCGCTGCTGCATGTCGCTGTCATCTATGGCACTTGGCCCACCATGTGCATTGAAAGTGAAGCTGCATGACGTGCTGCTCTGAGTTCTCTGCATGCACACAGAAAAGTCAAATTACTATTGTTACAACCACAAGCTACACGTGAAATGACGATATTTAAAATTGCACCGATGGCTCAAAAAAGTGGTTAAGCAACAATATTTTATAGCAATTAGATTTACAACAAAATTTGCCGACACTTTTTACAAAAAATCGGAGATGAATACAACAAAAATCCCATATGTTTGCAAACAATGCAAGTTAGTCAAGCAATAATTAATTTTGTACATATTGAATTACAACAAAAATAGCATACTATTTTTTACAAATGTCACAAACGATTACAACAAAAACCCATATGTTTACAAACAACGTAAAAGTGGTCAAGCAACAATTAATTTGCTACGGATTGAATTACAATAAAAATCATTCAAAACTCACAGACGTTTACAATAAAAATTTCATATGTTTGCAAACAATGCAAAGTGGTCAAGCAACAATTAATCCGGTACATATTAAATTACAACAAAAAACACCAACTATTTCTACAAAAAATCACAAACGATTACAACGAAAAACAGGTGCACAAAGAAGCGTCCAGCTCGCTAAAAATTGCTACTCCCTCCAGTTCAAATTAATTGACTCAACTTTGTCTAGATATGGATGTACATCTGTGTCTAGATAAAGTTGAATCAATTAATATGAATCGGAGGGAGTAATAATTACTTGTACTTCTTTCTGTGGTGGTGGACCCTCTCTCCACCTTGTTTGCTCGACGCGGCGTCTGTGCCGCGGCCGTAGCCGTTGTAGTCCGGTTGTAACCTCTTCTTCTATTAATATATCGAGCAGCTCACCTGCCGAATTCTCAAAAAAAAAAAAAATTACTTGTACTTATTGGACAACATTGCGGATGTCGACTCGGAGGGGTAGAATAAGTAAACGGACAACGACGACGCGAACCAACGAATATTGGGGCGAGCGACCAAAAACAGAGCAAACGTAATAACAGAACAAAATCAAAGCTAGGTAAAAAAAAAGCAAAGATAGCTAGTACTCGAGCCTGCAATTTTCAGCGAGGAAGAGCAAGTTAGCTAAGCACCGAGCCTCGATGCTAATTAGCCACGAAACCAACATGCATGCTAGCTCTGGTAACAGCGCGCTTGAAAAGAAGCAAAAGGGGACCAGGTGGACATGTGAGACAAGACAGCATGGTGCAAGTTTGAAGAGAGTGGTAGCGACCCGCGCGTAGGAAGGCAGGCCACCTGCGCTGCGTCAGCTCGACCGATCCCTCTCGCTCGATCGGTCAAGCGTTTTCCTTAATTGAAACTTCGGTGCATGGTGCAGCTGATATCTTTATTGCGATCTTCATTTACGCCCACATCCTCGGTGTCCCTCTGCACACTGCGAGGAAGACACCAGTGCATCTGGCCAATACTGTAGATCTTCTCCAACCTCTCGACAAGAGTTACAGAGCATCAGCTCCGGCAAGCATTGCCAGCCTTGGAGCGTGTTTCAGGTGAGGACTGCAGTTCTTTCTGAGCTTGCAGGCCTTCTCTCTAGACATGTGTTATAAATCTTTTCTCGGAGACGCCGAGCTGCAGCCGCGCATCGTGGACAACGTCTTCTTCCCTACCGTCATTGCGTCACAATTAGCGTCATGTTCGTGTTTTGGTCGCCTGAGGCAGTGAGGTCACCGCCGCACCACAGTAGCAGCGTGTCCCCATGTCAGCCAGGTACGGTGTCGTGCTCCTCGAGCTCGTCACGGGGAGGTTCCCCTCGCGGTACCTCCTCAACCACTAGTAGAAAAACGGGTAAACGATTTCACCTT
Source organism: Lolium perenne (assembly GCF_019359855.2). Taxonomy (NCBI): domain Eukaryota; kingdom Viridiplantae; phylum Streptophyta; class Magnoliopsida; order Poales; family Poaceae; genus Lolium; species Lolium perenne. Next base: position 318,895,149 of record NC_067245.2, read on the forward strand.
TAGTACCGGTTTCCTTATGAACCGGTATTAAAGGCTACATTAGTATCGATTTAACTGCCTAGGTTGCCGAGAAACTTTAATACCGGTTCGTTAAGCATCTATCGTACCGGTTCGTGTTACGAACCGATACGAAAGGGTTTCGCGCCAAATTTGAGGCGGAGGTGGGGCCAGCGATGCATCTTTAGTACCGGTGGGTCTCCTGCCTATTTCTCCACCCGAGCCACCGAGTAGCTCCATTTTTCCTTCTCCTCTCACATTTCCAAATATTTTCCTACTCTCACACTCCAACAAATCATCATTTTTCTCCACCATTTTGTCAAGATTGACGGCACCCATCTATCCAAGGGTTAGCTATATCATCCTTTCTTCCGACGTTCCTAATTTAGCTTATTTCTTTGCTAGTTTAACTCGTATCACTTTTCTAGTGCTAGCAAGGTGTTCGATGAAATGTCTAAGTTAGGGATTTCATTCTTTTTATATGCAATTTGAGCTCAAATTAAAGTATGATTTATTGGTTTTAGTATCGTCCCCGTCCTCACCGCCGTCGATCGCCAGCGTCGTCCCCTAGCCGGCACCACCTTGGTGAGCCTCTTCTTTTTTATAAAAAACTTAGTTTTATGTGATAAACTTGAATATTAATTAATTTGGTCACTCATATATTCATGATGTTGTGTAATTAATGATTTTTTATATCTATATCTATAACTAATAATAAAAGGAGAAGCGTTTCCGTGGTTTGGTCCGTCTGTTTTATTGGTTCGTCCTTCAGCCTTCGTCCGTCACACGTCCTTCCACTACAGGAATGGTGACAGACGCCGACGGCCAGCTGCCCTCGGCGTAGCCGCGCCTGGCCCTCGGCGTAGGCTACGCCGACGGCGGCCCTCGGCGTAGCGCCTCGGCGTGTAGGTCCCTCGGCGTAGCCAGGTGAGCCGTCGGCGTAGGGCTAGCCCTCGGCGTACACGTTCTACGCCGACGGCCAGGTCAGCCCCTCGGCGTCGCTGCCCTCGGCGTCTCCTGGCGGTGCGACATCACCGTTAACGGAGCGTCGGCAGACGCCGACGGCATGGCCCTCAGCATAGGCCAGGTAGCCTGCGTGAGTAGAGGCGACGTGGCCGTCTGTGGTGCTGCCAGTGCAGCCTCTACGCCGACGGCATAGCCCTCGGCATATGCATGATCCAGGCTGGGACACGTGGCGCGCGGCCAGCGCACGGTCTACGCCGAGGGCAACCCCCTCGGCATAGACCTGACCATATGGTCTATGCCAGGGTATATGCCGACGGCATTGCCCTCGGCGTAGGCCTTGCAATTTTTTTCCCTGTTCCATCCAAATTCCTGTTCCAATTCAATTCAAATTCAATTCAGCAGGTCCAGTTCATCCAAAATCGACCAAATTCGCCATAATTCACCAACATAGTATATAATTCACATAATAGCATACATGGTGCACATAATAGCATACAAGCGGAGAGCGGGGAGTGCGATGTCATCCAAATACATAGTAGTAGCAAGCAAACCCTAGTTCTGAGCTGACTAGCGCATGAAGGACCCGGGCGGGGTGTGTCCGCCCACATCGTTGGCGAAACGAGCAGCCCGGGGTTGCGCTCCGGTAGAAGCTGCAGAAGAACCACCTGGAGAAGGACCGGAACTACGCCCAGGAGAAGTCGACGGAGAGGCACCGGGAGTAGTCCCAGGAGTAGTCGACGGAGAGGCACCAGCAGAACGCCCAGGAGACCGACCACCTTCATGAACCGGTGTGACCTCGCGCCCACCCTGCGAGGCCTGGTTCCCGGAGCATCCCGTTCCCTACATGTTCCCTACATGTTAGCAACTTGCGATGCAAAGGGAAGTGGTAACTACGGGTTTGGCAAAGAACTTACCTCCGGTGTGGATCCGTAGTAAGTCGCAGCGAAAGCTGCCCTCGATGGCATGATAGGCATGTCCCCCGCCACGTTAACTCGAGCCGGTGGCGGTGTACCAGTAGACATAGAAATCATCATTTCCTGCAAGATAGGTTACAAGTTAGGTTTTGCAGAAATAAAGCACCAAACTGAGACTTGTCATCTACTTGCGAGAAGAAAGATTCAGACTTACTCCTATATACGCCATGTAGGCTGTATTCTGCCTATTCCACTGCGCAGCGGCCTGCTGATACGCTTCATTACAGGCTTCGAAGGCCGCCTCGAACTCGGGCTACAATTTCAGAAACAATGAATCTCGTCAACACTTAGCCATGTAGGAAGGAAAACCGGAAAGAGGATGAAAACGAGGAAAACTTACATCGTAGGCGGGTGGACGAGCAGGCCGGGGACGAGGCTAGGGGCTGTCGGCGGTGAGGGTATGCTTGAGACGCGTGTAGCTCGTGGCGTGGGTAGGCTTGACCACCTTATTCAGAAAGGGGAAACGGCCATGCCGACGCCCCTGCCCCGACAGGACCAACGACTCCTCGTCGGTCGGCATGCGCAAGGGGTCATCCACCTCCGGGTGACGAGACCTCACCATGTCGCAGTAGTCATCCTTGGCGGCCTTGGCATTGCCGTAGTACTGTGGCTGAGGCAATGCGGGATTGGGCTTCTGCTTCGTCCGCATCATGTCATATATCTGGGGATCATGAAGCACCACCCCAGGTGGTGCCTCGGCCAGCTGCATCGCGAAAAGGAAGGTTATGCGTATCACAAATGCAACATGACAGGAAATGAAAGAAGGTCATTCCATGTATATACATACCATCTTCCCCTTGTAGCGGGTGTAGTCGCGGTTTCCCGCGCAGTGTGTGCCACCGGTGCCTCGGTTCTCCATGTTACGCCTCGACACGGCTACAAACTCCTCGTCCTCCCTAAGCCACCTCGCCCTAATCAGCTCCTCCCATGCCTCCCTATGCTGCTCGGCCCACTCGGGACAAACCTGAAAACGCAATACTCAACTCAAGATAATCCAATGAAAACTTAGCAGCAATGTAGAATCTCATTGACATTTTACTCACCGACATGTACTCATCAATGGTCATTGCCCATTCCTCCGTAGGCTGGTTACCGACATAGTACTCCTTCTTGACCCTCTTACCCTTGTTAGCCCAGAAGGCACTAGCGCAGGTGACCTTTTGGTTGTACCACTGCTGAGGTGTCAACCGCTCGCAAGCGCCACGCAAAGTGAGACGCGCCTTCGTCTCAAGCTCCGGGTCCACACGATAGAAGCACTTCAATCATGCATAAATCAGTTGTGAAAGTCATGAGTTAGCACATTAGGGTCATCAACTATGAACGGTGCTCGAGAAATATATGCCTTACCCAAAACTTGGTGGTCACAGCCTCAGCAGCTGTCGCGAAGCCTACGGTAGGGGCATACTCATAGTCCGCCCAAGTAGTGGCTAGCTTCGTCTAGCCACCGGGGACCGTGCTAAGGGGAGTGTATCTGCCCGGCCAGAACTTCTTAATCAGAGCCCCAAGCAAGCTGTTAGGCTAGCGGGGGGTGATGGCGTGTAACTCACACGTTCGTTGGGAACCCCAAGAGGAAGGTATGATGCGCACAGCAGCAAGTTTTCCCTCAGAAAGAAACCAAGGTTTATCGAACCAGGAGGAGCCAAGAAGCACGTTGAAGGTTGATGGCGGTGGGATGTAGTGCGGCGCAACACCAGGGATTCCGGCGCCAACGTGGAACCTGCACAACACAACCAAAGTACTTTGCCCCAACGAAACAGTGAGGTTGTCAATCTCACCGGCTTGCTGTAACAAAGGATTAACCGTATTGTGTGGAAGATGATTGTTTGCAGAAAACAGTAAAACAGTATTGCAGTAGATTGAATTTCAGTAAAGAGAATTGGACCGGGGTCCACAGTTCACTAGAGGTGTCTCTCCCATAAGACAAACAGCATGTTGGGTGAACAAATTACAGTTGGGCAATTGACAAATAAAGAGGGCATGACCATGCACATACATATCATGATGAGTATAGTGAGATTTAATTGGGCATTACGACAAAGTACATAGACCGTCATCCAACTGCATCTATGCCTAAAAAGTCCACCTTCAGGTTATCATCCGAACCCCTTCCAGTATTAAGTTGCAAAGCAACAGACAATTGCATTAAGTATGGTGCGTAATGTAATCAACAACTACATCCTTAGACATAGCATCAATGTTTTATCCCTAGTGGCAACAACACAACACAACCTTAGAACTTTCTGTCACTGTCCCAGGTGTCAATGCAGGCATGAACCCACTATCGAGCATAAATACTCCCTCTTGGAGTTACTAGCATCAACTTGGCCAGAGCATCTACTAATAACGGAGAGCATGCAAGATCATAAACAACACATAGACATAGCTTTGATAATCAACATAACAAATATTCTCTATTCATCGGATCCCAACAAACGCAACATATAGAATTACAGATAGATGATCTTGATCATGTTAGGCAGCTCACAAGATCCGACAATGATAGCACAATGGGGAGAAGACAACCATCTAGCTACTGCTATGGACCCATAGTCCAGGGGTAGACTACTCACACATCACACCGGAGGCGACCATGGCGGCGTAGAGTCCTCCGGGAGATGATTCCCCTCTCCGGCAGGGTGCCGGAGGCGATCTCTGGATCCCCGAGATGGGATCGGCGTTGGCGGCGTCTCCGGAAGGTTTTCCGTATCGTGGCTCTCGGTGCGGGGGTTTCGTCACGGAGGCTTTAAGTAGGCGGAAGGGCAAGTCAGAGGGGGCACAGGGCCCCACACCATAGGCCGGCGCGGCCGAGGGGGCCGCGCCGCCTAGGGTTTGGGCACCACTGTGGCCCCACTTCGTTTCGTCTTCGGACTTCGGAAGCTTCGTGGAAAAATAGGCCCCCGGGCGTTGATTTCGTCCAATTCCGAGAATATTTCCTTACTAGGATTTCTGAAACCAAAAACAGCAGAAAACAAAGAATCGGCACTTCGGCATCTTGTTAATAGGTTAGTTCCGAAAATGCACGAATATGACATAAAGTGTGCATAAAACATGTAGATAACATCAATAATGTGGCATGGAACATAAGAACTTATCGATACGTCGGAGACGTATCAGCATCCCCAAGCTTAGTTCTGCTCGTCCCGAGCAGATAAAACGATAACACAGATAATTTCTGGAGTGACATGCCATCATAATCTTGATCATACTATTTGTAAAGCATATGTAGTGAATGCAGCGATCAAAACAATGTATATGACATGAGTAAACAAGTGAATCATAAAGCAAAGACTTTTCATGAATAGCACTTCAAGACAAGCATCAATAAGTCTTGCATAAGAGTTAACTCATAAAGCAATAATTCAAAGTAAAGGCATTGAAGCAACACAAAAGAAGATTAAGTTTCAGCGGTTGCTTTCAACTTGTAACATGTATATCTCATGGATATTGTCAACATAGAGTAATATAACAAGTGCAATAAGCAAGTATGTAGGAATCAATGCACAGTTCACACAAGTGTTTGCTTCTTGAGGTGGAGAGAAATAGGTGAACTGACTCAACATTGAAAGTAAAAGAATGGTCCTCCATAGAGGAAAAGCATCGATTGCTATATTTGTGCTAGAGCTTTGATTTTGAAAACATGAAACAATTTTGTCAACGGTAGTAATAAAGCATATGTATCATGTAAATTATATCTTATAAGTTGCAAGCCTCATGCATAGTATACTAATAGTGCCCGCACCTTGTCCTAATTAGCTTGGACTACCGGATCATCACAATGCACATGTTTTTACCAAGTGTCACAAAGGGGTACCTCTATGCCGCTTTGTACAAAGGTCTAAGGAGAAAGCTCGCATTGGATTTCTCGCTATTGATTATTCTTCAACTTAGACATCCATACCGGGACAACATAGACAACAGATAATGGACTCCTCTTTTATGCATAAGCATGTAACAACAATTAATAATTTTCTCATTTGAGATTGAGGATATATGTCCAAAACTGAAACTTCCACCATGGATCATGGCTTTAGTTAGCGGCCCAATGTTCTTCTCTAACAATATGCATGCTCAACCATAAGGTGGTAGATCTCTCTTACTTCAGACAAGACGGACATGCATAGCAACTCACATGAAATTCAACAATGAATAGTTGATGGCGTCCCCAGTGAACATGGTTATCGCACAACAAGCAACTTAATAAGAGATAAAGTGCATAATTACATATTCAATACCACAATAGTTTTTAAGCTATTTGTCCCATGAGCTATATATTGCAAAGGTGAATGATGGAATTTTAAAGGTAGCACTCAAGCAATTTACTTTGGAATGGCGGAAAATACCATGTAGTAGGTAGGTATGGTGGACACAAATGGCATAGTGGTTGGCTCAAGTATTTTGGATGCATGAGAAGTATTCCCTCTCGATACAAGGTTTAGGCTAGCAAGGCTTATTTGAAACAAACACAAGGATGAACCAGTGCAGCAAAACTCACATAAAAGACATATTGAAAACATTATAAGACTCTACACCGTCTTCCTTGTTGTTCAAACTCAATACTAGAAATTATCTAGACCTTAGAGAAACCAAATATGCAAACCAAATTTTAGCATGCTCTATGTATTTCTTCATTAATGGGTGCAAAGTATATGATTGAAGAGCTTAATCATGAGCACAACAATTGCCAAGTATCACATTACCCAAGACATTTATAGCAATTACTACATGTATCATTTTCCAATTCCAACCATATAACAATTTAACGAAGAAGAAACTTCGCCATGAATACTATGAGTAGAAACCAAGGACACACTTGTCCGTATGCTACAGCGGAGCGTGTCTCTCTCCCATAAAGTGAATGCTAGGATCCATTTTATTCAAACAAAACAAAAACAAAAACAAACCGACGCTCCAAGAAAAGCACATAAGATGTGATGGAATAAAAATATAGTTTCAGGGGAGGAACCTGATAATGTTGTCGATGAAGAAGGGGATGCCTTGGGCATCCCCAAGCTTAGACGCTTGAGTCTTCTTAGAATATGCAGGGGTGAACCACCGGGGCATCCCCAAGCTTAGAGCTTTCACTCTCCTTGATCATGTTGCATCATACTCCTCTCTTGATCCTTGAAAACTTCCTCCACACCAAACTCGAAACAACTTATTAGAGGGTTAGTGCACAATAAAAATTAACATATTCAGAGGTGACACAATCATTCTTAACACTTCTGGACATTGCATAATGCTACTGGACATTAGTGGATCAAAGAAATTCATCCATCATAGCAAAAGAGGCAATGCGAAATAAAAGGCAGAATCTGTCAAAATAGAACAGTTCGTATTGACGAATTTTAAAATGGCACCAGACTTGCTCAAATGAAAATTCTCAAATTGAATGAAAGTTGCGTAAATATCTGAGGATCATGCACGTAAATTGGCTTAATTTTCTGAGCTACCTACAGGGAGGTGGACCCAGATTCGTGACAGCAAAGAAATCTGGAACTGCACAGTAATCCAAATCTAGTACTTACTTTTCTATCAACGGCTTAACTTGGCACAACAAAACACAAAACTAAGATAAGGAGAGGTTGCTACAGTAGTAAACAACTTCCAAGACACAAAATAAAAACAAAGTACTGTAGGAAAAAACATGGGTTGTCTCCCATAAGCGCTTTTCTTTAACGCCTTTCAGCTAGGCGCAGAAAGTGTGTATCAAATATTATCAAGAGACGAAGTATCAACATCATAATTTGTTCTAATAATAGAATCAAAAGGTAACTTCATTCTCTTTCTAGGGAAGTGTTCCATACCTTTCTTGAGAGGAAATTGATATTTTATATTACCTTCCTTCATATCAATGATAGCACCAACAGTTCGAAGAAAAGGTCTTCCCAATATAATGGGACAAGATGCATTGCATTCAATATCCAAGACAACAAAATCAACGGGGACAAGGTTATTGTTAACGGTAATGCGAACATTATCAACTTTTCCCAAAGGTTTCTTTGTAGAATGATCAGCAAGATTAACATCCAAATAACAATTTTTCAGCGGTGGCAAGTCAAGCATATCATAAATTTTCTTAGGCATAACAGAAATACTTGCACCAAGATCACATAAAGCATTACAATCAAAATCTTTAACCTTCATCTTAATGATGGGCTCCCAACCATCCTCTAGCTTTTTAGGAATAGAGGCTTCGCGCTCTAGTTTCTCTTCTCTAGCTTTTATGAGAGCATTTGTAATATGATGTGTGAAAGCCAAATTTATAGCACTAGCATTAGGACTTTTAGCAAGTTTTTGCAAGAACTTTATAACTTCAGAGATGTGGCAATCATCAAAATTCAAACCATTATAATCTAAAGCAATGGGATCATCATCCCCAATGTTGGAAAAAATTTCAGCAGCTTTATCGCAGGCAATTTCAGCAGTTTTAGCAGTTTCAGGTAGTTTCTCGCGCTTTGCATTAGAAGTGGAAACATTGCTAACACCAATTCTTTTATTATTATTAGTAGGAGGTGCAGCAACATGTGTAGCATTAGTATTACAAGTGGTGGTAATAGTCCAAACTTTAGCTACATTCTTCTCTTTAGCTAGTTTTTCATTTTCTTCTCTATCCCACCTAGCACGCAGTTCAGCCATTAATCTTATATTCTCATTAATTCTAACTTGGATGGCATTTGCTGTAGTAACAATTTTATTATGATGATTCTCATTAGGCATAACTTTTGATTTCAAAAGATCAACATCAGCAGCAAGACTATCGACTTTAGAAGCAAGTATATCAATTTTCCCAAGCTTTTCTTCAACAGATTTGTTAAAAGCAGTTTGCGTACTAATAAATTCTTTAAGCATGGTTTCAAGTCCAGGGGGTGAATTCCTATTATTGTTGTAAGAATTCCCATAAGAATTACCATAGCCGTTGCCATTATTATAAGGATATGGCCTATAGTTGTTACTAGAATTGTTCCGGTAAGCATTGTTGTTGAAATTATTATTTTTAATGAAGTTTACATCAACATGTTCTTCTTGTGCAACCAATGAAGCTAACGGAACATTATTAGGATCAATATTAGTCCTATCATTCACAAGCATAGACATAATAGCATCAATCTTATCACTCAAGGAAGAGGTTTCTTCGACAGAATTTACCTTCTTACCTTGTGGAGCTCTTTCCGTGTGCCATTCAGAGTAGTTGATCATCATATTATCAAGAAGCTTTGTTGCTTCACCAAGAGTGATGGACATAAAGGTACCTCCAGCAGCTGAATCCAATAAATTCTGTGAAGAAAAATTTAGTCCTGCATAGAAGGTTTGGATGATCATCCAAGTAGTCAGTCCATGGGTTGGGCAATTTTTAACCAGAGATTTCATTCTTTCCCAAGCTTGAGCAACATGTTCAGTATCTAATTGTTTAAAATTCATTATGCTACTCCTCAAAGATATAATTTTAGCAGGGGGATAATATCTACCAATAAAAGCATCCTTGCATTTAGTCCATGAATCAATACTATTCTTAGGCAGAGATAGCAACCAATCTTTAGCTCTTCCTCTTAATGAGAAAGGGAACAATTTTAGTTTAATAATGTCACCATCTACATCTTTATATTTTTGCATTTCACATAGTTCAAAAAAATTATTAAGATGGGCAGCAGCATCATCAGAACTAACACCAGAAAATTGCTCTCGCATAACAAGATTCAGTAAAGCAGGTTTAATTTCAAAGAATTCTGCTGTAGTAGCAGGTGGAGCAATAGGTGTGCATAAGAAATCATTATTATTTGTGGTTGTGAAGTCACACAACTTAGTATTTTCAGGGTTGGCCATTTTAGCAACAGTAAATAAAGCAAACTAGATAAAGTAAATGCAAGTAAACTAATTTTTTGTGTTTTTGATATAGCAAACAAGATAGCAAATAAAGTAAAACTAGCAACTAATTTTTTTGTATTTTGATTTAGTGCAGCAAACAAAGTAGTAAATAAAACTAAGCAAGACAAAAACAAAGTAAAGAGATTGAGAAGTGGAGACTCCCCTTGCAGCGTGTCTTGATCTCCCCGGCAACGGCGCCAGAAAAAGAGCTTGATGGCGTGTAACTCACACGTTCGTTGGGAACCCCAAGAGGAAGGTATGATGCGCACAGCAGCAGGTTTTCCCTCAGAAAGAAACCAAGGTTTATCGAACCAGGAGGAGCCAAGAAGCACGTTGAAGGTTGATGGCGGCGGGATGTAGTGCGGCGCAACACCAGGAATTCCGGCGCCAACGTGGAACCTGCACAACACAACCAAAGTACTTTGCCCCAACGAAACAGTGAGGTTGTCAATCTCACCGGCTTGCTGTAACAAAGGATTAACCGTATTGTGTGGAAGATGATTGTTTGCAGAAAACAGTAAAACAGTATTGCAGTAGATTGAATTTCAGTAAAGAGAATTGGACCGGGGTCCACAGTTCACTAGAGGTGTCTCTCCCATAAGACAAACAGCATGTTGGGTGAACAAATTACAGTTGGGCAATTGACAACTAAAGAGGGCATGACCATGCACATACATATCATGATGAGTATAGTGAGATTTAATTGGGCATTACGACAAAGTACATAGACTGTCATCCAACTGCATCTATGCCTAAAAAGTCCACCTTCAGGTTATCATCCGAACCCCTTCCAGTATTAAGTTGCAAAGCAACAGACAATTGCATTAAGTATGGTGCGTAATATAATCAACAACTACATCCTTAGACATAGCATCAATGTTTTATCCCTAGTGGCAATAGCACAACACAACCTTAGAACTTTCTGTCACTGTCCCAGGTGTCAATGCAGGCATGAACCCACTATCGAGCATAAATACTCCCTCTTGGAGTTACTAGCATCAACTTGGCCAGAGCATCTACTAATAACGGAGAGCATGCAAGATCATAAACAACACATAGACATAGCTTTGATAATCAACATAACAAGTATTCTCTATTCATCGGATCCCAACAAACGCAACATATAGAATTACAGATAGATGATCTTGATCATGTTAGGCAGCTCACAAGATCCGACAATGATAGCACAATGGGGAGAAGACAACCATCTAGCTACTGCTATGGACCCATAGTCCAGGGGTAGACTACTCACACATCACACCGGAGGCGACCATGGCGGCGTAGAGTCCTCCGGGAGATGATTCCCCTCTCCGGCAGGGTGCCGGAGGCGATCTCCTGGATCCCCCGAGATGGGATCGGCGTTGGCGGCGTCTCTGGAAGGTTTTCCGTATCGTGGCTCTCGGTACTGGGGGTTTCGTCACGGAGGCTTTAAGTAGGCGGAAGGGCAAGTCAGGAGGGGGCACAGGGGCCCCACACCATAGGCCGGCGCGGCCAGGGGGGGGGGCAGCGCTGCCCTAGGGTTTGGGCACCCTGTGGCCCCACTTCGTTTCGTCTTCGGACTTCTGGAAGCTTCGTGGAAAAATAGGCCCCTGGGCGTTGATTTCGTCCAATTCCGAGAATATTTCCTTACTAGGATTTCTGAAACCAAAAACAGCAGAAACAAGAATCGGCACTTCGGCATCTTATTAATAGGTTAGTTCCAGAAAATGCACGAATATGACATAAAGTGTGCATAAAACATGTAGATAACATCAATAATGTGGCATGGAACATAAGAAATTATCGATACGTCGGAGACGTATCAGGGGGGCTTGGCCTCCCATGTCCAGTTGCTGCAAATAAATCACACATTAGTACACATGCCAAATTGTTTATTATGCCCAAGATGAAAATACATGTTCGAAATTTCTGAAGTAGTACACTTACTCATCGCTCGAAGGAATGATAAGGGCCTTGTCATCATGGGTCTTCGGCTCCTTCCTCGCCTCGAGGACTCTAGCTTCTCCACAAATCTTCAAGGGCTTCGGCGCACCCCCACCCTCCATCACCTCCAACTCAGCCCTAGAGTCCGACTCGTGTGTAGACTCCGTCTCCATCTCCACCTCCCCACTAGACGGACCCTCTAGGAACAACTCAGGAGCCATGTCGCCAGAAGCGGAGGGTGGCTCGTCAAAGTCCATGTGTACCCCGCCGCCACCTCGTCCTCCACCTCGTCCTCCTCGTCCTCGTCCTCGTCCTCCACCTCGTCCTCCTCGTCCTCGTCCTCCATCGGTACCATCGGCGTAACGCGGATTTTGCACCGGGGCTCGATCACTCCGTCTAGGCGCTCTAGGAATATTCCTCTTCACCTGCGCCAGGGTCCTAAGCAAGCTCGCCGAGTCTTCCTTGCCGCTGCTCATATTGTTCAGTCACCTGCATTGAGAAAAAGAAAACAGTTAAGCACAATGCAATTAAGATACTAAGAATAAAAGGCACAATGCAATTAAGAAGCATGTTGACATAATAAAATGAAGATACTAAGAATAAAAGGCACAATGCAATTAAGAAGCATGTTGACATAATAAAATGAAGATACTAAGAATAAAAGGCACAATGCAATTAAGAAGCATGTTGACATAATAAAATGAAGATACTAAGAATAAAAGACCCTCACCAGCCATCATCGCTCTCACTCTCACTCTCATACTCCGTCTCTTTCTCTTTCTGTGGCTCACTATCACTATCACTATCATGTGAGTACAAAGTTGAAGGGTCGATGGGTGGAGGCTCATCATAATTGTCATTCGCCTCAAGTAACTTCTCGAGCATAGATATGTCCTTTAGATCCACCACTGACTCACCACGAGTTTGTGCATCGTTCCCGAGGTCCTCTTGAACAAACGGTTCTAAAATATATTCCCCGAAGTCCTGTTCCTCTTGATAGAAAATCCCCTCGTATGTCACGGGGTCAATGTTGTTGTAATCATCCTCAGAGGGAATCGGTAGGTTACCATGTGGCGATACCTGGAAGACGACTTCCCAACCCTTGAGTTCCGCTTTCTAGCATGGGTAGGGCAAAAAATAAACTTGCTTGGCTTGGTGTGAAGGAGATATGCCCTAGAGGCAATAATAAAGTGGTTATTATTTATATCTTTATGTTTATGATAAATGTTTATATATCATGCTAGAATTGTATTAACCGAAACATTAGTACATGTGTGATATGTAGACAAACAAGAAGTCCCTAGTATGCCTCTTAAACTAGCTTGTTGATTAATAGATGATTAGTTTCATAATCATGAACATTGGATGTTATTAATAACAAGGTTATGTCATTGTGTGAATGATATAATGGACACACCCAATTAAGCGTAGCATAAGATCTCGTCATTAAGTTATTTGCTATAAGCTTTCGATACATAGTTACCTAGTCCTTATGACCATGAGATCATGTAAATCACTTATACCAGAAAGGTACTTTGATTACATCAAACACCACTGCGTAAATGGGTGGCTATAAAGGTGGGATTAAGTATCCGGAAAGTATGAGTTGAGGCATATGGATCAACAGTGGGATTTGTCCATCCCGATGACGGATAGATATACTCTGGGCCCTCTCGGTGGAATGTCGTCTAATGTCTTGCAAGCATATGAATGAGTTCATAAGAGACCACATACCACGGTACGAGTAAAGAGTACTTGTCAGGAGACGAGGTTGAACAAGGTATAGAGTGATACCGAAGATCAAACCTCGGACAAGTAAAATATCGCGAGACAAAGGGAATTGGTAATATATGTGTATGGTTCATTCGATCACTAAAGTCATCGTTGAATATGTGGGAGCCATTATGGATCTCCAGATCCCGCTATTGGTTATTGGTCGGAGTGAGTACTCAACCATGTCCGCATAGTTCTCGAACCGTAGGGTGACACACTTAAAGTTGGATGTTGAAATGGTAGTTCTTGAATTATGGAATGGAGTTCGAATATTTGTTCGGAGTCCCGGATGAGATCCCGGACATCACGAGGAGTTCGGAATGGTCGGGAGAATAAGATTCATATATAGGATGTCATTTTATGTGAAATAAAATGTCGCGGAAGGTTCTATGGAAGGTTCTAGAAGGTTCTAGAAAAGTCCGGAAGAAACCACCAAGGAAGGTGGAGTCCACAAGGGACTCCACCTCCATGGCCGGCCAGCCCTAGTGGGGGTGGAGTCCCAAGTGGACTCCACCATAGGGGGCCGGCCACCCCCACATGGGAGGTGGGAATCCCACCTTTGGGTGGGAGTCCTAGTTGGGCTAGGTTTGCCCCTCCTATGGAAGGTTTTGGTTTCGGGTCTTATTCGAAGACTTGGACACCAACACTTGGGATCCACCTATATAATGAGGGGCCAAGGGAGGGGGCCGGCCACCCCAAGACCATAGCTTGGCCGCCCCCTTGAGTGGCCGGCCACCCCTCCCAAACCCTAGCTTTGCTCCTCCACTTCATATTTCCCGCGTAGCTTAGCGAAGCTCCGCCGGACTTCTACACCGCCACCGACACCACGCCGTCGTGCTGTCGGATTCAAGAGGAGCTACTACTTCCGCTGCCCGCTGGAACGGGGAGGTGGACGTCGTCTTCATCAACAACCGAACGTGTGACCGAGTACGGAGGTGCTGCCCGTTCGTGGCGCCGGAACCGATCGTGATCAAGATCTTCTACGCGCTTTTGCAAGCGGCAAGTGATCGTCTACCGCAGCAACAAGAGCCTCATCTTGTAGGCTTTGGAATCTCTTCAAGGGTGAGACTCGATACCCCCTCGTTGCTACCGTCTTCTAGATTGCATCTTGGCTTGGATTGCGTGTTCGCGGTAGGAAAATTTTTGTTTTCTATGCAACGTTATCCTACGGTGGTATCGTAGCCGTGTCTATGCATAGATGGTTGCACGAGTAGAACACAATGGTTTGTGGGCGTTGATGCTCTTGTTATCTTTAGTTTGAGTACTTTGCATCTTTATGGCATAGTGGGATGAAGCGGCTCGGACTAACTTTACATGACCGTTCATGAGACTTGTTCCTCGTTCGACATGCAACTTGTATTGCATAAGAGGCTTTGCGGGTGTCTGTCTCTCCTACTATAGTAAAGATTCAATTTACTCTTCTATTGACAACATTAGTATCAACGTTGTGGTTCATGTTCGTAGGTAGATTAGATCTATAACGAAAACCCTAAACCACGTAAAATATGCAAACCAAATTAGAGAGCGTCTAACTTGTTTTTGCAGGGTTTGGTGATGTGATATGGCCATAATGTGATGATGAATATGTATGAGATGATCATTATTGTATTGTGGCAACGGCAGGAGCCTTATGGTTGTCTTTAAATTTCATGTTGAGTAGTATTTCAAAGTAGTTGTAATAGTTGCTACATGGAGGACAATCATGAAGACGGTGCCATTGACCTTGGTGCTTCGCCGACGATGATGGAGATCATGCCCAAAGATGATGGAGATCATGTCCGTGCTTTGGAGATGAAGATCAAAGGCGCAAAGACAAAAGGGCCATATCATATCACATATGAACTGCATGTGATGTTAATCCTTTTATGCATCTTATTTTGCTTAGATCGCGACGGTAGCATTATAAGATGATCTCTCACTAAAATCTCAAGATAATAAAGTGTTCATCCTTAGTAGCACCGTTATCAAGTCTTATCGTTTCGAAGCATCTCGTGATGATCGGATGTGATAGATTCGATAAGTACATACAACGGGTGCAAGACAGTTTTGCACATGCGGATACTAAGGTGGCCTTGACGAGCCTAGCATGTACAGACATGGTCTCGGAACACGTGATACCGAAAGGTAGAGCATGAATCATATGGTTGATATGATGAACACTTTGAGTGTTCGCCATTGAAATCACACCTTTTCTCGTGATGATCGGGTTTAGGTGCGGTGGATTTGGTTCGTGTGATCACTAAGACAATGCGAGGGATATTGTTTTGAGTGGGAGTTCACTTAGGTTTTTAATTATGTTGAATTAAAATTTGAACTCAATTTGTCATAAACTTAGTCTAAACTATTGCAAATATATGTTGAAGAGATGGCGTCCCCAATCAATTTTAATCAGTTCCTAGAGAAAGAGAAACTTAAGAGCAACGGTAGCAACTTCACCGACTGGTTCCGTCATGTGAGGATCTTCCTCTCTGGCGGAAATCTGCAATTTGTGCTTGATGCACCGCTAGGTGACCCTCCTGCAGAAGATGAATCCGATGAAGTAAAAGCTGTTTACGCGACTCGGAAAACTCGGTACTCTCAAGTTCAGTGTGCCATCCTGTGCAGTCTGGAATCCGATCTTCAAAAACGTTTTGAGCACCATGATCCTCATGAGTTGATGAATGAGCTGAAAGCTATATTCGAGACTCATGCGGCAGTGGAATGCTATGAAGCATCGAAATATTTCTTCAGCTGTATGATGGAAGAAGGCAGCTCCGTTAGTGAGCACATGCTCGCCATGACCGGGCATGCGAAGAAACTCAGTGACTTGGGAATAGTGATTCCTAACAGACTGGGGATTAATCGTGTCCTTCAATCATCCGCCACCAAGTTACAAGAACTTTGTGATGAACTACAATATGCAGAACATGAACAAGGAGTTACCTGAACTTTTTGGCATGCTAAAAGCTGCTGAGATTGAGATCAAGAAAGAGCACCAAGTGTTGATGGTCAACAAGACCACCAGTTTCAAGAAACAGGGCAAGTCTAAGGGAAAATTCAAGAAGGGTGGCAAGAAAGCTGCCACGCCTCCTATGAAACCTAAGAACGGCCCTAAGCCTGATGCTGAGTGCTATTACTGCAAGGAGAAGGGACACTGGAAGCGTAATTGCTCCAAGTATCTGGCTGATCTGAAGAGCGGCCTTGTCAAGAAGAAGAAAGAAGGTATATATGATATACATGTTATAGATGTTTATCTCACTAGTTCTCGTTCTAGTACCTGGGTATTTGATACTG
The DNA here is from genome assembly GCF_019359855.2 of Lolium perenne. Lineage (NCBI taxonomy): Eukaryota > Viridiplantae > Streptophyta > Magnoliopsida > Poales > Poaceae > Lolium > Lolium perenne. Next base: position 318,911,918 of record NC_067245.2, read on the forward strand.
GTTCGGTTGCTCATATTTGTAACTCGAAACAGGAACTAAAGAATAAACGACAACTGCTGAAAGATGAAGTGACGATGCGCGTTGGAAACGGATCCAAGGTCAATGTGATCGCGTTCGGCACACTTCCTCTACATCTACCTTCGGGATTAGTTTTAAGCCTAAATAATTGCTATTATGTACTGCGTTGAGCATGAACATTATATCTGGATCTTGTTTAATGCAAGACGGTTATTCATTCAAGTCTGAGAATAATGGTTGTTCTATTTTTATGAATAATATCTTTTATGGTCGAGCACCACAAAAGAATGGCTTATTTCTATTAGATCTCGATAGTAGTGATACGCATATACATAACATTGATGCTAAGCGAATTAAACTTAATGATAATTCTACTTATATGTGGCACTGTCGTCTTGGTCATATTGGAGTGAAACGCATAAAGAAACTCCATACTGATGGATTACTTGAATCACTTGACTTTGAATCACTTGATAGATGCGAAGCATGTCTAATGGGAAAAATGACAAAGACTCCATTTTCTGGTATGATGGAGCGAGCTACTGACTTATTGGAAATCATACATACAGATGTATGTGGACCAATGAGCGTAGCATCGCGCGGTGGTTATCGTTATGTTCTAACCTTCACAGATGATCTAAGTAGATATGGGTATATCTATTTCATGAAACATAAATCCGAAACTTTCGAGAAGTTTAAGGAATTTCAAAGTGAAGTAGAAAATCAACGTAACAAGAAGATCAAATTTCTACGATCTGATCGTGGAGGTGAATATCTGAGTTATGAGTTTGGCATGCATTTAAAGAAATGCGGAATACTTTCACAATTGACACGCGGGAACACCTCAACGAAACGGTGTGTCCGAACGTCGTAATCGAACTCTCTTAGATATGGTTCGTAGTATGATGTCTCTTACTGATTTGCCGTTATCATTTTGGAGTTATGCATTAGAGACAGCCGCATTCACTTTAAATAGAGCACCATCAAAATCCGTAGAAACGACACCGTATGAATTATGGTTTAATAAGAAACCTAAGCTGTCGTTCCTGAAAGTTTGGGGTTGCGAAGCCTATGTAAAGAAGTTACAACCGGACAAGCTAGAACCCAAAGCGGAGAAATGCGTCTTCATAGGATACCCTAAGGAAACTATAGGGTACACTTTCTATCACAGATCCGAAGGCAAAATCTTTGTTGCTAAGAACGGAACCTTTCTTGAGAAAGAATTTCTCACTAAAGAAGTGACTGAAAGAAAAGTAGAACTCGATGAGATTGATGAATCTATACTCGTTGATCAGAGTAGCGCGATAAGGAAGTTGTACTGTACCGCCTACACCGGCAACAGAGGAAGCTAATGATAATGATCATGAAACTTCGAACGAGGAAACTACGAACCTCGCAGATCGACAAGGGAACGTGCCACTCCTGATTAGTATGATCCTTGTCTAAATGTCATGATTGTAGATAACAATGATGAGGACCTGCGACGTATGAAGAAGCGATGATGAGCCTAGATTCCAACAAATGGCAAGAAGCCATGAAATCCGAAATGGGATCCATGTATGATAACAAAGTATGGACTTTGGTAGACTTACACGATAGCCGAAAGGCTGTCGAGAATAAATGGATCTTCAAGAGAAAAACAGATGCTGATGGTAATATTATCGTCTATAAAGCTCGACTTGTCGCAAAGGGTTTCCGACAAATTCAAGGAGTTGACTACGATGAGACTTTCTCACCTGAAGCGAAGCTAAAATCTGTGAGGATTTTGTTAGCAATAGCTGCATTTTTCGATTATGAGATTTGGCAGATGGATGTCAAAACGGCGTTCCTTAATGGAGACATTGAGGAAGAGTTGTATATGGTACAACCCAAAGGTTTTGTCGATCCTAAAAATGCTGACAAAGTATGCAAACTTCAGCGTTCAATCTATGGACTGAAGCAAGCATCAAGAAGTTGGAACCGACGCTTTGATAAGGTGATCAAAGACTTCGGGTTTATACAAAGGTGTCATGGAGAGGCCTGTATTTACAAGAAAGTGAGTGGGAGCTACGTAGCATTCCTGATATTATATGTAGATGACATATTATTGATCGGAAATGATATAGAACTATTAAGCAGTGTTAAGGGTTATTTGAATAATAGTTTTTCAATGAAAGACCTTGGTGAAGCATCGTATATATTAGGCATCAAGATTTATAGAGATAGATCAAGACGCCTAATAGGGCTATCACAGAGTACATATCGGGACAAGATTCTAAAGCAGTTTAGAATGGACGAAAGTAAGAAAGGGTTCTTACCTATGTTACTGTGCAAGGTATTGAGTAAAACTCAAGGACCGGCTACGGCGAGAAGAAAGAGAAAGGATGTGTAACATCCCCTATGCCTCGGCGGTAGGGATCTATCATGTATGCCATGCTATGTACTAGACCGGATATAGCACATCTTTGTTAGTTTGACTAGCAGATATCAAAGTGATCCAGGAATGGAACCTTTGGACAGCGGTCAAGAATATCTGAAGTACTTGAAAAGAACTAAGGATATGTTTCTTTGTTATGGAGGTGACCAAGAGCTCGTTGTAAACGGTTACACCGATGCAAGTTGGAACACCGATCCTGATGACTCTAAGTCACAATGCAGGTACGTGTTTATATTGAATGGTGCTGCGATAAGCTGGGCAAGCTCGAAGCGGTGCACGGTGGCGAAGTCTTCAACAGAATCAGAGTACATAGCGGCTTGAGAGGCTTCATCGAAGCGGTATGGATGAAGAGGTTCAATGTAGCGCTCGGTGTGCTTCCTAGTGCATTGGACCCATTAATCATTTACTGTGATAACATGGGTGCCATCGCCAATGCACAAGAGCCAAGGTCACACAAGAGGCTGAAGCATATCAAGCTGCGTTACCACTCGATTCGCGAGTACATCGAAGATGGAGAAGTAAAGATTTGCAAAGTACACACTGATCTGAATGTAGCAGATCCATTGACTAAAGCTCTCCCTAGGGCAAAGCATGACCAACACCAAGGTATGCCATGGGTGTTAGGTATATTACAATGTAATCTAGATTATTGACTCTAGTGCAAGTGGGAGACTGAAGGAGATATGCCCTAGAGGCAATAATAAAGTGGTTATTATTTATATCTTTATGTTTATGATAAATGTTTATATATCATGCTAGAATTGTATTAACCGAAACATTAGTACATGTGTGATATGTAGACAAACAAGAAGTCCCTAGTATGCCTCTTAAACTAGCTTGTTGATTAATAGATGATTAGTTTCATAATCATGAACATTGGATGTTATTAATAACAAGGTTATGTCATTGTGTGAATGATATAATGGACACACCCAATTAAGCGTAGCATAAGATCTCGTCATTAAGTTATTTGCTATAAGCTTTCGATACATAGTTACCTAGTCCTTATGACCATGAGATCATGTAAATCACTTATACCAAAAGGTACTTTGATTACATCAAACACCACTGCGTAAATGGGTGGCTATAAAGGTGGGATTAAGTATCCGAAAAGTATGAGTTGAGGCATATGGATCAACAGTGGGATTTGTCCATCCCGATGACGGATAGATATACTCTGGGCCCTCTCGGTGGAATGTCGTCTAATGTCTTGCAAGCATATGAATGAGTTCATAAGAGACCACATACCACGGTACGAGTAAAGAGTACTTGTCGGAGACGAGGTTGAACAAGGTATAGAGTGATACCGAAGATCAAACCTCGGACAAGTAAAATATCGCGAGACAAAGGGAATTGGTAATATATGTGTATGGTTCATTCGATCACTAAAGTCATCGTTGAATATGTGGGAGCCATTATGGATCTCCAGATCCCGCTATTGGTTATTGGTCGGAGTGAGTACTCAACCATGTCCGCATAGTTCTCGAACCGTAGGGTGACACACTTAAAGTTGGATGTTGAAATGGTAGTTCTTGAATTATGGAATGGAGTTCGAATATTTGTTCGGAGTCCGGATGAGATCCGGACATCACGAGGAGTTCCGGAATGGTCCGGAGAATAAGATTCATATATAGGATGTCATTTTATGTGAAATAAAATGTCGCGGAAGGTTCTATGGAAGGTTCTAGAAGGTTCTAGAAAAGTCCGGAAGAAACCACCAAGGAAGGTGGAGTCCACAAGGGACTCCACCTCCATGGCCGGCCAGCCCTAGTGGGGGTGGAGTCCCAAGTGGACTCCACCATAGGGGGCCGGCCACCCCCCCACATGGGAGGTGGGAATCCCACCTTTGGGTGGGAGTCCTAGTTGGGCTAGGTTTGCCCCCTCCTATGGAAGGTTTTGGTTTCGGGTCTTATTCGAAGACTTGGACACCAACACTTGGGATCCACCTATATAATGAGGGGCCAAGGGAGGGGGCCGGCCACCCCAAGACCATAGCTTGGCCGCCCCCCTTGAGTGGCCGGCCACCCCCTCCCAAACCCTAGCTTTGCTCCTCCACTTCATATTTCCCGCGTAGCTTAGCGAAGCTCCGCCGGACTTCTACACCGCCACCGACACCACGCCGTCGTGCTGTCGGATTCAAGAGGAGCTACTACTTCCGCTGCCCGCTGGAACGGGGAGGTGGACGTCGTCTTCATCAACAACCGAACGTGTGACCGAGTACGGAGGTGCTGCCCGTTCGTGGCGCCGGAACCGATCGTGATCAAGATCTTCTACGCGCTTTTGCAAGCGGCAAGTGATCGTCTACCGCAGCAACAAGAGCCTCATCTTGTAGGCTTTGGAATCTCTTCAAGGGTGAGACTCGATACCCCCTCGTTGCTACCGTCTTCTAGATTGCATCTTGGCTTGGATTGCGTGTTCGCGGTAGGAAAATTTTTGTTTTCTATGCAACGTTATCCTACATGGTGAGCCACAACAAAGACATCGGCTCCGCTATAGGTGGTTGAAGGCTTAACTTCAACTAACCCAATGGACTTATCACTTCTCTGTCCACCTATTGGGTCGAACCAATGACACTTGAACACAACAATATTGAGTTGCACGTTCGTACGATTGAATGTCAACTCGTATACACTTTGTAACCTTCCGTAGTAATCAAAGTTATTGGCTCCTTTGGTGAAGACCCCAGTATTTATCGTTTTGGGATTCGCCCGGCCCTTCTGGTGCGTCTCTGTGTGGAAGCGAAACCCATTCACATCATACTTCTCATACTTGGTCACCTCACGGCTACAACCTTGGGAAACACATTTCAACTCATCTATCATATCAACGTTTCTCTCACGGCCCTACAAGAACATTTCAAATTTCTTGTGTGCATTAGTTACGTGTAATAAGAGGGACAAGTCACATGTTGCAATGTAAGAGGACAGGTTAGAAATTACTTTTTCCATGAACCATGACACAAAGTTTTTATTAATTCCGGGAGCACCCTCTTTCAGTAGAGTGTCCATCTCTGAGGGTTGGGGCAATCCATCATACGGCCACATTTCATCCGTGAATTCGCTGAAAGGAGAAAATAAGCATTAGACCGAGACGAGGTTACTAGCTGCAAAGTAATTTGTTCACCATTTTTACCTTACGAATGGGACCACTTCCTTCATGTTCATAAGCACATATAGCATTATACAATCCTTCTCTTCGTTCTCCAATTTATATTTTGTTCCTTTACCAGCCTTGCCACCGGGGAATTGAAATAGTTGTAGCTTGGGGTCATTCTCGGGCACGTCGACATTGTAACGAGTGACCGGGTTATGCTGAGTGGGAACATCATCGGGATAGTACGTTGTCGCGGCATCTGCCATCTCCCGAAGGCATATTGCCTCAGCTATGCATGCTTCAATCTTGGCCTTGTTTCCAGTTATCTTTCGAATATACTTAAACTCTCTCTCAATACAGAACTGCCAATGAAACTGCACCGGGCCACCCAAGAGTGCCTCGTTGGCGAGGTGCACAATGAGATGTGCCATCGGAGTAAAGAAGCCTGGCGGAAATATCATCTCCAAATTGCATAGCAACTCCGGCACTGTATCTTGTAGCTTTGCAATAACCTTGGGACATATCTGCTTAGCACAGAGCGTGCGGAAGAAATGGCTCAACTGCGCAAGCACTCGCCAGACTTTCTCGGGGATATACCCTCGAAGCATCACCGGCATGAGCCGCTGAATCCATATATGATAGTCGTGACTCTTGAGCCCGGTGACTTTTCCCGTCGAAAGATTAACTCCCTTACTCATATTCGAGCAATAACCATCAGGGAACATCACGACGTATTTGAGCCACCTGAATGCCTCCTTCTTTTGGATGGAATCAAGGCAGAAGTTGGCATGCGGCTTGAACCAATTCTTTTGACGGCCAATAGGACGCTTCATGTGTAATTTTTCCCTATCATAGAGGATCTCAACATCGACACTAGCCTTGACATTATCCTTTGACTTCCCGAGAATGTTCAGGCATGTGTGAAAGACGGACTCCGCGACATTCTTTACAGTGTGCATCACATCGATGTTATGGGGAAGTTCGAGGTCCTTGTAATACTCGAGCTTCGTTAAGGCTGCCTCGTGAGTCCAGTTGTGCGTTACACCATATCCCTCAAATTGATGGCCAGTTGGCGTCGCTGCCGGCACGAGAGCACGTAGCTCGGCTTCAACAAGTGTACCATCAAACTTCGGCACATCTTTTTTTTCATGCACAACTTTGGCCTTCTTGAAGTTCTTTTTGTCTTCTCTAAACGGATGCCTCCTTTTGAGGAACTGTCGATTCGTGTCAAACGCAACATACTTGCGACCCTTCTGTAGCCAAAGGAACTCAAGCCGGTGTCTGCACACTGGGCATGGCCACTTACCAGCTGTACACCATCCGCATGTTAGGGCGTACCCGGGCATGTCATGCATGGTATACTGCAACCAAACTTTCATGTAGAAGTTTGTCTTCGATGCTCGGTCATACGTCAATGTCCCGTGGTGCCAAGAGTGGTTCAAATCTTCCACAATCGGCTGCATGTAGACACTCAAATTCTTCCCCGGGTAATCAGGGCCTGGAATGATCAGCGACAGAAACATGGTCTTCCTCGTCATTAGGACTCCGGGAGGGAAATTGAGCGGAATAACAAACACGGGCCAGCAACTGTAATTAGCAGTCGACATACCATATGGATTGAAGCCATCTGTTGCTATCGCAATTCTGACATTCCGAGCCTCGGCTGCCGCAAGGGGGAATTTTCTATCGAAGTTCTTCCATGCCGTACCATCGGATGGATGTCCCATCTTCAACTGCTTGTTTTCGTCCTCGAATCTCTTCCCATACTTGTGCCACGTCATCTGTTTGGCTGTCTCCTCGTGCATGTAAAGTCGCTGGATTCTTTTTATGAATGGGAGATATCGAAGAATCGACTTTGCGGTGCTTGACTGCCTCACCTGACCATCCTTTCCCGTTACCTCTTCATACCTAGACTGCTTACAGATGGGACATTACTTGTCCTCCGCAAACTGTCTCCAAAATAGAACGCAGCCTTTCGGACAATAGTCTATCTTTTGATAATCCATGTTGAGGTCCTTCATCATTCTCCTCGTCGCGTGCAGGCTTTTAGGCAGACAATGATCTTTGGGCAACATGTTACCAGTTGTTTTCAGACTTGCTTCAAAGCCCTCACGGGTGGTGTTGTAACGGGTCTTGTCGGCTAGACATTGGGAGATGGCATCGAGCTGAGAAATCGCGGCGCCCTCGTACAGAGGCTTCTTAGCCGCGGCAATCATACCATAGAAGGCCTTCGCGGTTGGCTCTGGTTCCTCCGGTTCTGGAGGTTCCTCCAGTTCTGGCGGCGCCTCCGGTTCTGGCGGCGCCTCCGGTTCTGGAGGTGGCGAATCCGGGACATTGGCATGGACGAGATCATCTAGAAAGTCTCTAATTCCATAGTACTCATTGCCATTGAGCCGCTGCCGCATCACCCCACCTCTGTCACGTTCGCGCTCATCAAAGTCGATTTCCGTGACGTACCCATGCATATACCCATATTGCAGAAGGTGTCTATACATTTCATCCTTCCCACGACGTTGACGCTTCACGCAGCGAACACAGGGGCAAAGTGCCCGAACCAGCCCCTTTGTACCACGCGCTAACTCATTCACTAGAAAATGGGTCTTCCTTGTCCACTCAGCTGTTTTCTCAGTCGCACTAACACGCTCACTGTACAACCATCCATTATCAGCCATCCTCTGCTTTATTGGGAGCCAAACCACATACATAGCATTTATATCAAATAGGAAATTAAATGCATCATATTTTTATTTATTTTACCGGGCGAAACGCATGCATCAACCTACATCTCTACTAGGTGGGCTCCTAGCAGCCGCCGGACCCGTAGTTGGCTACGTTCTCCATGCTCTACCCCGGTCCAAGTCAGAATTTCGGCAGCACCTCCCCGCTGCTCTCCCGATACACGTCTCGGCAAAAAGCCGAGAGGATGTGCATCCGGAGAACAACGGGGAGGCGCCGCCGAAATCCTGACTCGGACCGGAGTAGAACATGGAAAACGTAGACAACTACGCATCCGCCGACTGTCCCATAAATGCCGCAAGCGTTACGGTTCAAAATATGCGGACCACTAATGCATATTTATCCGCGTAACGCTCGCGGACGGGAAGTGACACCTAGGTTACGCAACTTGACTTGGAAAATGAATCTAGTGACATAAGAAAATGCGGAGAAGGGGAGGCGATGTTTTAGCTTACCCTCGGCTGTAGAGGAAGTAGTCCAACAACCGAGTGTCGATGTCGGCGACCGTCGAGAAGCGCGTCAAGATCCGGGATCGTCACGCCGGGGTGCTCATGATGAGGCGGTCACCACATGGCCTATTTTTGTTTCAATCAAAACAAAATCACATTATTAGAACAAATTCACATTTGAATTTCTATTTCCATTATTAAACAAATTCATTTCTATTTCTACTACACATATCGATTTCATTTCTATTTCTTTCCAAATTTCCACTATTCTATTTCTATTGCTATTTCAAATCAATTCTATTTTATTTCTTTTCTATTGCTATGTCATATATATTTCTATTTCTTTCCAAATTTCCACTATTTTATTTCTATTGCTATTTCAATTCTATTTCTATTGCTATCACTTTTCTATTTCTATTTCTTTCCAAATTTCCACTATTCTATTTCTATTGCTATTTCATTTCTATTGCTATTTCTACTAAACAATTAAAGAAAATAGAAAAATTAAAAAAAACAGGGATCTAACCCTAGCTTACCAATGTAGGGAAGAGAGGCCTTGCCGGCAGGGAAGAGCGGACGGGCGGGGCGACACCGGCAGGGGAGAGGAGGAGGGCGGGGCGGCACCGGCAGGGGAGAGGAGGACGGCGCAGAGGAGAGGAGGGCAACGACAGCGAGGGGAGGAGGGCGGCCGGGGGCGGAGCGTGGCGGCGGGCGGCTAGAGGGCAGCGAGGGGAGGAGGGCGGCCGGGGGCTGAGCGTGGCGGCGGGCGGCAGGGAGGGGCGGAGCGTGGCGGCGCGGGAGGGGGGAGAAGCAGAGCTCGGGCTCGGGCTCGGGCGCGATGAGGGAGATGGGTGCGGTGCAGGGGAGATGGGTGCGGTGCGGTGCGGCTCGGGGGAGATGGGTCCGGCTCGACCCGTGTGTGCGCCCTAGCTATGCCGAGGGCCAGGCATATGCCGACGGCTGCCCTCGGCATAGCCATTTTTTTTCTTTTTTCATTTTACTTCCTATTTAATCTCAATTATAGGTATAAAATTATTTTCTAAATTTTATTAATCTCATATTATATTATAAAATATATTAAATTGAAAAAGAAAAAAGGGGCTATGCCGACCGCGCCCAAACCCTAACCCTATGCCGAGGGCTGCCCTCGGCATAGCCCCTTTTTTTTCTTTTTCAATTTATTTTCTATTTTAAATTTTATTAATGTCAATTATATTTATAAAATATATTAATATAGGTCCATGCAAATTTGTTTTAATCTTCTACATTCCCAAGCTATGCGCATAAAAAAAATTACCATATCTTCTACGAAACCCTAATCCGGGAGCCCCGCAGATCTACCCCTTTGACCGGCCTCCGATAACAGTTGACCCATGGACTTTTCTCTTACTTTTTGTTGTATTAGGTCATCGGAACATGTAGTACCAATAATTACCCTATCTTACATCAATATTCCCTCCGGTAAACGAAACCCTAATCCGGGAGCCCCGCGCGGTCTACCCCTTTGACTGCATCCCATCGGGGGTCCCCCGATGGGCATATGCCTCCATTTGAGCTTGGTTAGGTCATAGGTACATGTGGAAACAAGGATCATCCCATATGATCCCAAGTTTCTCTCCGGTTCACGTACGAGGGAGTTCCCCCCTATACATGCAGAATCTGCCTAAGTGTAGGAACCCCCTGTCCGAGAAGCCGGACACACCTGGGGGGGTAGCCTTGGATATAAAACCATCTCAAATCACTTTTGTGCATTCAATGTGGACACACACAAGTTTTGGGGCCATTCCCTAGATCCGATGCTCGATTTCTGACGAAACCCTAGTTCTGTTGACCGCGCGGTCTACCCCTTTGACTGCATCCCATCGGGGGCCCCCCGGTGGGCATATGCCTCCATTTGAGCTTGGTTAGGTCATATGTACATGTGGAAACAAGGATCATCCCATATGATCCCAAGGTTCTCTCCAGTTCACCTCCGAGGGAGTTCCCCCCTATACATGCAGAATCTGCCTAAGTGTAGAACCCCCTGTCCGAGAAGCCGGACACACCCGGAGGGGGTAGCATTGGATATAGAACCATCTCAAATCACTTTTGTGCATTCCATGTGGACACACACAAGTTTTGGGGCCATTCCCTAGATCCGATGCTCGATTTCTGACGAAACCCTAGTTCTGTTGACCGCGCGGTCTACCCCTTTGACTGCATCCCATCGGGGGCCCCCCGGTGGGCATATGCCTCCATTTGAGCTTGGTTAGGTCATAGGTACATGTGGAAGCAAGGATCATCCCATATGATCCCAAGTTTCTCTCTGGTTCACCTCCGAGGGAGTTCCCCCCTGTACATGCAGAATCTGCCTAAGTGTAGGAACCCCCTGTCCGAGAAGCCGGACACACCTGGGGGGGTAGCCTTGGATATAAAACCATCTCAAATCACTTTTGTGCATTCAATGTGGACACACACAAGTTTTGGGGCCATTCCCTAGATCCGATGCTCGATTTCTGACGAAACCCTAGTTCTGTTGACCGCGCGGTCTACCCCTTTGACTGCATCCCATCGGGGGTCCCCCGGTGGGCATACGCCTCCATTTGAGCTTGGTTAGGTCATAGGTACATGTGGAAACAAGGATCATCCCATATGATCCCAAGTTTCTCTCCGGTTCACCTCCGAGGGAGTTCCCCCCTATACATGCAGAATCTGCCTAAGTGTAGGAACCCCCTGTCCGAGAAGCCGGACACACCTGGGGGGTAGCCTTGGATATAAAACCATCTCAATTCACTTTTGTGCATTCAATGTGGACACACACAAGTTTTGGGGCCATTCCCTAGATCCGATGCTCGATTTCTGACGAAACCCTAGTTCTGTTGACCGCGCGGTCTACCCCTTTGACTGCATCCCATCGGGGGCCCCCCGGTGGGCATATGCCTCCATTTGAGATTGGTTAGGTCATAGGTACATGTGGAAACAAGGATCATCCCATATTATCCCAAGGTTCTCTCCGGTTCACCTCCGAGGGAGTTCCCCCCTATACATGCAGAATCTTCCTAAGTGTAGAACCCCCTGTCCGAGAAGCCGGACACACCCGGAGGCGGTAGCATTGGATATAGAACCATCTCAAATCACTTTTGTGCATTCCATGTGGACACACACAAGTTTTGGGGCCATTCCCTAGATCCGATGCTCGATTTCTGACGAAACCCTAGTTCTGTTGACCGCGCGGTCTACCCCTTTGACTGCATCCCATCGGGGGCCCCCCGGTGGGCATATGCCTCCATTTGAACTTGGTTAGATCATAGGTACATGTGGAAACAAGGATCATCCCATATGATCCCAAGTTTCTCTCCGGTTCACGTACGAGGGAGTTCCCCCCTATACATGCAGAATCTGCCTAAGTGTAGGAACCCCCTGTCCGAGAAGCCGGACATACCTGGGGGGGTAGCCTTGGATATAAAACCATCTCAAATCACTTTTGTGCATTCAATGTGGACACACACAAGTTTTGGATCCATTCCCTAGATCCGATGCTCGATTTCTGACGAAACCCTAGTTCTGTTGACCGCGCGGTCTACCCCTTTGACTGCATCCCAACGGGGGTCCCTCGGTGGGCATATGCCTCCATTTGAGCTTGGTTAGGTCATAGGTACATGTGGAAACAAGGATCATCCCATATGATCCCAAGTTTCTCTCCGGTTCACCTCCGAGGGAGTTCCCCCCTATACATGCAGAATCTGCCTAAGTGTAGGAACCCCCTGTCCGAGAAGCCGGACACACCTGGGGGGGTAGCCTTGGATATAAAACCATCTCAAATCACTTTTTTGCATTCAATGTGGACACACACAAGTTTTGGGGCCATTCCCTAGATCTGATGCTCGATTTCTGACGAAACCCTAGTTCTGTTGACCGCGCGGTCTACCCCTTTGACTGCATCCCATCGGGGGCCCCCGGTGGGCATATGCCTCCATTTGAGCTTGGTTAGGTCATAGGTACATGTGGAAACAAGGATCATCCCATATGATCCCAAGTTTCTCTCCAGTTCACGTACGAGGGAGTTCCCCCCTATACATGCAGAATCTGCCTAAGTGTAGAACCCCCTGTCCGAGAAGCCGGACACACCTGGGGGGGGGGTAGCCTTGGATATAAAACCATCTCAAATCACTTTTGTGCATTCAATGTGGACACACACAAGTTTTGGGGCCATTCCCTAGATCTGATGCTCGATTTCTGACGAAACCCTAGTTCTGTTGACCGCGCGGTCTACCCCTTTGACTGCATCCCATCGGGGGCCCCCCGGTGGGCATATGCCTCCATTTGAGCTTGGTTAGGTCATAGGTACATGTGGAAACAAGGATCATCCCATATGATCCCAAGGTTCTCTCCGGTTCACCTCCGAGGGAGTTCCCCCCTATACATGCAGAATCTGCCTAAGTGTAGAACCCCCTGTCCGAGAAGCCGGACACACCCGGAGGGGGTAGCATTGGATATAGAACAATCTCAAATCACTTTTGTGCATTCCATGTGGACACACACAAGTTTTGGGGCCATTCCCTAGATCCGATGCTCGATTTCTGACGAAACCCTAGTTCTGTTGACCGCGCGGTCTACCCCTTTGACTGCATCCCATCGGGGGCCCCCCGGTGGGCATATGCCTCCATTTGAACTTGGTTAGGTCATAGGTACATGTGGAAACAAGGATCATCCCATATGATCCCAAGTTTCTCTCCGGTTCACGTACGAGGGAGTTCCCCCCTATACATGCAGAATCTGCCTAAGTGTAGGAACCCCCTGTCCGAGAAGCCGGACACACCTGGGGGGGGGGGGGTAGCCTTGGATATAAAACCATCTCAAATCACTTTTGTGCATTCAATGTGGACACACACAAGTTTTGGGGCCATTCCCTAGATCCGATGCTCGATTTCTAACGAAACCCTAGTTCTGTTGACCGCACGGTCTACCCCTTTGACTGCATCCCATCGGGGGTCCCCCGGTTGGCATATGCCTCCATTTGAGCTTGGTTAGGTCATAGGTACATGTGGAAACAAGGATCATCCCATATGATCCCAAGTTTCTCTCCGGTTCACCTCCGAGGGAGTTCCCCCCTATACATGCAGAATCTGCCTAAGTGTAGGAACCCCCTGTCCGAGAAGCCGGACACACCTGGGGGGTAGCCTTGGATATAAAACCATCTCAAATCACTTTTGTGCATTCAATGTGGACACACACAAGTTTTGGGGACATTCCCTAGATCTGATGCTCGATTTCTGACGAAACCCTAGTTCTGTTGACCGCGCGGTCTACCCCTTTGAATGCATCCCATCGGGGGCCCCCCGGTGGGCATATGCCTCCATTTGAGCTTGGTTAGGTCATAGGTACATGTGGAAACAAGGATCATCCCATATGATCCCAAGTTTCTCTCCGGTTCACGTACGAGGGAGTTCCCCCCTATACATGCAGAATCTGCCTAAGTGTAGAACCCCCTGTCCGAGAAGCCGGACACACCCGGAGGGGGTAGCATTGGATATAGAACCATCTCAAATCACTTTTGTGCATGCCATGTGGACACGCACAAGTTTTGGGGCCATTCCCTAGATCCGATGCTCGATTTCTGACGAAACCCTTGTTCTGTTGACCGTGCCATCTACCCCTTTGACTGCATCCCATCGGGGGTCCCCCGGTGGGCGTATGCCTCCATTTGAGCTTGGTTAGGTCATAGGTACATGTGGAAACAATGATCATCCCATATGACCCCAAGGTTCTCTCCGGCTCACCTCCGAGGGAGCTCCCCTGAGACTGCATCCCTTTCGTGCTACTTCTCTCCTGCCTTTTTTTCCCGCCCACCCTTTCCCGCTGCTTCTCTCCCACCCTTTTTTCCCCCCCACCCTTTCCCGCTCCTTCTCTCCCGCCTTTTTTTTCCCGCTCATTCTCTCCCGCCAAGTTTTCCCGCCCACCCTTTCCCGCCCATTCTCTCCCGCCAAGTTTTCCCGCCGTTTCAGCCCCTCGTCGGCCTATATATAGCCATGTCTTCTCCACTAACGGCACCAGCAACATTTCTCCCCTCATCACTTCTCTCATCCAACAGCACCACAAAATCCTCTGAGCTGAGCTACCGCTGAGATGGCTCCTCGTCCCCGTAGCAACACGAGCTTCATCGGCGTTCGCCTGCGGCCTGCGGGGCATTTCACGGCTGAAATCACCGCCGGTGGAACGCGTGTGTGGCTCGGCACCTTCTACACGAAGGAGGCTGCTGCCCGCGCATACGACGTTGCGGCTTGGAGGTTTGGCCGGCCGCGCCACGAAATGAACTTCCCGGAGGTCAGGTCTCTGACGGAAGCTCAGAGACTCTCTACTGAGCCGCTACTTCGCTCACAGGGTGAAGCGCGGCGGTACAGGTCTGGCCAGCGGCGGATTGATACCACCGAGGCGGACGAGCAGTTCATGGCACAGTGGCGCAGAGACCATCCCGGAGCCGTCGAGGCAGAGCGCGCATTCTGGAAGGACAAGCAGACGTACAGGAGAGAGAGGAGGGCGGGGAAGCGGCAGAGGAAGGCCGCGGTTGAAGCAGAGTACGCCAAAGGAGAGGCGTCGACATGGGGGGAGGATGATGAACGGTGGTCGTGGAACCTCACAACCACCGCTTCAGAGGACACCCCCAGCGAGGATGAAGATTTCGACTTCTCTGATTAATATGTGTGTGTCGAGTCCGTGTGTCTAGCGGGTCATGCGTCGACCCAGTGTTAAGTGCTTTGTTCGTGTGTGGGTGTAGTTCTTTAAATGTTTTGGTTTGTGTGTGGGTCTAGTTCTTTAAGTGTTTTGGTTCCTGTGTGGGTGTAGTTTCTTTAAGTGTTTTGGTTCCTGTGTGTGGGTGTAGTTCTTTAAGTGTTTCGGTTCGTGTGTGGGTCTAGTTTTTAAGCGCTTTGGTATGTGTGTGGGTCTAGTTATTTAAGTGTTTTGTATCGTGTGTGGGTCTTAAGTTCTTAAATGTATCACTTTTCTCTCGAGTTCACCTCCGAGGGAGTTCCCCCCTATACATCCAGAATCTGCCTAAGTGTAGGAACCCCCTGTCCGAGAAGCCGGACACACCTTGGGGGATAGCCTTGGATATAAAACCATCTCAAATCACTTTTGTGCATGCCATGTGGACACACACAAGTTTTCCAGCGATTCCGATGCTCCGGTGGTCTGTATCTTGGAAAACCCTAGGGCGGGGACCCCGCAGATCTACCCCTATAGCTTTCTCCGTGCGAGGGTTTACCAGTGGACTTTTTTATTTGTTTTGCTTTATTTAGGACATATGTCCATAGGTTGGGCATACTTTACCATAAAATAGGCTCCGTTTGAGCCGTGGCGGGAGTTTCCACATACAGATCCTGGATTTTACCAAGTGCTAGCCCATGTATGCGGAAATCGTCAACGCCGGGTACAGGCAAGGTTAGCCAAACCCTAGGGCGGGGACCCCGCAGATCTACCCCTAGGGTTAGGGTTAGGGATAGGATCCGGGTGAGGTTTAGGGTTACCAAAATGTTCGCAAAATAGAAAGTTGGCCCGCAGAAGCGGGAAACCCTAGGGCGGGAATGGCCTCGGTTAGGGTTAGGGTTGGAGTTAGGGTTAGCAATGGAATTGTTCCTAAATGTTTAAGGACATATATGTACATCGATAGCAGAAGTTGGGCCTAGTGGCTCCGGTTGACCCGTCTGCGAAGAGCGTCACCCGTGGGACCTACATATATGCCATCTACGAATTCTTAAAAAATAGAACCTTTTTTACATAATTCATACTAGTAAATAAATAATAGAAACATAATATAAAGTAATATGAGAGAGAGAAAAAAGAAAAAAATAAAAAAAGCTATATGCCGAGGGTGGCCGTCGGCATAGGGGGGCCATGCCCTATGCCGAGGGTAGCCCTCGGCGTCTTACCTGACGCCGTGAGAGGGCAGTGACGGCGCGGATGGAGCAGGCCCTATACTGGTGTCTACGCCGAGGGCCAGGTAGACACCGACGGCTGCCCTCGGCGTAGAAACCTCTACGCCGACGGCAAGTACACGCCGACGGTCGTCTTCCGGCGCTGCCCCGGCGAGGCCGTACGCCGACGGCCCCGATAAAATGCCCTCGGCGTAGGGTTTGGCCGTCGGCATATCCGGCCATTCCTGTAGTGTTCGATCAATCGCGATACATCGTACAGGATGTAAATACTAATTCCTTTCGGTTTCACCAATACTAGCTCGCGGCATCTCCTTCCAGCTAATCCTACTCAAACAAGTTCCATACGAACTCATGACTGTTTGACTCATGGCCCAAACAAAATCCACCATATATACCCCGTCTCGTCAACGCTGATCCCCGCACAAAGAGATTCGCTCGCAAACAATACTCGAAACCGTGAATTCCGTCGGCAACACAAGTCCTGGATCGACGGATTAGCATGCGACGCGAGGTGGTCGGCACATCAGCAAGTCGACGGCGGTGAGCGCAGCCAGAAGTTGAGGAGCCTCTCGGCGGTGGCGCCGGTCCGTCGAGTTCGATGCCAGCGCAGGAGTGTGGGCCGGCCATCGAGAGCATGACGACGCTTGCAGCGGGAAGGTGGGGAGGCGGCCGTGGCGCGCGGGGGATCCCAGCGAAGGCGTCCGGGCTTAGCGCGTTGTGCTGGGCAGGGCATGGTTCAGGCGCATCCCGTCGCCGAGGTGTTCTTACGCGTAACGGCCAACGTTTTGAGGCCCCACGCGCAGGT
Source organism: Lolium perenne (assembly GCF_019359855.2). Classification (NCBI taxonomy): domain Eukaryota; kingdom Viridiplantae; phylum Streptophyta; class Magnoliopsida; order Poales; family Poaceae; genus Lolium; species Lolium perenne. Next base: position 318,929,348 of record NC_067245.2, read on the forward strand.
CCGACGAGGCGCAACAGGCCATCTGATTTAGCATGTGGTGATCAAACTTTAGCCGCTGATTCCTCAGACCTCAGTTGGGTCGTTGCTGGTGCTGTTGTTAATACTCTCCCGAGGCAATCGTGTGGGGAGCCTCCACCGGCTGGCTTTCTCTACAAATCGCAAGGGCGGGCAACGCATCGGATCCTGGATTTATCTGCACGCTGACCCCGTTGTGTGCAAGCTACGGACCCGGAGTCCACGCCTCCTATACAGTATCCTACGCTGGCTTCTTTTCTCCATGGAAGCAGTAGTCACATCTATCTTGTGTCCTCCCTGAACAGAGCGGTCTGCATACCAGGTCGACGACAAGGTTAGCAGCCTCAGCCAGCCAATCCCTGGATTCGGGCATCCTCCCTCTGTCGGTTGCCGGAATTGTAGTTGCAGACCTAGATCATCTTGAGCGAGTCGGAAGGATTACAAGAATAACAAACTTGAGCGAGTATGGTGCTACGCTGCGCACTGGATCGACGTGCAATACGCCAATACCACACCCTCGCATGTAGCTCTACTACTAACTGCTCTACTTGGTTGTTGTGTGGAGCACACCTGACCGCTAAGGCGCTAATGTTATTCTGAAGCAGAAAACTAACACTAGGTACTCAATGTTCAATTTCAATCCCAGCCAAACAGGTTAGATCTCAGAAAGCAGAATATATAGGACTGCATTTTCATGGTATATTTTTTCTCTTGCTTCTAGGATCGTGTTTGGTGCTTTTATGTGTTCTACTGAGATGTTCTATCGATGGCTTCAAGAAGATTCCTCACATTGGATGACTTTTTTCTTGTGGAGGAATTCACATGCCAGTGTTTGGAATGACCAGAACATTGGTTTCCTAATCTGAAAAGAAGAAATGTGTTCATATATTTTGCAATGGGCGCATGGAATAGAAAGATCAAATAGCAAGCAAGGAATCTGTTGGATGTGTTTTTAATAAACATATAATAGTCTCATGTGTTTGTTGCATATAATAGTTCCATACGTTCTGAAAATTAACCCGTAACAATGACAGCAATTGTTGTATGAGTATTGGAAAATTAAAATTAACCCGTTGCAACGCACGGGCAATTTTCCTAGTACTTATATAATGCAGATGAATCGACAACGGATGTATGGTGACCGATGCCATCCCGAGTTTATTACTGGCATGCATTATTTTCTCAACGTGGCTGAGGCAAACATGCGGTCGAATGGTTTCATTTGTTGTCCATGTAGTTCCTGTAAGAATACGAAGGATTACTCTACCTCAAAAACCCTTCACGTCCACCTGCTTGAGAACGGTTTCATGCCCGGCTATAATTGTTGGACCAAGCACGGAGAAAGAGGGGTTATAATGGAAGACAACGAAGAAGAAGAGGATGATGAAAACTATCCTATATTCACTAAAGACGGTGATAGTAGAATGGGAGAGACGAAGCTGAAGAAGAGCCCATTTTTGATGAGCCCGATGACGATTTGGGTCGGGCCATTCTTGATGCGAAGATAAACCGCGGAAGTGAAAAGGAGAGGTTGAAGTTGGAGAAAATGTTATAGGATCACAACAAACTGTTGTACCCAAATTGCGAAGATGGCCAGAAAAGGCTGGGTACCACACTGAAATTGCTACAATGAAAGGCAGAGAATGGTACTTCTGACAATGGATTTGAAAAGTTGCTGAAAATAATAAAGAAGATGCTTCCAGGGGAGAACGTATTGCCCTCTAGTACGTACGAAGCAAATAATGTTGTCTGCCCTCTAGGATTAGAGTTGCAGAAGATACATGCATGCATCACTGACTGCATCCTCTACCGCGAGGAGTACGGGAATTTGAATGCATGCCCGGTATGTGGTGCATTGCGGTATAAGCTCAGGCGAGATGACCCTGGTGATGTTGAGGGCGAGTCGTGCCCCAGGAAGAGGGTTCCTGCCAAGGTGATAAGGTATGCTCCTATAATACCACGGTTGAAACGTTTGTTCCAAAACAAAGAGCATGCCAAGTTGTTGCGATGGCACAAAGAGGACCGTAAGAAAGATGCGATGCTGAGACACCCCGCTGACGGGTCGTAGTGGAGAAAAATCGACAGAGAGTTCAAGTCATTTTCAGATGACGCAAGGAACTTAAGATTTGGTCTAAGTACAGATGGCTTTAATCCTTTCGGGGAGCAGAGCTCCAGTCATAGCACATGGCCAGTGACTCTATGTATCTATAACCTTCCTCCTTGGTTGTGCATGAAGCGGAAGTTCATTATGATGCCAGTGCTCATCCAAGGCCCAAGGCAACCCGGCAACGACATTGATGTGTACCTGAGGCCATTGGTTGAAGAACTTTTACAGTTGTGGCGTGAAGAAGGTGTCCCTGTGTGGGATGAGCACGAACAAAATGAATTTAACCTACGAGCGTTGTTGTTTGTAACCATCAATGATTGGCCTGCTCTTAGTAACATTTCAGGACAGTCAAACAAGGGATACAATGCATGCACACACTACTTAGGTGAGACTGACAGTATATATTTGGGAAACAAGAATGTCTACCTAGGGCATCGTCGATTTCTTCCAAAACAACATCACATAAGAAAGAGAGGAAAGCATTTCAGAGGTGAGGCAGATAACCGAACGAAGCCTACCCGCCCTACTGGGGATGTTATATATGATATGGTCAAGGATTTAAAAGTGATCTTTGGAAAGTGTCCTAGCGGACAATCTGTTCCGCATGATGTTGACGGACACGTACCCATGTGGAAGAAGATGTCTATATTTTGGGAGCTACCCTATTGGAAAATCCTGGAGGTTCACTCTGCAATCGACGTAATGCACGTGGCGAAAAATCTTTGCGTGAACCTGCTAAACTTCTTGGGGTGTATGGGAAGACAAATGATACACCGGATGCACGGCATGACCAGCAATGTATCCACGAAGGGAATAACCTGAATCCAGAGAAGTATCAAGGTACTGCCAGCTACGCTCTTACCAAAGAAGAGAAGGAGATCTTTTTTGAAGTCCTGAGTCGCATTAAGGTCCCGTCTGGCTTCTCGTCGAATATAAAGGGAATAATAAACATGTCAGAGAAAAAGTTTCAAAACCTAAAGTCTCATGACTGCCACGTGATTATGACACAATTACTTCCGGTTGCATTGAGGAGGCTTCTGCCGGAAAATGTTCGAGTACCCATTGTGAAGCTATGTGCGTTCCTCAATGCAATTTCTCAGAAGGTGATCAATCCACTAACTCTACAAAATTTACAGAAGGATGTGGTGCAATGTCTAGTCAGCTTCGAGTTGGTGTTCCCACCATCCTTCTTCAATATTATGACACATCTCCTCGCTCACCTGGTTGAAGAGATTGGCGTTCTCGGTCCTATATTTCTACACAACATGTTCCCCTTTGAGAGATTCATGGGAGTTTTAAAGAAATACGTTCATAACCGTGCTAGGCCAGAAGGAAGCATCTCCAAGGGCTATGGAACAGAGGAGGTCATTGAGTTTTGTCTTGACTTTATTCCTGACCTTAAGCCGATCAGTGTTCCTGAATCGCGCTATGAGGGGAGACTGCGTGGAAAAGGCACGCTAGGAAAGAAAGCAACAATGTGTATGGACGGACATTCTTTCACTCAAGCACACTACACAGTTCTACATAATTCCAGTTTGGTGGCTCCGTATATAGTGGAACACAAGAATATTTTACGCTCGGAATACCCGGAGCAGTGTGAAGATTGGATTGATGGAGAACACATGAAGACTTTCAGCGGTTGGTTGCAAACACGTCTCATTAATGGCACTGATGAAGAACAGCTATACTTGTTGGCCAAGCAACCATCTTCGACTATATCGACTTTTCAAAGGTACGAGATAAATGGGAATACATTTTACACGATCGCCCAAGATAAAAAGAGCACCAACCAAAATAGTGGTGTCCGCTTTGATGCAGCAGAGGACAATAGGAAGAAGGTCACATATTATGGGTACATAGAGGAGATATGGGAACTTGACTATGGACCTACTTTCAAGGTCCCTTTGTTCCGGTGCAAATGGTTCAACCTGAAAGACGGGGTACAGGTAGACCCGCAGTACGGAATGACTACAGTGGATCTCAAGAATCTAGGGTACGACACCGAACCATTCGTCCTAGCCAGTGAAGTGGCTCAGGTTTTTTATGTGAAGGACATGTCTACCAAACCGAAAAAAAGAAAAGAAAGGCAAGAGGACACATCATACGATGAGCCAAAGCGCCACATAGTTCTTTCATGAAAAAGAAACATCGTGGGATTAGAGGACAAGACAGACATGTCAGAAGATTATAATAAGTTTGATGATATTCCACCCTTCAAGGTGAAAACTGACCCAATTATCATGTTAAATAATGAAGATTGTCCATGGTTGCATCGTAATCAGAAGAAAGGGAAACACACGAAGAAAACTCAGAAGACTAGATAGGGATCATAACTTGTGTATCTCAATATGGAAATCACTTTCCCATTTATTTTTGTGTAATGATGTTACTGTATGTAAGATATTAACAATGGAGATGGTTGGCTTGTTTTACTAGTTAAGTAGCTTTCACGGGCTTGCAGGAAAAATTTTCCTAGGCGGAGCTTCCGAAGATGTCCTAGGGCGTGAGCACCAACAACATCTTCGAGAAGCTCCGCCACGGGAGATTTCCCAACCCTTTCCCCAACACTGTTAGAGGAGATGGAGTCTTTCACGGGCTTGCAGGAAAAAAATTCCGAGACGGAACTTCCGAAGATGCCGTAGGGCGTGTGCACCAATGACATCTTCGAGAAGTTCCACCACGGGAGATTTCCCAACCCTTTCCCCAACACTGTTAGAGGAGATGGAGTCTTTCACGGGCTTGCAGGAAAATAAATTCCGACGCGGAACTTCCGAAGATGCCGTAGGGCGTGTGCACCAACGACATCTTCGAGAAGTTCCGCCACGGGAGATTTCCCAACCCTTTCCCCAACACTGTTAGAGGAGATGGAGTCTTTCACGGGCTTGCAGGAAAAAATTCCGAGGCGGAACTTCCGAAGATGCCGTAGGGCGTGTGCACCAACGACATTTTCAGAAGTTCCGCCACGGGACATTTCCCAACCCTTTCCTCCATCCATCTGGCTTCCTCTTCTTCCTCCATATGCTCACCACCAGCTCTAGGTTCCTCTTCTTCCTCCTCCTCATCATCATCGGCGTCAGCCACGATGAAGCCACCAGCTCTGAGTTCCTCTTCTTCCTCCTCCTCATCATCATCGGCGCCACTGCGTTCCCGCCTATTTTCTTCCCGCGCCACTGCGTTCCCGCCTATTTTCTTCCCGCGCTTTCCACCGTTTCCCGCCTCTGTCTTCCCGCCATTTTTCACTATATATATGTAGGCTTGGCCTCCATTTCCATATCACATCTAGACTCATATCTGCAAACCTCATCACTCTCTCCCATGGCTTCCATCGTATCTCTAAACCCCCAGGAGGCGGAGGCGCTTTGCGCCTCGAACTACCCCTGCCCGCCGGGCTACCGCGTCCCCACCGGCTAGATGCTGAGCGTCGGAGGCGTACCGGTCCCTCCTGTCCCTCTAGGTGTGGCGCGCCAAATGGCCATCACGAACCACTACTACTTCGAGCTCACGCCAGAGCAGCGGAGGAATCCCCAGTGGCATCCCGACTACATCCCGACTTGGGACGGCTTCTTCATCAATTGGCATGAGAGTCCGCTTGCCAGGCACGAGGAGGACGGCCCGCCTCCTTCGAACTTCAACGAGGCCAGCCGTCGGCTGTGTTGGCGCGGCCGGATTCTCCAGAGCGTCATGGCCTACCGTGGCCCCCGCCTGCGCTACCCTCAGTATCAGCCTACGCGTGCTCACCCACCGAGGTTCGACTACCGCGACCCCGATGCCAGCGACGACGACGTCGGCGACTACGACGACTACAGTGGCGACGTTTATAGGGCTAGGCATGACTATGAATGAATCACTCCAACATTCGAAAACAAATTCGGCCGATTGTGACTTAATCTGGCCATGTATCTTAATTTTCAGTTGAGCTATGTACTTTAATTCCAGTTCAATTGTAATAAAATTTTATTCCCGCCCATTATTTCCCGCCCTTTTCCTCCCTTCCTTTTCTTCCCGCCCTTTTCCTCCCGCCCTTTTCCTCCCGCCCATTTCTCCCGCTCTTTTCTTCCCGCCCTTTTCCTCCCACCCTTTTCTTCCCGGCCATTTCCTCCGTCATTTGGCCCGAGGTAAGATTGTCGAGGAAAAAAAGCGCCCATTATAAAAAAAAGCGTGTAAATATGAACATTATATAGTATATATGAACATTTAAAAATGCGTGCAAATATGAACATTATATAGTATATATGAAAATTTAAAAATGCGTGCAAATATGTCATATATATATTATATATGAACATTTAAAATAGAAACAGAAACAGAAATAGAAATAGCAAAACAGAAAAAGAAATAGCAAAACAGAAAAAAACCCTTTGGTACCGGTTGTTGGGGGAGAACCGGTAACAAAGGCCTTTGGTACTGGTTGGTGGGGAGAACCGGTACCAAAGGTCCTCTCCACGGTTTCTTCCCTTAGCCGCTGCGAATCGACCACCATTCATCGACATTTCCCCGCAGTCGTTCGCCGTTGTCCACCGCAGCCACGCCCCGCTCCCCGGCGCCAAGCCGCCGCCGCTACCCTACCCCCGCTCGCCGGCAAGCAGGTGAGTCCCCGCGCCTCCTCCCCTTGCCCCCCTCCCCCCGCTCGTCGGCAAGCAACGTAGTCCGCCGACGCCGCCGACGCCAGCCACGCTGCCTCTCCTCCGTCTTCGTCGCCACCGCGCTAGCAGACACCTACGCCAAGGCCAGCCGCCACGCTCAGGGTCTTCGTCGCCACCACGCTCAGGGTGTTCGACGAAATGCCAACACGGGTGCGTTCGAGCACCTGGCCCTTGCACATGTTGGGCGGGCAGGTGCCGAGGCCGCAGCCGTGCGGGCCGGCGTGGAAGTCGTGGAGCGCCGCGATGCGGAGGTGGCCGTCGGCGTCGACGCGGCTCGGGTTGGTGTTTATCTCGGAGAAGTAGCCCGGGAGGCCGTGGTGGTCGAGGATGGTCTCGATGAAGAAGCGGTTGGCGTCGCTGAGGACCCTGAGGTCGCAGCCGAGGCCGTAGGTGGCCTTGATGGCGGCGACGACATGCGGGTCGATGGGCGCCGCCCTCAGCACCTCGGCGACGTCGTGGAGAGTCTTGCCCCGCGCGTGCAGCTCCCCCATGACGGTGTCGATGAGGGTGTTCCAGGGCATGGTGGGCAGGAGGCGGTCGAACAGCTCGGTGGTGCCGAGGCCGTCGACATGGCCAGTCGACGGGGCAGCAGCCAACGATGCGGAGCAGGGGCCGCGTAGAGAAGCGTCGCGCGCTGGGTGCATTGGAGGCCGGGGCGTGGCCAGGTGATGAGGAGGGGCGGCCACACGCGGGCGGCGTCGAGCTCTGGAAAAGGAGGCGCTCGGGACGGTGCTGCAGGGCTGTGGTCATCTATCAATGTTGATAAAAAAATCTCATGTCGATTGGAGAGAACAACTACACAGCGTCACGGCCCGCTCAGTTATTGGGTAATCGATGGCGCCACGGCGTCCGTGAGTGGTTGTCGACATCGCCAACCGTCGTGTCGGGTCAGCAAAATCAGGGGTTTAAATGGGCTGCCTTTTGACTCTAACTAAGACCCTGTCGTGCGTCCACGGGCTGAGGCTACTCGACGTGGTGGCGCCCGAGCTTGGCACCATGGCGGTGCACTTGGGCTTAAGTCCTTGCATACCATGGCGGTGCACTTGGGCTTAAGTCCTTGCATACCCGGTCTCTGCAAGAAAATATAAAGACTAGCTAGTTATTGTTAGCTCCTAGAAAATACATAAATGAGTTGTTCAGTGGGGTCATATCGTTAGCACTGTTGTACAATTGTAATAATATATGTTACTCCTAAGTATATATGTGAAAGGCCTCGCACATTTTGTAGTGACATTGAGCTATGGAGGACGGCCCCTTCATCCGAGATGAGGAGCAAGAAGAAATGGTGCAAAAATTGATATATGAGAGTGCCCGTGGACCAGAACCCGATGGAGAACCCGATGGAGATGACGATGATTTCGGCTCACAATTTCTGAACGATGTCGGTGAGGGACTTGAGTCTGAAGAAAGAAGAGACGACGAAGTGTCCTTAACAAACTCCGGCGAGGTGTATATTTATATATCAAGGCTATGTTCATCAATAGATGCATTGATTTATTTGTATTGCACTTATTAACGAATCATTTTTCTTTTAGCCTTCTGGATCATCGAGCAAATTTGTTAAAAAGCAATGAGGCCCGATGCAACATGTATCGGGAGAGGGTAGGTTAGCCCTCACCGTATTTAAGGATAGTGGTGAACCGGTGGAACTCAAAGAGTACCGCCGTAAATTTATAAATCAAGCTGGAGTTCTTGTTAGGGATCATGTACCGATCAGCATTGTAGAGTGGCATAAGCCGAAGTACGCGGGGGGTGAAGCTAGTTATGTCAATGATACTCTAAAACTTTTTCTTTGGGACAGTCTACTGACACACTTCAGCCTACCGGAAAACATGACGGAAGGCCAGAAGAAGAAATTCAAGGAATGGACTCTTAAGAAGATGGCCACACAATTCCAGACCTTGAAGAAAAATTTATGGGCCAAATATGAAGATGAAGATCCAGTATTCATTGAAAGTCTAGTGAAGATAAAAGCGCACTGGCCCGCATTTAAGAGGTATAAGAAATCGTCTACTGCTGTGTCCCGGTCAGTCACAAATACGAAAAATGCTGCAAAGAAGATACATTTCCATCATTTGGGGTCAGGTGGCTACAAGACTGCCATTCCAAAGTGGAGAGCATTTGAAGCTAAACTGATGGATGCAGGAATCATTCTACAGACATGGGACTGGCCCGACCGGTCCAAGTTCTGGTTGTTCGCGCATGGGGCAGGGTTGGACCCAAAGACAGGGCAGATCGTTGCGAAGGGAAAATGGAAGGAAAAAATTGTAGAAGTCACGACGCAGCTTGTAGCTGCAATTGAAAAAGTTAGAAAGGGAGAATACATTCCCGATAGAGAGAATGACGAGCTGACACTCGCTCTGGGGAATCCTGAACATGTTGGACGAATACGAGCCCTCCCAGGTGTCACCATGAACGAAGCGTGGCCGGAGTGCGCTGACAGTTATAGAAGCCGTTCGAGAAAGAAGAGGCAGGTGACATAGGCATACCGAGTAGGCCTGCCGAATAAAGTACCCGGGTAATCTGGCAAAGATGTGAGGCCCACGACTCGAAGCTTTGGAGGCCCAGAAGCCCAGAGATTGCGGATAAGGAATATAGAGTTGTATTAGGAATTATGTAACAATATAGGAAAGGCCCAACGCGCCTTCTCGCAGTTTGTAACTTGTACGGCACGAAATCCCTCGGCTCCACCTCCTATATAAAGGGGAGCCGAGGGAAGAGAAAAGGATCGGATCAATTGTCAATAGAACCATCGTAACTTCTGCCAAAACACCTTTGTCGGCTGAAACCTTTGAAATCTACTTGCCCTCTACTTCATACGAAACCCAAAGTCTACAATCCATAGGCATTGACGAGTTAATCACTTGTCAATTGGCGCCGTCTGTGGGAACTGGAGGTGGCAAGGTCTAGATTTCGATGGCATCGTCAACATCATCATCTACTGCAAGCAACGCGATGGACGGAGGTAAACGAGTCCAACCTGATCTCGTCGATTTTGTTCCTCACCCTCCCGCCCGTTCGCATGCATATGCTCATCTGGAGGAGTCGACGGAGATGACGTTCGGGAGCTTCCGCTTCCTCGTCAGAAAAGAAGGATCGCATCGTCTCGCGGCACCGATTTTCTCGGGACCGTCAACGATCGATTCCGATTTTTCGGGATCGTCAGCATCATCCATCGAGTCAGGCGACGAGGAAGTCTCGCCGCCATGCTTCACCAAGCCCGCCAACGGCGGGGCACTCACCGATCTGTTCGGTGACATGACTTTCGGGTCGTTCACGGGTTCCGATCTGGAAAGCGACTCGATAAACTTCAATAGCAACGGCTTCACCAACTTCGACTTCATCGACAACTCTACTGCTATTAGGGAGATCTTCACCGATCTATACGACGGTGTCATCGACCCTGAGGTTGAAGAGAACACAACTGCAATATATCACCAAATCTGCGTGATCGGGGGAACAAGCCGACAAGAGGATAAAGCGTCTGAGGCTTTCGATGATTTGGGTAATCCTTACATCGAACCCGCAGATCTCACGCGTGGAACTGGTAATAAGTACATCGGAACCACGCCGCGGGAAAAAGTACAGCTGCCGCAGGAAGCATGGGATAGAGCCCAGAGAGCCATGGATGGCACAGAGCCGATGACCACTACAGCTACGCCGCAAGCGTTGCAAGCTTATCAATATAAAATCGCTCGTTCTAAGCGAGAGCTAGAAAATCAAATGGCACTACTCGACAAAAGAAAAGCTGTAGATGCTACATCAACTGAGCGCAGGGCCAACCTGAGTCGACACTCGAGAACTTCGGGAGATAGTCACAGGAACACCCGCTCAAGAGCAAGATCTCGACTGGCAGACTTGCCCGAGCAGGATTGGGAGAACTTTATCCAAAATCTCGACATGTCCTTTATGTCAATAGACACGAGAGGGCACATCATCCCGAAAACTCCGGAGGCGGGGTATATGGCGACACATGCTTACCTAATGGCATCCAAACCACCTCAAGGAGATCCTAGGGCATCACTATACCAGATGGCCATGGCAGGAGTCGGTGTTATGGGGGCAGCAATAGCAGGAAGAGAAGTTACACCACAACCCGAAAGTGCTCCACATAGAAACAGTCCAAGACAAAATAGTCCCCGACCCACTACGGTGGCGGCACGAGACGCTCCAAGAGATGGTGACGCGAGGAACACGGTGACCCAGTCTCGAGTCGACAGAGCACGAGAGGAAAGGAGTCGCGAAAATAGAACACGAGAATGTCGACATTCACCAGAAGTTAATGACGAGGACATATGCGGACTCCCTTACTTTACCCGACGGGTTCGCAAAACTCGAGTGCCCTCTAGCTTCAAGTTACCTGACAACTATAAAAAGTTCGACGGACTGCAAGATCCAGATGATTGGCTAGTCGATTATCTAGAGACAATAAAGCTGATGGGTGGAACCAGAGCAACAGCCATGCAGAGTATTCAGGTCCACCTCAGCGGAGCAGCAAGATCTTGGTTGAAGAAGTTACCGGAAGGATCCATCGACAGTTGGGAAACTTTCGAGGACTTGTTCATGAGGAATTTCCATTCCACGTGCAAGAAACCAGCATCAATAGAGAAGTTAAGGACTTGCAAGCAGAAGTCGGATGAGTCAATGAGGATGTACATCCAGCGCTAGAGCATCATAAAAAACTCGGCTGAACACGTATCTGATGAAAGGGCAATCGACGCGTTTGTTGCAGGAATCCGAAGAAGAGATCTAATTGAAGAGTTGGGAAGGTCCAACCCCAGAATGATAGCAGAACTCGTGGAAATAGCGAATCGCTGGGCTGATGGGGAGGATGCTGTTCATAACAAACGGCAGAGGTCACCTGAGGAAGACCGCAACAGAAATAACAATCAAAATAGGTGATGTTTTCGCCACTTCACAGATTATGATGGTCCCAGCCAAGTAGTGGCTGGCTTCCGAGGAAACAATGGGGGAAATCATCGGGACGATTACCAAAGGAGCAACAATCAGCGCAACGATCATAGAGATGCACCGAGTTCCAGCAGACAGAATAATCGGCCAAGGTTTCCAAGGCCGTACAACGTGTCACCCGAAGATCTGCTGAACGGGCCGTGCCAGATGCACTTCTACCTTGACAATGATGGAAGAGATAGTCGGGCCATCTTCAGAAAGATTGCCGAACTTTCCAAGCTTTGCGGAGATATACGGAGAACGCAAACACACAAGCAGCAAGCAGGGGATACATACAGGGGCCAAGGAGTGAAGTTCACCTGCCACCACCACCCGCAATTACTAGTGCGTATCAGCATCAATTGCAACTTGCGGCACCTCCGGGCAACAATGGTGACTTCATAGATACAACGGGAGCAGTGTCGATGATACAGAAGGTGCAGCTGCTTGAGAAAAATCAGAGGGCACCTGATCAGCAGCTGTTTCTACAAGATCCTCAAGCCGATGCCGCCCCATCTCAGCGAAGAAGCAGTGTGGCTTCCTCACATCTTGAAGGATGTGGAGCAAGCTACCCCGTGGATTATGTCACGGAGAAGACAGATTGCGAGCTACATGTGCCAATGAGGAACATGTCCATTAAGGTGGCGGTCGGCTATGTTTACCCAAATGAAGATGGAGCAACGCACCATCATATGCCCATTCTAGCTGGCTATGCTCGTGTCGGGGTGGATGACGTTGTGACGGGTTATGAAACAATGGAGCTTGATTTTCCTGGAGGTGACAATGAGAAGACAATGGGCGATGTCAAGCGTGGTTTCTCCCTATGGAACAAGAAATACATCGTCCTTTCGCCAAGGCCACCGACTCCTCCTCGTAGCAGTCCACATGAGCAGCAATGGCCATCGACTCCTCCTGGTAGCAGTCCACATGAGCAGCAAAGTTCAAACCTACCTGAGAGGGACCCCAGTGCGAGTCCACCATCTCGATATCCTCCGCGTAAGAAAGCGCCCGTTAAGCGAAACTGTTCGCCAGCTAGGAAGAGACCTAGAAAGGAGAAACCACTTCCGCCTATTGAGAAGTTACCTTGGGAAAAAACTATCGAGGAAAACATCGAAACCTGTAAGTCCGAGGTGGAAGCCCATTTTGCTAAGAAAGTGCCAGAGATACCTTTTGAGAAGACACTAGATCCGATGAAAGTTGTGCGTACCATTGAGAATCCATATGACCCTATACCATCGCCGCTATCTGACTATAGGTGTTCTATTGAAAGGTCATATGACGAGATGGTGCTGGCGAAAAAACCCGATCAATCGGTGGTCTAGGCGAAAAAAGGGAAACAAGTGCACCAGCTCGGAGAACAACCCGTTTAATCGGTCCCCCCTCTCAAGGTGTTTGACGAGAAGGCCGTTGAAAGTTCTCGACAAAACACAACTGATTACCACATCGCTAAAGTAGCATATAAATTTGTTCAAGGGAAAGATTTGGTCGAGAATGTCAGGTCGCTACCAACAAGTATGCGTAATTTGCATATATGGTACACTAATGCCACACAGAGAGGGATCGAGGCTATCATGGTGTGAGTTAAGGATGAGCACTACTTCGAAGAATACTCTGTGAGCGTTGACTTCTGCGAACTTTTTCAGTTATACAATCTCCGGGCCCTCAACAAATCTATCATCAGTTGCTATTGTCTGTAAGTGATTTATTAATGTAATTTGAGAAGTCTTTAGCTCAGCTCGTTCATTGTCTGCAATTATCCTCAATTTAGTCTTTTGTGCGCTATATTATGTAGATCGAAGAAGCTCAAATGCAAAAGGGATGAAATCACGGACATTGGGTTCATTGACCCGGATACAATGCATGAAAAAACCATAGAAGATCCCATGTATAACAAGGATACACCGGAGACTTTGCTAAGGTTTTTGAAGCGACAACGTGACAAAAAGATAATACTTTGGCCTTATAACTTCAAGTGAGTGTTACTGTCTTATAACACATTCTATTTTGCTCACCAGATGTTAAAATTTTAACTGATGACTTATATCTATGACACTGCATATTTAAACGTGTGCAGGTTCCACTTTATTCTTATCGTCATTAAAATGTACGATGGAGAAGTTGAAGTCTTTGACTCACTAACCAAAGAGCCTATACTCTACAAGACGGCTTTTGATATGCTCAAAAAGTAATTTTAATTCTTATCAGTTTTTTCGTTAATTTCCTGATATCAACAAATTGATAACTCTTTTATGCATTTTCTTTTGTCGGGCAGCGTATGGCAAACGTTCATCCAGGAAGATCCGGCCGGTGGATGGAAACCGAAGCTGATATGGCGTGTGAACAAAGTAAGTAGTACTACCTAGGTCCTCACACCTTTATCATACTTGATTATTGTTTGATTGAATTTTATTCTTGTACAGAAATGCGCGAAGCAACCATTGGGGACTAATCTATGTGGATACTACGTTTGCGAGTACATTCACAAGATTGTCAGCGAGAGAATGAATAATCAAATAAATAGAGAGGTACGTAAACAATATTCACAAATTTATTTTGTTACCATAAGTTGTGCGGAGTTTCAGTCATAATTGTTTGATTGTGATTTGATATATATATATATATATATATATATATATACATAGCTCATGTATTCATTTGTATCTCATTCTTTTACAGTTGGCAAGAAAGAGGGACAATCTCTCAATCGAGCACCGCTTCAAAGCAATTGGCGAGGAATTGGCGGGATTTTTCCTTCGGGACGTCATACCTAATTTCGGAGAGTACCACTATGCATGAAGATCTACATGTAATATATGGTTTGCGTCGGAGAGTACCACTATGCTACATGTAATAGATAGTATGCCTCAGAGAGTACCACTATGCATGAAGATCGATCTTCATGCATGTACTACTTAATTTGCGATCTTATGCAATTACATGTGTTATATATATGCACCAAGTTGATATGCATCACCTTGATCTTCATGTACTACCTAAACCCAAACGCGTTTCTGGCGCATCGACGCGATCCTCGTACGATGAAACGGTCCGATACCCTTAAACCCCTCCTAAACCCTAAACCCTGAATTCTCTGCCGCGACAGAGATTTATGCACTATCTCTGCCGCGGTAGCCAACCTTTGGTACCGGTTCGTGTTACAAACCGGTACCAAAGGTCTCCAGCCCCGCGGTCTCCTCCGTGCCCACGTGGAGGCTCCTTTAATACCAGTTCGTAAGGAACCGGTACCAAAGTGGGGGGGGGGGGCTTTTGTCCCGATTCATTTGTACCGGTTGCCTAACCGGTACGAAAGGCCCTCTGAAACCAGTATTGATGGCCGTTTTTCTACTAGTGAACGCACGCAGACTGGGCGGTAGCAGCAGTCACGGAAGGCAGCAAGAACGAGGTCCTCGACCTCTAGAACAAGATCCTCTGACGTTGGTTGAAGAACTGCAGAGGGACGTTGTTCCGTGTGGTCCGTCTGTTCGCATCCGATGGCAACAAGTTGAAACCCCTCAGCTGCATAGGTCGGCCCAAAGCCCACTTCAACAAAGGGAGACGGAAACAGCTCGTTCCAGCACAGGAAGAAATGTTGGAGATATGCCCAAGAGTCAATAATAAAGTTCTTATTATTATATCTTTGTGTTCATGATAAATGTTTGCATCCCATGCTATAATTGTATTAACCAGAAATATTAATACATGTGTGTTATGTAAACAGAAAAGAGTCCCTAGTAAGCCTCTTTTAAAACTAGCTTGTTGATTAATAGATGATCATGGTTTCCTGATCATGAACATTGGATGTTGTTAATAACAAGGTTATGTCATTGGGTGAATGATATAATGGACACACACCCAAATAAGCGTAGCATAAGATCAAGTCATTAAGTTCATCTTGCTATAAGCTTTCGATACATAGTTACCTAGTCCTTCGACCATGAGATCATGTAAATCACTTACACCGGAAGGGTACTTTGATTACATCAAACACCACTGCGTAAATGGATGGTTATAAAGATGGGATTGAGTATTCAGAAAGTATGAGTTGAGGCATATGGATCAAGAGTGGGATTTGTCCATCTCGATGACGGATAGATATACTCTGGGCCCTCTCGGTGGAATGTCGTCTAATTAGCTTGCAAGCATGTGACACGGTCACAAGAGATGACATACCACGGTACGAGTAAAGAGTACTTGTCGGTAACGAGGTTGAACTAAGTATGGAGATACCGATGATCGAACCTCGGACAAGTAAAGTATCGCGTGACAAAGGGAATCGGTATCGTATGTTAATGGTTCAATCGATCACTAAGTTATCGCTGAATGTGTGGGAGCCAATATGGATCTCCAGGTCCCGCTATTGGTTATTGATCGGAGAGGAGTCTCGATCATGTCCGCATAGTTCACGACCCGTAGGGTGACGCGCTTAACGTTCGATGTCGTATAAGTAGATTCGGAATATGAGATGGAGACCAAATGTTGTTCGGAGTCTCGGATGGGATCCAGGACATCACGAGGAGGTCCGGAATGGTTCGAAGAATAAGATTCATATAAGGGAAGTTATTTTCTGGGGTTCGGAAAAAGTTCGGGATTTTCCGGTGAAAGACCGAGAAGTTCTAGAAGGTTCCGGAAGGGTCCCCTAGTGGGCCCACGACCCTAGGAGGGGCTACATGGGCCGAGGGTGTGCTGCCTTGCCCTAATGGGCCAGGCGCACCATGCCCTCAAGGCCCAGGGCGGCCACCCCTTTAGGGTTTCCCCAAACCCTAGGGAGGGAAGATTTGGGGGGACGAAAGCTCCCCCCCTCTTTGGCCGCCGGCCCTAGATGGGTTTGGGGCGTGGGGAGCCACCCCAACCGACCCTCCCCCCTATATAAAGAGCGGAGGGGGCAGGGGGCGCAGCCCTCCCTCATCCCTCAACCCTGGCCGCCCCCCTCTCCTCCATCGCACCTTCTGCTCCGGCTTAGGCGAAGCCCTGCAGAGTTTCTCCTCCACCTCCACCACCACCACGCCGTCGTGCTGCTGGGATTCTAAGGGGATATACCACACCTCCGCTGCCCGCTGGAACGGGGAGAGGAAGGACTTAATCGACACCGTACGCACGACCGAGTACGGAAGTGCTGCCGGATTGCAGCACCGGACGATCGACTACATCAACAACGAGATCTGATCTCGTAAGGCTTTGGATCTTCGAGGGTTAGTCTCTCATATCTCTCGTTGCTTCGATCTTCATAGATTTGATCTTGCCTCTTCCTAGATTGGATCTTGGTTTTGCTCTTGTTCACGGTAGAAATTTTTTGTTTTCCATGCAACGAACCCATCAGTGGTATCAGAGCCGTGTCTATGCATAGATCTGTTGCACGAGTAGAACACAATGGATTTGTGGGCGTTGATTCTTTTGTTGTCTTTAGTTATGTGTACTTTGCATCTTGCGGGATGGTGGGATGAAGCGGCCCGGGCTAACTTTACATGACCGCGTCTCATGAGACTTGCTCCACGCTTGACATGCAACTTGTATTGCATAAGTGGCTTTGCGGGTGTCTGTCTCTCTCACCATAGTTAAGATTCCATTTACTATTTCAATCGACAACACTAGTATCACCGTTGTGGTTCATGTTCGTAGGTAGATTGGATCTTACTCGAAAACCCTAAACCACGTAAAATATGCAAACCAAATTAGAGGCGTCTAACTTGTTTTTGCAGGGTTTTGTGATGTGATATGGCCATGATGTGATGATGAATATATTTGATGTATGAGATGATCATTATTGTATTATGGCAACCGGCAGGAGCCTAATGGTTGTCTTTAAATTTGTTAAGACCTGCGTGTCTATTCATCATGTAATAGCTTTATTTCAAGTAGTTGTTATAGTAGCTATTAGTGATGGACAACCATGAAGTGGCGCCACTGACCTTGACGCCATGCTGGTGATGATGGAGATCCTGTCCGTGCTTTGGAGATGGAGATCAAAAAGCACAAGAAGAAAGGCCATATCATATCACAAATTATGAATTGCATGTGATGTTAATCCTTTATGCATCTTATTTTGCTTAGATCTCGACGGTAGCATTATAAGATGATCCCACTCACTAAATATCAAGATAATAAAGTGTCCGTCCTTAGTATGCACCGTTGCTAAGACTTATCGTTTCGAAGCATCACGTGATGATCGGGTGTGATAGATTCTACATGTGCATACAACGGGTGCAAGCCAAATTTGCACATGCGGATACTAAGGTAGCCTTGACGAGCCTAGCATGTATAGACATGGTCTCGAAACATGGGATACCGAAAGGTAGAGCATGAGTCATATGAATGATATGATGAACACTTTGAATGTTCGCCTTTGAAACTACATCTTCTCTCATGAAGATCGGACTTGGTGTAGTGGATTTGGTTCGTGTAATCACTAAGACAATGTGAGGGATGTTGTTTTGAGTGGGAGTTCACCTAGTTAATTTAAGAATTAAAATTGAACTCAATTTATCATAAACTTAGTCTAAACTCTTTGCAAATATGTTGTAGATCATGGCGGTCCCCACCATCAATTTTAATCAGTTCCTAGAGAAAGAAAAGCTTAAGAACAATGGAAGCAACTACACGGATTGGATCCGTCATGTGAGGATTGTCCTCACTGGTGGACAACTGCAATATGTGCTCGATGCACCGCTAGGTGCCCCACCTGCAGAAACTACTCCCGATGAGGTGAAAAATGTTTACCAAACTCGGAAAATTCACTACTCCCAAGTTCAGTGCGCCATCTTGTACGTTCTTGAGGCCGAGCTGCAAAAGCATTTTGAAAACCACGACCCCTGTGAGATAGTCCATGAGCTCAAAGCTATCTTTGAAACTCATGCGGCCGTGGAAAGCTATGAAGCCTCGGAACAGTTCTTTGGCTGCATGATCGAAGAGGGAAGCTCCGTTAGCGAGCACGTGCTCAAGATGTATGGGCACACGAAGAAGCTCAATGACTTGGGAATAGTGATTCCTAATCAGTTGGGTATTCATCGAGTCCTTCAATCACTGCCACCTAGTTATAAGAACTTCGTGATGAACTACAACATGCAGTGCATGAACAAGAAGTTACCCGAACTCTTCTCCATGCTTAAAACTGCTGAAGTGGAGATTAAGAAAGAGCACCAAGTGTTGATAGTTAACAAGACCACCAGTTTCAAGAAACAAGGCAAGACTAAGGAAAAGGGCAACTACAAGAAGGGCGGCAAGAAAGCTGCTGCGCCTCCTAAGAAACCCAAGGCTGGCCCTAAGCCTGATACTGTGTGCTATTACTGCAAGGGTGATGGGCACTGGAAGCGCAATGGCCCCAAGTACCTGGCTGATCTGAAGAGCGGCCACGTCAAGAAGAAAGGTATATTTGATATACATGTTATTGCTGTCTATGTTACTAGTAATCGTAGTAGTACCTGGGTATTTGATACTGGTTCGGTTGCTCACATTTGTAACTCGAAACAGGAACTACGGAATAAACGGAGACTAGTGAGGGACGAGGTGACGATGCGCGTTGAAAATGGATCCAAGGTCGATGTGATCGCCGTCGGCACGCTCCCTCTACATCTACCTTCGGGATTAGTTTTAAATCTGAATAATTGTTATTTGGTGCCTACGTTGAGCATGAATATTATATCTAGATCTTGTTTTATGCAAGACGGTTATTCGTTTAAGTCAGAGAATAATGGTTGTTCTATTTATATGAATAATATCTTTTATGGTCATGCGCCTGAGATGAATGGTTTATACTTGTTAAATCTCGATAGTAGTGATACACATGTTCATAACATTGATGCTAAACGAATTAAATTGAATGATAATTCTACATATATGTGGCACTATCCTCTTGGTCATATTGGAGTGAAGCGTATGAAGAAACTCCATTCCGATGGACTTCTTGAATCACTTGATTTTGAATCACCTGATAGATGCGAAGCATGTCTAATGGGAAAAATGACTAAGACTCCATCCTCTGGTGCAATGGAGCGAGCTACAGACTTATTGGAAATCATACATACCGATGTATGCGGACCAATGAGTGTAGCATCGCGCGGTGGTTATCGTTATGTTCTAACCTTCACGGATGATCTGAGTAGATATGGGTATATTTACTTTATGAAACATAAGTCCGAAACTTTCGAGAAGTTTAAGGAATTCCAAAGTGAAGTAGAAAATCAGCGTAACAAGAAGATTAAGTTTCTGCGTTCTGATCGCGGAGGCGAATATCTGAGTTATGAGTTTGGCATGCATTTAAAGAAATGCGGAATACTTTCACAATTGACACCGCCGGGAACACCACAGCGCAATGGTGTGTCCGAACGTCGTAATCGAACTCTCTTAGATATGGTTCGATCTATGATGTCTCTTACCGATTTGCCATTATCGTTTTGGGGTTACGCATTAGAGACAGCCGCATTCACTTTAAATAGGGCACCATCTAAATCCGTTGAAACGACACCGTATGAATTATGGTTTGGAAAGAAACCTAAGCTGTCGTTCCTTATAGTTTGGGGCTACGAAGCTTATGTAAAGAAGTTACAACCTGACAAGCTAGAACCCAAGGCAGAGAAATGCATCTTCATAGGATACCCTAAAGAAACAATTGGGTATACCTTCTATCACAGATCCAAAGGCAAAGTTTTCGTTGCCAAGAACGGATCCTTTCTTGAGAAGGAGTTTCTCACGAAAGAAGTGACTGGAAGGAAAGTAGAACTCGACGAGGTTATTGAACCTTCTCTCGGACTTGAGAGTAGCGCAGCGCCGGAAGATGTTCCTGTGCCGCCTGCACCGATAAGAGAGGAAGTAAATGATGATGATCATGAAACTTCGAACGAAGTAGCTACTGAACCTCGCAGATCGACGAGGGCTCGTACCACTCCTGATTGGTATGACCCCTGTCTAAATGTCATGATTATGGATAACAATGATGAAGACCCTGCGACGTATGAGGAAGCAATGATGAGCCCAGATTCCAACAAATGGCAAGAAGCCATGAAATCCGAAATGGGATCCATGTATGATAACAAAGTATGGACTTTGGTAGACTTACCTGATAGCCGTAAGGCTGTCGAGAATAAATGGATCTTCAAAAGAAAAACAGATGCTGATGGTAATATTACCGTCTATAAAGCTCGACTTGTCGCAAAGGGGTTCCGACAAATTTAAGGAGTTGACTACGATGAGACTTCCTCACCTATAGCGAAGCTAAAGTCTGTGAGGATTTTGTTAGCAATCGCTGCATTTTTCGATTATGAGATTTGGCAGATGGATGTTAAAACGGCGTTCCTTAATGGTGACATTGAGGAAGAGTTGTATATGGAACAACCCAAAGGTTTTGTCAATCCTAAAAATGCTGACAATGTATGCAAACTTCAGCGTTCCATTTATGGACTGAAGCAAGCATCCCGGAGTTGGAACCGACGCTTTGATAAGGTGATCAAAGACTTCGGGTTTATACAGACTCATGGTGAGGCATGTATTTACAGGAAAGTAAGTGGGAGCTCTGTAGCATTCCTGATATTATATGTAGATGACATATTATTGATTGGGAATGATGTAGAACTTCTAAGCAGTGTTAAAGGTTATTTGAATAAATGTTTTTCAATGAAAGACCTTGGAGAAGCAGCATATATTTTAGGCATCAAGATTTATAGAGATAGATCAAGACGCCTAATAGCGCTTTCACAGAGTACATACCTTGACAAGATTCTAAAGAAGTTTAGAATGGATGAAAGCAAGAAAAGGGTTCTTGCCCATGTTGCCAGGTAAGGTCTTGAGTAAAACTCAAGGTCCGGCTACGGCAGAAGAAAGAGAGAGGATGAACAAGATCCCCTATGCCTCGGCAGTAGGCTCTATCATATATGATATGCTGTGTACTAGACTGGATATCGCACATGCTGTTAGTTTGACCAGCAGATATCAGAGTGATCCAGGAATGGAACACTGAACATCGGTCAAGAATATCCTGAAGTACTTGAAAAGGACTAAGGATATGTTTCTTTGTTATGGAGGTGACCAAGAGCTCGCTGTAACCAGTTACACCGATGCTAGTTGGAACACTGATCCAGATGACTCTAAGTCTCAATCTGGGTACGTGTGTATATTGAATGGTGCTGCAGTAAGCTGGATGAGTGCCAAGCAGAGCGTGGTGGCGAAATCTTTAACTGAATCTGAATACATAGCGGCTTCGAAGGCTTCGTCGGAAGCGATATGGATGAAGAGGTTCATTACTGAGCTTGGTGTGGTTCCTAGTGCATTTGACCCATTGACCATCTACTGTGATAACATGGGTGCCATAGCTAATGCACAAGAGCCAAGGTCACACAAGAAGCTGAAGCATATCAAGCTACGTTTTCATGTGATTCGCGAGTATGTCAAAGATGGTGACATAAAGATTTGCAAAGTACACACAGATCTAAATGTGGCAGATCCGTTGACTAAAGCTCTCCCTAGAGCAAAGCATGACCTACACCAGAACGCCATGGGTGTTAGGTACCTTACCATGTAATCTAGATTATTGACTCTAGTGCAAGTGGGATACTGTTGGAGATATGCCCAAGAGGCAATAATAAAGTTGTTATTATTATATCTTTGTGTTTATGATAAATGTTTGCATCCCATGCTATAATTGTATTAACCGGAAACATTAATACATATGTGTTATGTAAACAGAAAAGAGTCCCTAGTAAGCCTCTTGTAAAACTAGCTTGTTGATTAATAGATGATCATGGTTTCCTGATCATGAACATTGGATGTTGTTAATAACAAGGTTATGTCATTGGGTGAATGATATAATGGACACACACCCAAATAAGCGTAGCATAAGATCAAGTCATTAAGTTCATCTTGCTATAAGCTTTCGATACATAGTTACCTAGTCCTTCGACCATGAGATCATGTAAATCACTTACACCGGAAGGGTACTTTGATTACATCAAACGCTACTACGTAAATGGGTAGTTATAAAGATGGGATTGAGTATTCGGAAACTATGAGTTGAGGCATATGGATCAAGAGTGGGATTTGTCCATCCCGATGATAGATAGATATACTCTGGGCCCTCTCGGTGGAATGTCGTCTAATTAGCTTGCAAGCATATGATACGGTTACAAGAGATGACATACCACGGTACGAGTAAACAGTACTTGTCGGTAACGAGGTTGAACTAAGTATGGAGATACCGATGATCGAACCTCGGACAAGTAAAGTATCGCGTGACAAAGGGAATCGGTATCGTATGTTAATGGTTCAATCGATCACTAAGTTATCGCTGAATGTGTGGGATCCATCATGGATCTCCAGGTCTCGCTATTCGTTATTGATCGGAGAGGAGTCTCGATCATGTCCGCATAGTTCACGAACCGTGGGGTGACGCGCTTAAGGTTCGATGTCGTATAAGTAGATTCGGAATATGAGATGGAAACCGAATGTTGTTCGGAGTCTTGGATGGGATCCAGGACATCACGAGGAGGTCCGGAATGGTCCGGAGAATAAGATTTATATAAGGGAAGGTATTTTCTGGGGTTCGGAAAAAGTTCAGGATTTTCCGGTGAAAGATCGAGAAGTTCTAGAAGGTTCCAGAAGGGTCCCCTAGTGGGCCCATGACCCTAGGAGGGGCTACATGGGCCGAGGGGGTGCTGCCTTGCCCTAATGGGCCAGGCGCACCATGCCCTCAAGGCCCAAGCCGGCCACCCCTTTAGGGTTTCCCCAAACCCTAGGGGGGAAGACTTGGGGGGAAGAAAGCTCCCCCCCTCTTTGGCCGCCGGCCCTAGATGGGTTTGGGGCTTGGGGGGCCACCCCAACCGACCCTCCACCCCATATAAAGAGGGGAGGGATCTACCACACCTCTGCTGCCCGCTGGAACGGGGAGAGTATGGACTTCATCGACACCGTACGCACGACCGAGTACGGAAGTGCTGCCGGATTGCAGCACCGGACGATCGACTATATCAACAACGAGATCTGATGTCGTAAGGCTTTGGATCTTCGAGGGTTAGTCTCTCATATCTCTCATTGCTTCGATCTTCATAGATTAGATCTTGCCTCTTCCTAGATTGGATCTTGGTTTTGCTCTTGTTCACGGTAGAAAATTTTTGTTTTCCATGCAACGAACCCATCAAGAAAAGCTCCTGAATCCCTAAGAGCTCTAAGAGCATCTCCAGCCGCGTCCCCCAAACGGCACCGGATCGAGCGTTTGGGGGACGGGTTTTCTTCGTGCCGCGTTTGGTGGACGTCGCTCCCTAGCCGCGTCCCCCAAACGCCGCCCCCAAAAAAAATTTAACATTAAAAATACTATTTTTTTTTGCATTTTCATTTCAATAGAGAGGAGGAACATTCCACAAACCAATACATAATTGGGAACATGGTTTTACACAAACTAAGACATAGTTCGGAACATGGTTTCCACGAACTAATACATAGTTAAAACATTGCAAAATGGGAAAACCTAAATAGTGTTGGCATCGCAGATTTCGTATGTTCGCTGCCAAGAAAAAAACATTCTCAGGCACTCTCAGTCACCCAAACTGGAAAATCCAGCTGGTAATGATAGCCCTGCTGGTCCTTTCGAGGAAGAACATCCAGAAACCTCCATGCCTATTTTCGCTTCGAAGAAAGAACACTCGGCGTGTTCAATCGTCCTCTTCGTTGTCGCCGTGGTAGTGCCGGCGGCATGACATGTTGTCGAACACCTTCACGCTCGCATCCGCGTCGCCTAGGTAGGAGAATGTCATCACGCAGCCAGCTTGGAGGTCGTGGTAGCGCGCGAACTTCTCCCAGCCGGTGTGGAGGTACATCTTGCCGCGCCCGTCGAAGAGCACGTCCACCGGCCACCGGCAGCAGTCGCAGCCAGCCTCCCGCAGATGCAGCGCGGCCGGCTCGTTGCCGGCGATGAACTCGGCGAACTTGTCCGGCAGCCTCTGGATGCGGAGTGGGTCGCCATGCAGGACAACGACGAACTCGAACTGCACTTGCTGCTCTTCCTGCAGGTGTGACAATGAAGACGACGATGTCGCAGGCGACGGCGACCGTGCAGCTCTGCCGCGGACACGACCACGACCACGGCCGCGACCTCGGCCCCGGCCTTTGCCTCTACCAGCCATGGCGTCGACTCTTGAGATGGTGGCGGCTAGGGTTGGGGAGAGAGACGCTAGGGTTTGTGTGTGAGGGACGATGCGAGAGCCCCTTTTTATAGGCCAGAGGGAGGCGGGGGAGCGGTGGCGCTCATTAACGCCGGCACGGAGAGCTAGGCGCGATGAGACGCTTCGCTGCGCCTCTGCGAAAACTGCACCATCGCTGCGCGCGAATAACTTCCGTCGCAAGGTAGGCGACGGCTAGGTTAAACTTGAATGTGCCGCTGACGCGTCGGGCTCGCGTCTCGTCGCCTCGCTTTTCGTTGTGTCCGGCGTGCCCGGAGCGTCCCCTGTGGAGCGGGGATGGGCTCGGGGCGCCGGATACCGTATTGGGCCACGCCGGACGGAAGTAGCCTTTGGGGCGCGCGGTTGGGAACGAAATTTTGTCCGGCGCGTTCCAAATCCTTTTGGGGGACGCTTTGAGGGACGCGGTTGGAGATGCTCTAAGCTCCCAGGGTTGGGAGAGCTTGTGGTTGCTCGGCAGGTCATTTTCACGGGCCCCACATGAAGAGAAGATGTATTTGTTCTGCTGATCGTTTATGGTTGACCTCTTGACGTCGTCAGGTCTTAGACTGCCTCTTGCGCGTTCGTGCCCACCAAGAGCTCAGTGCCGGTTCCTTCAACACTACGGTTCCTCTTCTTGCTAAACGAGTCCTTATACGGTCCTAATGATGTCTGCCTCCCGTATGTTGGTCAGCGCTGTGGCTGCTTGAGCGCGTCGACGTCCAGCATGTGTAGCACGACGTAGTGAACTAGTGATCGGCGAGGACTACACCCTCCAATGGGACCATGAGCTCCCCTTGTCCGAGCAGCCACGTGAAGACACAGCTCTCCCTGGAGATGAGCTGCCTCTCCTTAGCTGGAAGGCGATGCCGATCATGGCTGTGACATTCCGCGGGGCAAGCGCGAGCGAGCGTGTTTGCCGGCGCGACAACGTAGGCCTAGGCTAGCAGCACAGAGGTGAGCCGACGAGCACCGGCGCGGAGTGCTTTGAGGATGTCGTCATTGCCACAACATTCACGGGGAGCTGCGCCGCCAAGAGGGCGAGAAGGCTGGGCATCGACCCCAAGCGTCCTGGCTTCATTCCAAGGGAGGGGAGGAGCAGCGCAACAATTCGACGGCGATGGCGTTCTCTGTCGGTCTCGGGGACGATCGCGACATCGCCACGACCGCCCACGAGTTCGGTCTCGGGAACTCACCAGAGAGTCAGAGAGGATGTGGGTGAGAAATTTATAGAGGGCAGTGAGGCTGTTCTCTCCGCATTCTTCTTCTACAGAGGCGAGCACGCCAGCGGCGGCATGGTGCGACCACAGAGGTCGATAAATGATGCATTAATGAGGCTGGAAGGCATATGCCTATGCTACATAAAGAGCAAGTGAACCCAGGCTCTTTTTGAAGTCTTCACGGTATGGTGCTGCCACAATGGTTGGGCTAGATTTGAATTAAACTTCCAAATGTTCAGTTTCTTAGAGCATCTCCAGTCGCGTCCCCCAAACCGTCCCCCAAAGGAATTTGGAGCGCGCCGGACAGAAAATGCGTTCCAGCCGCGTCCCCTAAAGCCCTTTTTTATCCGGCGCGCCCCCATACGGTGTCCGGCGCCCCGAGCCCGTCTCCGTCCCACAGGGGACGCTCCGGGGACGCCGGACACAACGAAAAGCGAGGCGGGGAGTGGCGGGGCCGACCCGTCAGCGGCACAATTAATTTAAACCTAACCGTCGCCTACCTCGCGACGGAAGTTATTGGCGCGCAGCGACGGTGCAGTTCCCGCAGAGGGCGCAGCGACGCGTCCCGTCGCGCCTAGCTCTGCGTGCCGGCGTTAATGAGCGCCACCGCTCCTCCGCCTCCCTCCGGCCTATAAAAAGGGGCGCCTCTCATCGTCCCTCTCACACACAAACCCTAGCGCCTCTCTCCCAAACCCTAGCCGCCACCATCTCTCAACAAGACTCGACGCTATGTCTGGTAGAGGCGGAGGCCGACCTCGCGGCCGCGGCCGTGGTCGTGGTCGTGGTCGTGGCCGCGGCATAGCTGAACGCTCGCCGTCGCCTCCCACGCCGTCGTCTTCATCGTCGGAGATGGACGTGGAGCCGGACGTCCTGTTCGAGTTCGTCCACGTCCTCAAGGGCGACCCGCGCGGCATCCAGAGGCTGCCGGACTCCTTCGCCGAGTACGTCGGCGGCGTACGCCCGCGCACGATGCATCTGCGGGAGCATTCGTGCGGCTTCTGCCGGTGGATCGTCAAGGCGATCTACGACGCGCGCGGCAAGATGTACCTCAACATCGGCTGGGAGAAGTTCGCGCGCCACCACAGCCTCGAAGCCGGCTTCATCCTCGTGTTCTCCTACTTCGGCAACAGGGACATGAGCGTCAAGGTCTTCGACGAGAGGCGCTGCCTCCGGGACTACCACGTCGACAGGGACTCCCACGACGACAGCACCGACGAGGAGGACGACTGAATGAGTGTTGTTTCTTCGCAGCGAATACGTGCACGGAGGTCTCTGTCTGTTCTTCCTCGGTAGAACCAACAAGGGCACCGTCACCACCTGGATTTTCCAGTTTAGGTGACTGGGTGTGCCCTCGAGTGTTCTTTCTTAGCAGCGAACACAGGAAACCTTCGATGCACGACCTAGTTAGGTTTAGTTTCTTTGCAAAATTTTATATTTGTGTCAACGATGGTTCAAACTATGTATTAGTTTGTGGAAAACCACGTTCCCAATTATGTTTTCGTGTAAACCACGTTCCAAATTATGTATTAGTTTGTGAAAATTGAAATAAAAAAGCCAAAAAAATTATTTTAAATGTTTGGGGGCGGCGTTTGGGGGACGCGGCTGGGGAGCGACGTCCCCCAAACGCGGCATGAACGAAACACGTCCCCCAAACGCTCGATCCGGCGCGGTTTGGGGGACGGTTTGGGGGACGCGACTGGAGATGCTCTTAGCTTTTCTAGCAATCATGAATCAATGCAAGAAAACATGTACACATGCATCGCTGAGTTTTCTTCTGGTTTGTTGTCTGATGTTACACTAGTGAAAAACATGCCTAATGTCGCGGGTCGTAAGACTCTTTTGTCGCGGGCGGCCAGCCGCGACAACGGAGACGCGACAAAAGGCCCAACCTTTTACCGCGGGTCGCTTACCACCCGCGACATAAGGTCCACCACGTGGCAGCCGCAGGGCGCGCAGGGGACACCCCTTTTGTCGCGGGTGGTAATACAGCCCGCGACAAAAGGCCCTCTACGTGGCGCGCGCAGAACGCTGCTGCTTTAGGGTTTGAGGGGTGCAGCACCCCCCTCCCCCCCCCCCCCCCGCCACCACCCCCATTCTATTTCATTTTTTCATTTTAAAATAAAAGTTGCATATATTTGTACGCTACTACAAGTTGTACACGTTCATTCATTATATATAGATCGAGCAAACAAATATTGGAAGCAAAAGTCTATTCATAGATTCCCCTTACATATACATGGAGCTCACGACTACCGGGACTAAAGCCCGTCGTCTATTCTAACTATTACATGGGGATCATTTGATGCGCCTATTTGGACTAAACAAGCCGTTGTCGTCTATTACTTCTCTCATCAGAAGTCCCGCCACTTCCTCCGTAATTCCTTGTAGGTGTTCGTGTGGTTGGAGCTTCTCCCGCATGAAGTCGACCTATATAGGAAAATGAGATGAATATGACTATATCAATCTTGATAACGAAATATTGACGATAATAAATTAAAGTTATGAATGTTATTGCTTACGTTGAATCTATTATCGTTGTGCTTCTCAGTGGTTAACATGCGAATGGACTCGCAAACGTAGTATCCACATAGATTCGTCCCCTGTGGCTGCTGGGCGCACGGTACATGAGTAAATGTTAGCTTCTCTGCGAAGTTACCACCCTTAAAATTTTTCTTGAAAACTCTCCAAACCCTGCCAGGCAAAAGAATGATTAAATGAGTGGATAATTAATTGATATCTCACGAAAGATATAGCGCGTCATTAATGATTGAAATTACTTCTGGAGCAAGCGCTGCAAGTCAGGGAACCCTTCCACGCCTCTACTCAATGGGTCCCTTACTTCAACTATTCCCTTATCAACTTGAATGTCTAGCAGAATCTAGTGGAAACTGCACATGTTTTTATATATATATATATATATATATATATATATATATATAGGGTTGCACTATTCTGAAACCGGTGCTCAGAATATTATTCTGAGCACCACCGGCCCCTATATAAGGTTTATGGCCGAACGGCCCCGCTCCGACCGAGCCCCCCAGCCCCGTCCAAAATCCACCTGCCTCGATCCCGCCCCGCTGCCACCCCGTCCGCCCCCCCCACCCCGCGCCCGCCCCGCCTTCCCCGTCTCCGCCCCGCCTCCCGCCTCCCGGCGCCGTCGCGCGGCGACCGATCTCGCGCGGCGACCGAGCTCGCGCGGCGGCCGAGCTCGCGCGGCGACCGAGCTCGCGCGGGCGACCGAGCTCGCGCGGCGACCGAGCTCGCGCGGAGCGACCGAGCTCGCGCGGCGACCGAGCTCGCGCGGAGCGACCGAGCTCGCGCGGCGACCGAGCTCGCGCGGAGCACACGGGATCTTCTTCTCCGGCGAGCCAACTTCTTCTCCGGCCGAATTCTTCTCTGGCGCGCCCCCCTCTTCTCCGGCGAGTCTCTTGAGGGATCCTTCTCTGCATCCTTCTCTGCAAATTCAAGAAATCCAAGCAAATGGATCCTCCAAAATCTAAGAAGATGCAGATTCGACGGAAAAGAGTTGAAGATGTCGTTCCTACAAGATCTTCACCTCGATTTGCTCACAAATCTACTTTGCTCTCAGATAAAATAAGGGAAACTTGCATATCTGCAGCAGTTACACCTTTGAAAAGAAGTACATTTGAACAAAATGAGGTGAGACAAATGTTGTACAGCTAGAAACTATAATCTTGAACTTCTCAGTGTACTTCTCTGTTTGTACTTGTCGAATATTGAAATTGTACTTATTCTGTATGCTTATTGTACTTCTCTGCTTCTACTGCAACTCCAATACTTCTTTTTGAACTTAGTAATGCCTGTGTACTGTACTTCTCTGTTTCAGCACATGAACTTTAGTAAAAAATTGAACTTAGTAATGCCTGTGTACTGTACTTCTCTGTTTCAGCACATGAACTTTAGTAAAAAATTGAACTTAGTAATGCCTGTGTACTGTACTTCTCTGTTTCAGCACATGAACTTTAGTAAAAAATTGGACTTAGTAATCCCTATGACATGCACTTCTCTGTTTTGCTAGTTGTACTTAGTAATCCCTATGACATGCACTTCTCTGTTTTGCTAGTTGTACTTAGTAATCCTTTTGACCTGTACTTAGCAAATTCAAACTTAGCAAATTGAACTTAGTAATGCCTGTGTACTGTACTTCTCTGTTTCAGCACATGAACTTTAGTAAAAAATTGGACTTAGTAATGCCTGTGTACTGTACTTCTCTGTTTTGCTAGTTGTACTTAGTAATGCCTGTGTACTGTACTTCTCTGTTTTGCTAGTTGTACTTAGTAATACCTATGACATGCACTTCTCTGTTTTGCTAGTTGTACTTAGCAAATTGAACTTAGTAATGCCTGTGTACTGTACTTCTCTGTTTCAGCACATGAACTTTAGTAAAAAATTGGACTTAGTAATCCCTATGACATGCACTTCTCTGTTTTGCTAGTTGTACTTAGTAATCCTTTTGACCTGTACTTAGCAAATTCAACTTATCAAATTGAACTTAGTAATGCCTGTGTACTGTACTTCTCCTTTTTCAGCACATGAACTTTAGTAAAAAATTGAACTTAGTAATCCCTATGACCTGCACTTCTCTGTTTTGCTAGTTGAACTTAGATCTTGAGCTTAGTAAATCCTTTTGTCCTGTACTTATCTGTTATACTAGTTGTACTTAGTAACCTCTGAGTGTTGTATTTAGTTATATTGTACTGCTAATGTTGGTTATATTGTACTTCTCTTTCTCCATAATAGTACTTCTTTTTTTTTCATGAACTAGTTATTTGATCCAAGTTATAATTGTGATATGTGTCTTGCCATTCCTAATTCGAATAAATCTACGATATTCTACTATCGCAGGATGAATCAATGGCTAGACGAAAAAAAAGAAGTGAGGTTGTGCTTGATCCAAAACCTCTACAGTGGGTTACTCCTGAAATTCCACGCAACTTCTTTGTCACTGGCTACTCACCTGTTACAAATGGATTGGACTCGGACATGTATAGTCCGAAACAAATTGTGATACGAACAAAAGTCTTTGAAGCGAAACAACGTCACAATTTCCTTACAATCCAGGAACTGCTTGTGCCACCACATATCCTGGATATTGCACGTGTCCTATCAACTAGACGACCTGCTAGAAAGGTTGCTGAGGTTGGTGCTACACATCCTCCAGGATCAACATAATTCTAGTGCCTACAAAATGACTAGTAGGGAACCGAAGTACCGAAAGCTTGACAGCACCTTCATCCTCTGGATTTCCTCCTCAACGTGCACTGTACATCCCTCATCCTCTGGATTTCCTCCTCCACGTGCACATGTATATCCCTCATCCTCTGGATTTCCTCCTCCACGTGCACTGTACATCCCTCATCCTCTAGATTTCCTCCTCCACGTGCACTGTACGACCCTCGTCCTCTGGATTGCCTCCTCGTGACCCTGTACGACCCTCGTCATCTAGATTACCACGCCGTGACCCGTCAGATCCATTGTTACACAAATCATTGGTGACACCGCCTTGCCCAATACTCCCCGAAGAAGAAGCAGATACCCCAGTGGAGCAACGTCGCTACAGCCATGTGAGTACATTTGAAGAAATTTAGTTTCTAAACATCTTGCTGTATCACACTTGTACTTGTTGCTACCTTATACTTGTCCTTTCTGTGTTAAGATACTTGTACTTATCATTGAAATGCCTAATGTACTATTGTTTTTTGTTTTTGCGGGATAATGATCTTCCGGATTATCTATTACCAAAGATTAAAATGGTATTCAAAGATTTCGAGGATGCCAAAATATTTTACAACGAGATATGCAAGGCATGCTGGTTTTGGAGTCGAGCTGACAGCACAATGGTGCCAATCGATACCTATCTTGCAACCGCCAAGGTCATTACGAGAGCACCTTTATTGCGAAGCGACCGCCCGTGATAAAACCACTAGTCGATGTGGTTGCCCTGCTGGTATTAGAGTAAAGAAGAAGGAAGATGATACTTATGTAATTGAGAATATAAAATTCGAACACAACCACCATATGATTCAAAGCTGACATGATGAATTTCCTACATTCTCATAAAAATTTCGACCCTTCTTTGCTGGAATTTGTAAAGTTCCTGCAGTTTGAGAATGTATCTCATCGGATAATTTTGTCGATCCTATATTCATCGGTGGGAGGCGCGCAGTACTTAACATTTCATGGGCGTGACTTGCTAAACAGGTAAAAGCAACACTCTACCCTTTTTGCTCTTTTCAACTTAGAAATGAAAGTTGTTTGTGAACCTCAAATTCCCTTTATGATAACTCTGTACTTAACGTGTGAAAAAACATTCCTGTTACTGCATGTCTATCTTTCCATGTACTTTTGATTGTAGTATGGTTGTACTTCATGCTAAAAGCAATCTGTACTTTCCGTCCATATAATTGCAGGAAGGCAATAAATTCCCAAGAGGATATTAGGGATGACATTAATAAGCTTCTGTCTTACTTTGGAGAGATGAAAGCTTGCAACAAAGAGTTTTTCTTCGATTTTCAGCTTGATGATGAAAACCGTATAAAGAATATATTTTGGGCTCCTTCAAGCTGTAGGGGATCATACGAGGATTTTGGGGATTGCATAACATTTGATACAACATACAAAACAAACAGACACAGCATGCCCCTCGGAGTCTTTGTCGGAGTAAACCATCACCTGCAGTCCTGTTGACTGCCAAAACCCACCGGCGGGCAGCGGCCTGTCAACACAGTGTAGAGCCGGGAAGAGCCTAGAGCTGCGGCTGGCTGAGACCCCTCCGAGCGATGGCCCGCAATGCTCTTCTGGTCACACGCAGCGATGCGAAGTGCAAGGGCGTGCCACCTGACCTATACCTGGTCAGGAAGGTGATGGGGATGCCTCGCTTAGTTCCTGCATGGCATACACGTAAACATTAAATAAGAGCCTCGATCGGCTCTCAGGTTATCCTGTGAATCGGCTCAAAGAGCCGATCCACCCATGATTCGTACGGGGTGCACGAATACTTGGTGATCCTGCTTGATCAAGATAAAGCTAATGAGATCTACGACGATTTAGGGTTTTCACCGCATAATCGGATCATCCTACTCCAGGTTGGGCCTCGCGGCCACGCACGGTGCTCGTAAGCCGATCCTAAACAAGGCCAAAAAACCAACATGGCGTTGATCCTCGGAACATCCTGTTTAGGACTTGCGAACGCCACCCTACGTGCCGCTGGATCCTCCCCCCCTTTGTAAGGCCTAACTATTGCAGATGTTAAACTAATCCTTGCAGAGCAAGGAGCAATCGCAACGGATCAGATCTACTAAATAAAGAACAAGCAGGGTGCCGCCCCCACACCTGAGATAGGCGTGAGGGCGGCTAGACATGCAAGGGTTGCACTACGTAAGCATGTTATACGGAGAACTATGCTAACCCTAACACATCTATGATAACTACGTTGCCCGCCATCAAAGACGCTTCAGTACGGGCAACACATGAACAACGTGGAGCTTGTGCTGCCTAGATCGCAAGATGCGATCTAGGCAGCATGTCGCTTACCTGATTGAAACCCTCGAGACGAAGGAGTTGGCGATGCGCCGAGATTGGTTTGTTTTGGGGTGAACGTTGTGTTGTTGTTTATTCCATAAACCCTAGATACATATTTATAGTCCAGCGGACTTTCTAACGTGGGAATATCCCACCGTGCATGATACAAACTCTAATCTTGATCTAAAACATAATCTACTATAATTAAAGATACACGGGCAAACTAGCCCAAATTCCCCGTGCAAGGCCGCTTCAGAGATCTTCCACGTGTAGTCTTCCAAGCCCATCTCTCTTACGGCCCACCTCTGGATTTGTCCAAAATCTGGTGATAACACATGCCCCCCTGGTTTTGGAAATAACATTTCCAAAATCATTATGCTTTCCTTTCGAAGGGTCATGTCGTGGCAGATCAGAGCCATTTGCAGCATCCGTCATCATTATGCCCTGTCCTCTCATCTTCTCTGCAAAATTTGACAGCTCTGACATTACCCCTTCGGAAACTGTAACGGCAGTAATTCCCACCAGGTTTTCTCATTATTTAACCGTGCCGACTGATTAGTTATCTTTATCCCCTTCCTCTGTTCCAGCCATCGGCACCCCAAAAAACCCTTCCGCGCTCCATGTCTTCTTCTTCCTCTGCCTCGTCGGGACTTTCCTTCGAGTCCTCTTCTCCCGAGCCGATGCCAGCACCGAGCCCACAAGAAGTCCATGCGGCCAACATCCGCCGCGCCATTGAGGCCGGGGAGGAGTCAGACCATGACCTCTCCATCTGGTCCGAGGACGACCAGTCCTCGACGGACGGGGAGAGCGACCTCTGCTTCCCCGCCAACGGGGAATCGGAGGAGAAGAGCGATGACGATCGCTTCTCCTGGGATGACTTTACCTCCTCCGAGGTGAAGGAGGAGGAAGAGGAGGAGGAGGATGACGACGACAGCCCCTCCGACGAGCCGCCGGCCAAGCGCCATTGCCCCTGGCTAGGGAATCTCAGTGATTATGATAGCGACGACGACGACGACGACGTGGAGGACGAGGACAACGAAGGTCTTGCCGGCGGCCGCTACAGCAGCGACGACGAGCCCGCCGGGAGCAGCGCCGACAACGCTGACGATGGTGACGACAAGGGCAGTGACGGCCCGTAGAATAGGACCTCTAGAATAGGATCAGCAACAGTAGACGGGGCAATGTATCCCCTTAGTACTCCCTTTTAAGAGCAATCAGCTCCTCTATGTAAGAAATCTGGTTTATCAATGAAGAACTTTTCCCCAATTTGATTTTGCCGATTTCTTCGGGGTTTAATTGAGCCGATTCCCTCTTCTGCTGACCCCGCCGATCGTTACTTTAGCCAATGCCCAACGAGCCGATGACAACGCACCGGTAACTCAATGTCCCATCCCTTTGAGCTCTGGCAGACAACTAGGCAGATCGACGTTCTCACGAGAGCCCTAGAACCACTGCCGACACGACTTGCTCCTGAAGTCGACACCACTGGGTTTTCAGCCTGATGAAATTTCAATCGGCTTCTTAAGAACGGAAGTTCTGCGTCATCAGTTGCCAAGCCATGATGCGGAACCAGCCGATTTCAGCAAAATCGGCTCTCCAGAGCAGAGAACCTTCAGGGTGAGCTGCCCCCCGGGCTTCTTCAGTCTATTTTTCGCGCCTTGCATGTCAGATCGGCTCCTTCCCTGTGGTGGATCTGATGCATCCCATCCTTAACCTGATCTGCACATTACTCGCAAAAAAGAAACCAGAGGTTCTTGAAGAGAAAACCGAAGTCATCAAGCCACTCAACTGAGGAGCTCTTCCATTAGAATCTCTCTTCGTGACTCACTTCCTGCTCATAACAGCTGTTCCTCTTGAGTTGATGGCCACGTATCTGCATCGGCTTTGCTTCGTGCGAAATTTTTTTTTTATTTGGCCGATTTTTCTCCTTAATCGGCCCCCAATATACCACTGCACGCAAGTTTGCACGTGTTACCTGCACATGTTCATCTGACTATATGCCCCCCGAGCCGAGTCTGCTAAATGACTGCAGATATCGGCTTTCATGGTTAGTCAGGGCACTGCACTTGCACGTCGGCTTCGCAAAGATTCATGCTGACTTTCATCTGCCGACGTGGCCGCTGCCCAGTAGATCGTTGCTGACCACAAACAGAATATGTGCAGAAAATAATTTTAGCCGATTGCTGGAATCGGCCTCCACATTGCTTGTTCGATGAAGGTTTTGTAATGTTCCTCCATAAATTTTTTGGGGCCGATCACAAGGATCAGCCTCACCCGGTTTGCTCATTGTTTTAATCTTGCTACTCGGTTAGGCTGGATAAAACCAAGCCAACCTCTGACTTGATGCACCTGCTGTCATCCACCTTTAGTGCATCGTATAATCGTGGAGCACTAAGCTCCGTCGGCAAGACGAGCACCATGTTTGTGCCAGCCGATGTTTCATCATCGGCTTTCTTTTGCTTGGGACGCCACTCCATTCTCCGTGGTCGACCCTCTTCATCCAGGGCTCGCTGAACCTTTGCGGCCAGATCAGGCCGTGCCTTCCTTAGCGTATGCAGGTATAACCTTTCGGCTTCCTCCAGGCCGCGCAACCGCTGAACCCTGCGTTTTTGTGAACGGCTGAGTCCGTCAGGGCACCACCTTGGACGGTGATACCTGTCTTCTTCTTCTGGCCCCTCGTCTTCGGAATCCTCAAGATCTGCCCAACGAGGTGACTCAGCGCGTTTGCTTGGTGGCGGGAGAGGCCCTAAGCGCTCGAACACAGACACGTTGGCTGCCTCCTTCTTCTTCTTGTTGCATTCTGGGCAATTGCCGATTGTGGGCAATCGGCTCATTCCTGAATCCCAGCAGTGTCTGAAGAAAGGGCAGTCCCAGTGTCTGGCGTTGTCATCTTGCTCCCTTGACTTGTCTGTGGCACGGCGCTCGTGCTCCTCCTCATCGCGATCCTGCCGACGATGTCTTCTGGCTTCTCTAGCCAGACGATCTCCTTCATCATCATAGTTGGACCGTCGGCGTTGGTCATACTGACTCACATATTTGTTGAGGAGGTGATCAGAGAGAGGTCGTTGATATCTTATGTTCTTCACTTCTCCCTCTGTGACGTAGCGCTTGCCGTCATGATGGAGCCGATCGCGTGGAGCGGCCTCCTCTGTGTCCTTGCTATGAGAGCAGCTGCCCTCATCTCCATCTTTGCCAGAGTAGTTCCCAGGTCCTACCATGTTGATGCTGAACGTGGGACCTGGCTGGCAACCCTCAGGGTAGATGACTTCTACCATGTTAACGGCGGGGAAGGGCTGGGTGTCTACCTTCATGGCGTACTGGTTGAAAATTAAACGCCCCTTCTCTATCGCCGCTTGGATGTGCTGACGCCACACCCTGCAGTCGTTGGTGGCATGGGAAAGCGAGTTGTGGAATTTGCAGTACGGCTTTCCGTTTAGCTCTTGCGCCGTGGGGAACTTGAGACCTTCAGGAATCGTCAACTGTTTCTCCTTGAGCAGGAGGTCGAAGATTTGTTCAGTCTTGGTCACGTCAAAATCAAATCCCCTAGGCGGCCCTGGTGGCTTTACCCATTTGCAGGACACGGGGGTTCCTCCCGAGTCCACTCAGCCTTGCTACTTCTTGGTCTCCCGCAGGCACTTCACCTTCCTCTGTATCGACCCTGACTACTGCACGCTTGAACTTGTCTTGAGTACAGTGCAGGTGGCGCTGTTCATATGCTGATAGTTTACGAACCATGTGCGCCCGGCGAGGATAATCTGCTTGGGAGGCCATGTCCTTGAGCTGTGTTGCAAGGCCTGCTACGCCAACTCGGCGCTTCCTTTTCAGTTATACGAACCGAATAACATCGGTTCCTAAGATTCCTGAAGCGCTGGATGTACTCCGTCACCGTTTCTCCGCGCTTCTGACGTAGTTGTGCTAGATCGGCAATGCTAGACTCGGAAGCTTCTGAATGGTATTGCGTATGGAATTGTTCTTCCAATTGCTTCCAAGACTGGATGGAGTTTGCTGGCAAAGAAGTGTACCATCCGAACGCCGATCCCGTGAGGGACTGTGAAAAGAGCCTCACGCGTAGCTGATCCGACACTGAAGCCGGTCCTAGTTGCGCCAAATATCGGCCGACGTGCTCGATGGAGCTGGAGCCATCTGATCCACGAATTTGGAGAAGTCGGGAGCCGATATTTAGGTGGCAGCGGGATCATCTCGTACTCGTCGAGTACGGCTTGGAATAGCCGATTGCCCTTCTTTCGGCACCATGCCGAACTGGTCTCTCGGTATGGTGCGATCTGATCCGTTGTCTTTGGCTGCAGGAGATGCACTACGAAGATTCGCCGGGGTGGCGTACTTAGCCAGCCATGTTTGCTTTTCCAGCTCTGAGCCAACTGCAGGAGCTGGGCTCGGGAGTTTCGTCGGGGTGGCGTACTTAGTTAGCCACGTCTGCTTCTCAAGCTCTGTTGTTGACGTTTCTCCTGTTTGCGCCGGAGTCCCTGACGTTGTGGCCTGGTTTGAGAGTGGCCAGTTGCCACAATCTGGCACATACGTGCACGCGTATCCTTGAGGGATCTCCTTAGGCGCCTCAGCCAAGAACTGGTAGTCACTGGGGTCACCACCGATCTTGTAGACGACGAATGCCGGTGTAGCCGGCACTTCAGCTGGTGCTGCCAACGCATATGGCAGCGGTGGACGGGACTGGAGTGGCAACTCTCCTTGATGCGTCCCGAGAGCTGGTCCTGACGGCGAGTACTGGTGGCTCATGATCTCCTGGATCACGCGCAGAGCGAGACGCTCCAACACGTTGACCAAGTTTTCGAGTGGCGGTGTAGCGAGTGAGCCACCAAGTAGTTGATCTCCTGCCGTAGGCCACAGTGCGTTCCTCCGACGGGCGAGAGATCTATCCCATCGAGTGCACCTTGTGGTGAGAATCCCTTCCATCGATGCCATGGGTACGGGTTCTGCGAAAAGAGCCGATGCGGGCGGCTTCGCGGGTGACCTGGACCTCGTCGTATTTCTTCTTGAGCTCGGCGAGTAACTCCTCGTAGGTGATCGGCGTGCCGTCCGCCGCCATCTCGGATGTAGATGGCGATGTGGTTGATGTAGGCGATTGTCCCACCGGCGTGCGAGAATGTGTTGTTGCCAAAACCCACCGGCGGGCAGCGGCTGTCAACACGGTGTAGAGCCGGGAAGAGCCTAGAGCTGCGGCTGGGCCGAGACCCCTCCGAGCGACGGCCCGCAATGCTCTTCTGGTCACACGCGGCGATGCGAAGTGCAGGGCGTGCCACCTGACCTATACCTGGTCGGAAGGTGATGGGGATGCCTCGCTTAGTTCCTGCATGGCATACACGTAAACATTAAATAAGAGCCTCGATCGGCTCTCAGGTTATCCTGTGAATCGGCTCAAAGAGCCGATCCACCCATGATTCGTACGGGGTGC
The DNA here is from genome assembly GCF_019359855.2 of Lolium perenne. Taxonomy (NCBI): domain Eukaryota; kingdom Viridiplantae; phylum Streptophyta; class Magnoliopsida; order Poales; family Poaceae; genus Lolium; species Lolium perenne. The sequence goes on from NC_067245.2 coordinate 318,968,389, forward strand.
ACGAATACTTGGTGATCCTGCTTGATCAAGATAAAGCTAATGAGATCTACGACGATTTAGGGTTTTCACCGCATAATCGGATCATCCTACTCCAGGTTGGGCCTCGCGGCCACGCACGGTGCTCGTAAGCCGATCCTAAACAAGGCCAAAAAACCAACATGGCGTTGATCCTCGGAACATCCTGTTTAGGACTTGCGAACGCCACCCTACGTGCCGCTGGATCCTCCCCCCCTTTGTAAGGCCTAACTATTGCAGATGTTAAACTAATCCTTGCAGAGCAAGGAGCAATCGCAACGGATCAGATCTACTAAATAAAGAACAAGCAGGGTGCCGCCCCCACACCTGAGATAGGCGTGAGGGCGGCTAGACATGCAAGGGTTGCACTACGTAAGCATGTTATACGGAGAACTATGCTAACCCTAACACATCTATGATAACTACGTTGCCCGCCATCAAAGACGCTTGATGCGGGCAACGCATGAACAACGTGGAGCTTGTGCTGCCTAGATCGCAAGATGCGATCTAGGCAGCATGTCGCTTACCTGATTGAAACCCTCGAGACGAAGGAGTTGGCGATGCGCCGAGATTGGTTTGTTTTGGGGTGAACGTTGTGTTGTTGTTTATTCCATAAACCCTAGATACATATTTATAGTCCAGCGGACTTTCTAACGTGGGAATATCCCACCGTGCACGATACAAACTCTAATCTTGATCTAAAACATAATCTACTATAATTAAAGATACACGGGCAAACTAGCCCAAATTCCCCGTGCAAGGCCGCTTCAGAGATCTTCCACGTGTAGTCTTCCAAGCCCATCTCTCTTACGGCCCACCTCTGGATTTGTCCAAAATCTGGTGATAACAAGTCCACTATTTTTGCTTGTGCTCTTGTCAGGGATGAAAGTGAAGACTCATTTTATTGGCTGTTCAGAACGTTCTTAAGGTGCATGAATGGGAAGCAGCCCACAATAATTTTAACAGGTCTGTTTACGCACAATCTTTTGCATATTTTTGTGAGAACATATAGCATAGTAAAAAATATTACATCTGAACCGAAATTCAAATTTGCCTGCTTCACTTATGTTCTGATTTCTAGACACCTTCTTTTTATTTACAGACCAATGCCCGTCCATGGCACAAGCAATCCCTCGTGTTTTCTTTAAAACACTGCATAAACTATGCCGATGGCATATGATGAAAAAATTCCACCTACACTTGTCGAGTCTGTACAAGAAGTATTTGACCTTCAAAGGCTGAGTTTACAGCAATCCTGAATTGGCCACTCATGCCTACAGAATTTGAAAACGCTTGGCGAAATCTACTTGACAAATACAATCTGCACGATGATCCCATGATGTTGCAGCTCTGGGAAATCAGGGAGGAGTGGATCTCAGCCTATTTCAAGAACGTCTTCTGCGCAAGAATGACATCTACTCAGCGCTCAGAAAGCATGAATGCATCCCTAAAGCGTAGTCTGTTAAATGAGAAGCTCAGTCTGAACCGTTTTGCAGAACAAGTTACCAAACTAATATTCCAAAGGAGACAGGCAGAAAATTTAAAGACATATGCAATACAGGTACTTAATTTAAAAAACATTTACTGCACATATTGTGCTTCATGTTAGCATTCTTGTTATCTTTTCTTCATAAAAGATTAAAAAAAATGTGTTGTGTCCTCTTTTCAGTCAAAAACAAATAAGAGAACCCATTATGGATTTGAGCATCAATTCCAGCAACTTTATACGAAGACTGTTTTCAAAGAGTTGCAGGCTCTGCTGAAGAAAAGCACACTCTTCCGCATAAAACAAAACCCAGACTACCCTGAACTTGATGAGTACAATTATCTGGTGACCTATCACCAACCAACGACCGACTTTTCTTGGTCAAACCATCAGTTCAGAGTACTTGCAGATCCTATTGGAGGCGAATACAGGTGCGAGTGTCTGCTATGGGAACACACAGGTACAAAAAACATTATAAAAAAAACAAAAGAACAAGAACTTGTACTTCTGTTACCTAGTGACTTAAACTTCTGTTTCACCCATACTTGCACTTCTTACCGTTTCTAATGGATTGAAACTTCATTTTATTACAACAGGACTGTTCTGCCTACATGTTTTATGCCTGCTGGACCACCTGAGGGTTGATAGCATTCCACTCGATTACATGCGAGGAGGTACACTAATGGAGCGCGACATAGAGGAACTTTTGATAGGAGAGATTACAAGACACAAGCTTCGATGGAACCTCGTATACGTACCCGTGAGAATGAAGTACTACAGCTGGCTATGAAAGTTGTTAGGAAAGCAACATGCTCGAGAAGAACAGCGGGCAAGAGCAAAAGTTGGTCTGCGATCCTTTGTATGACGAACTTGATGCAATGGGTTCGTCAACACCAGATAATGATGAAGATGGTTCAGGCCAGTGCCCAGATATTGATGAGTTTGAGCCTGAAGAAACTCACTTTTGGACAGAAAACCAACAGAAATATCCTGATTGTCCTAACCAGCAAGATGATCAGCCTGACAACGATGGTAACAGTATGCCGCATAGGGTTATACTACCACCACCTAAGTCCAAAACTAAAGGAAGCAGGAATAAAGAACCTGGTGGCTCTAAACCTCCAGGAGCTATGAAGAAAAAGGTGCAGAAGACTGTAAAGAGGGAAGGGAAGAACACTTGCAGTATATGCAAGCTGAAAGCGGGACACAACTCTAGATCTTGTCCAAAAGATCCTAGAGTAATGAAACAACTTGCTATAAGTAAAATAAAAGCTCCGAGAAGAAAAATGTGTTCAGGGTGTAAAAAATATGGAACTGGCCACAACTCTCTTACTTGCCCTGTAAAAAATGGCTTGAACCTGAAGGGAAAATCGAAGAAGAAAGTGCTAACAAGAACACAACCAAAAAAGAAGCAAAAAGAAGAGGAAGAAGAAGAGGAAGAAGAAGAGGACGAGGAAGATGAAGAGGAACAAGATGAAGAAGAAGAGGATGACGAGGGAGAGGAAGAAGAAGAAGAAGAAAAAGAAGAAGAAGAGGAAGAAGAAGAAGAAGAAGAAGAAGAAGAAGAAGAAGATGATGACAAAGCGGAAGACGAGGATGAAGGAAATGAACCAACGCCACCAACACTAAGAAGGAGCACCAGAAATAAGTTAGCATAAAAAATAGAAATAAATTACAATATTGTAATTAAGTTTACTTCCCATTCAGTAGTGATCTGTAAAAATGGAAAAAATGATCTTGGTTTACTCCATTCAGTAATTTGTTTACTACTATCAAAAGTCTTTACATCAGCAACATCAGCAAAAACAGTAAGATAAACTAGGAAGTACGATATACATTGATATGAAGTACGAGGTTACTCAAATAGGAAGTTCGTAGTGTGTTAAAAATTACAAAAAATATACAACAAAAATTAAGACCTGGGTAAGCCCGAGACATCAAGTTCTAGCATGAGTTATATAAGAAATTACAAAGCTGACATCGAATGGCAGTACAACACGGAAAATTTGATATACAAAGTACACTAATTTATCTTACAGGTAACAAAACAAAAAGGAAATTCATTGATGAACGACAAAAAGGAAGTACAAAATAGTTGCAATAGGAAGTACAAGGTTGCACACAAAAGAAGTACAAGTCCCATCCCCCGCAAAAAAACTGCACACATACCGGCATGCTTACTGGGCCAGAAAGCCAGATAGGAAGTACATAACTAAAGTACAAGTAAGTACAATCTTAATTTAGACGAAATAAAAAAATAAAGAATTGTATATATATAACAGATGGATCTGCATGAATACAAGTAAGTACAACAAGTTTACATTCTTGAAACTCCATTAAGAAGTTCATATCATAGCTTTCGTTTTGTAGGGGATACAGAGGAGGATTAAGAAAAAATAGAAGAGGACCAGGAAGTACAAGAGTACAAACAAAAGAAGTACAAACTGGAAAAACACAAAAGTACTAGCTTCGAATCTTCAACTACAGAAAAAAATACATATCGCAAATTATTATATGGGAAAATACAGAAGAAGTACAAAACTAAAATCTGCAGGAAGTACAACACTTCACTAAAAAAAAGACACACAAAGGCTAATTGAAAAAAGGAAGAACAAAGATATGTATTGTAAGAAGTACAGGATAACATCAGTCAAACAGTACAAGCTTACTCAGTACCAAGTACATGATTGATTAGTATGAAGTACACTAATGTTCCAGTACAAAATGAAAAATACTGATGTTCCAATAGGTCAAACTATATTAAATTACAAATATGAATATCAAATTCAAATTATATACGAATATGAAAATTATGTTCCTATGACATCTGGCTAAGCATCATAATAAGCTCTTCTCCTTGGGTAGACAACACAGAATGTGGAGAAAGGCATTGAATTTCCACTGGCAGATCATGTAGAGGAACCTTGTTGTTGACATGGAACACAGTTGAGTACAAATACTCTGCCTTCCAATCATCAACGCGAGGCTGCATAAAATAAACAGAAAAAGCAAAGAATTATGAAAAAAGAAAAATACAGAAATATAAGAAAAAATTACTTCATCTATGAAGATAAAAACATACATCATCATCTGCAATGTCCAGAACGACTTGGTCACCATCAAAAGAAGATGCAAACTTCAAACAGTAGTAGCCACACTGGTTGAAACCCTGCTTGGGGACGTGCACATAGTTCGGCTTCTTTGAAACATTGTTCCAATTGGGATGACCACTTTTGGCATAATGTTGTTTGCCATAAACTCCTTCCATGACTAAGGTCAACCTTCGAGCCTGTTTTAACATTGAAATAAAAAAGGAATGACATTAAGCAAAGGGATATTTAACCTAAAAAAAATGTCAGAAAATCAAGCAGAAAATTATTATAACATACAATCTCCTTGACATCTGCAGCATGGAACGAACTCCGAGAAAGTTCTTTGTGGCTACTCCAATCAAACGAATCGAGAACATCAAAGGTTGCACGATACTTGTTCATGACATACAAGACATGATGCTTCTGTTGTGAACCAGGCATCGTCTTACAGTAGGGCATGATGATCTGTTATTAAAAAGTACATCAAAAATAAAATAAAAACATGTGCACAAGTGAAAAAAAAAACAAAAAAAAGGAAGAACATAGTTAAAACTCAGCAGAAGTGCAGGCAGGTCAGGGCATCAAAGTTTTTATTGAATGTATTACCAGATTTGCAGTCAAGAGATTCTCTGCTGGTTTCAAATACTCTTGGAAACTCTGCATAGCCCTTACAACATCAAAGTTCTTGCTCACAGTCATGCCGTCCATTTCTAGCAAATACTACACAGAAAAGATTATAGTTAAAAATGTTATGACTATTCAACAAATAACAACTAGCTTATAAAAAGAAAGAAGAGAAACTATATTATTCACCGTAAGAAAGTAGGGAGACAATAGGACACGCGTTCCAGAAGCAAAGACATGATTCTGGGTGGGATCCTCCTTCCACTGGCAGATAATATAGCTCATCATTTCACCCTCTAACTCCCCAAGATCTCCAAAGGCCTTAGCCAATTCTTTGCCGGTAAATAATGATTCAATATCATCGCCAAACGTATCCTTCCCATGGACAAATCTACAGTAATTGACACTGTATAGACACAAAAAACAAAAATCATTACAGAGGGGAAAAACAGCTCAAAAAAGAAAAGAAAAAGTTCAGGAAAAAACATGTGGTCAGAAGGATCATAAAAAGACATCATACCTTCCATATTTTTCGACTCCATGCTTGCTCAGCATGAAGTCCTTAAGCAGCCTTGCATTTTTAAGCTGATTGAACTCACCAGGCTTTAAAATCTCTACAGGTCCACTCCACTTCTTGGGTCTTCTTGGAGCCCTCTTTGTAGTCGTGATATTAGCCGAGTCGACCGAAGGATCCTTTCTCTTCTTAACAGGAGTAAGTACCTTTCCAGACCTAGTCTTTGGGGTAACAAAGTCATCATCAGAGGATATAACTTCAGCATCCACAACTGTCTTTTCAATAACAGTAGCCTTCCCAAGAACATCAGCCAGCTTATTCTTCAAAGAATCAAAGGATTTGTTGTCAGTTCTCTTCACAGAATCATCATCTTGACTACTGATGTTAATGACATCAGCTTCAGGGACGAAGGTCTGAGTCTGGCTATCGAAAAGACAGAAATTCTCTTCATCAAGATCAAGAGAATCACCTGCAAACAAAAAGTCAGTTGTAAACTTTTTAAAAAATGTATCTGAAACTTATTAAAAATTAACTTTGAATCCAAAAAAAACAAGAAAAAATAAGAAGTACAGGAAAAAACTGTAAAAACAGAGAAGTACAAGAAAATTAAACAAGAAGTACAACAGATATATATTAGAAGTACAGAAGGTAGAGAGAGGAAGTAAATGCAGGAAGCCTACATGAAAAAAGAAACGAACAGGTGAAGAACATGATATGCAAAAAAAAAAGTACTAACCTGGATGATACCCAAACAAACCCACCAGATCCACTTCAAAAATTCCACAAGTCAACCAGCTAAAGAGCATGGTTTTCTTTATGTTAGGAATGTCCTTGCATGTAAATTCTGTAAGCGACCTACCATTCCAAGACCCAACGGTATGTAACATAAAGAAACCACAGTCCCGACTGCAGAAAAAACAAGATACATCATGACAAGAAAGGACATATAAATGATGTGCAAAAATTATAGATTAAAAAAATAACACATGTCTCACGCATTGTCCTGCTGCGGTGTACACAAGTACTCTGTCTTCAAGTCATCAATAGTAAGTGGACTGAGAGGGTCTTGCATGTCCTGGGAAGCATCTGCCCAAAGCTGCTTTATATTCTTCGTCATCTTGTTGAACATGAACCATCCAGTAGGATCTTTGCATGTATACAAAGAATCAATATACTGGAAAGATCTATCCCTCAGATTCAGCGTAACCACAGCGTAATGTCCAACCGCATCTCTAAATTTTGGAGGATCAAAAGTTGGAAAAACAACCTGTAAAAATGGACAATTAATATATAAGAAAGGCATCAGGCAGTAAAATTTATATTATACAAAACAAATTTAAAAAGTTTACTCACAATATCATGCCTGTCCATACGCTCAAGTCCAGATTCAGTAAACCAAGACCTCACATTTTTGTCAAAGGATCCATTCCATATCTTACGCTGAAATGTAAGTAACAGACTTCAAATACCAGGGGAAAAAAAGATAGGTAAGTAACAAAACTACATTTCTGGGTTGTCTGCAACTTACACAAACCCAGAAAGGAACAATAAGCTTGCTGGTGCCCTTGTATTTCTCCCTCATCAGGTGAATGCCAATTTCAGCTACAGTACTTGATAGCATCCCACGCAGGTTAAATGATTCTGAAACATCCTTAACAGTAGCTTCGCAAAATTTATTACGAAACATCACCTTATCCCTGAAAAATAATAATAAAATAATATTTAATTAAACATGTCAATATGAGAAAGAGTTGCCATAAGAATTGTTGCATAAAAAAAATAATATCAACTTACGCTACTTCATCACTGCTTTTTACTTTTGTAACAGAATAGAAAAACTTGTCAATACTTTCTCGAAGTTTTGCAGAATAATTGCGGTACTGAGAGGCTGCAGAAACAAAAGAAATTAAAACATCACGACCTTAAAAAAGAATAAACATAAAATGATATGATTCAAAGATTATAAAAAAAAAATACAAGTTGAAGTGCACAGACTAGAGAAGTACAGGACTACACAGTAAAGAAGTGCAGGTCCATGTGCAAAGAAGTACAAGCTGAAAAAAGTAGAACTAAGTGTACTCAACTACCTAAGTTGTGGGAAGTACAAACACAATTGCCAGGGAAGTACAGGAGCAGAAAATTCATGACTATATATCTGCAAAGCTGCAATCCGTTTCGTGCAAAAGGATGTACATGTAAGGAAGTACAAGCAAGGTAAACAGAAAAGTACATGTAACGTCAAGGTAAAAAACAGAAAGTGAAACAGGAAGTACAAGCAAATCTGCACACTTCTTTTCTATGTTTCCAGAACACAAACTTAATAGACAAAGAAACTGAATTTTTTATTTTACAACCCAGGTCCGATAACAAAGAACATACATAATCTAACGATATTTTGTTCAAGGTAGTTTACATTCCCCACATCCCCAACACTTGCAAAGCACACCACACAAAAGCAACAAACAAAAGCAAAATCAAACTACCAAAGCATGAACTTTACGAGGTCTTGCCTAAATCTTGAGATGTCGGAGCTGGCTCCTCAGTTTGTTCAGCAGCATTGTCCTCCTGCCTAGAAGGCGCAGCAGCAAATAAAGTGCTTGCTGGCACAAGTTGCGAAACCAAAGGTGAAGGCTCTCGGTCAGGAGCAACAGCAGAAGGGCGCGTCAACTTTATAAGTATCTGCTTCAGCATTAAGAGTAGCACTGACAACATCACTCTTGGTAACTTCAGGAATAACAGGAGCAATGGTAACATCAGCTGTAGCAGGAGCATGGACAGAACCAGTATTCAGTCCTTCACCAGTATGAGGACACTTAACACCATCAGGAGCTTCCTGCTCATCAAGAGTTTCAGCACCGTCCTTGCCAGACCAGAGATCATCCATGGCATCCACAAAATTCTCCTTGTCATCCTGACGTACATCCGTAACAGTATTCTCAGCCTCCAAATCATCACATGGAGGAGTATCAGCAGCAGGCAAATCTTCATTGGTAGTAGCCTGCATAAAAAAAATAGAAATAAAGTCATTACAAAAAAATTGAAAAAAGAAAGCATAAGACAAACATAAAAGAAAAGAAGTTCAGCTTTGCATCTAAAAAGAAGATCAAAATAAAAATACAGAAAATCTCACATCTCCAAGAGATGAACCGAAAGCATCGGCGACAGTAGCAGCAGAGTCAGGCACAGGGGGGAAACCAGCTGCAGCAGCAGCGGAAGAAGCAGCTGCAGCAGCTGCATCAGCATCATTCATGGCCTTCAAATATGCCTCAGCTTTTTCCTCATATGGTTTGCAACGAGCATCCTGGGATGCCTTGAACAGGCACAAACCCTGTCGCATGTGAACAATGCTAGTCTGAAAGTGCACAATGTTTGCAGCCTCCAAATCAAGGGTATCATTTGCTGCAACTTCATTAAAACAAAGTTCAGGAGGCAAAAAGCCAGCAGTGTAGCTCAGTCGCTTGGCAGATGTAGGTATTTGAAGAGACAAATCATATGCTTTTGAAAGGAGAGCTTCAATATCCCCACAAACATTAACAGTCAAAGACTCCGCTGGAGCACATTGCCCATCCAGAGCAGATCCACTGCTACTACCTGCCAAAAAAGGTCTAGAAGACTGAAAAGCTGCAAGAGAAGAGCTACTCCTCTTCGAAGGAGTCAAACGCACACCAGTCATTCTAGGTACATCATCAAAGAACACAATATCACCACGTGATTTCCACTGCAAACGCACATGAATATAAAACAATGTTAAAATCAAAAGTTGCATGAAACAAAAATAAAAAAAAACAAGAATAAAAGAAGAAAGTGGACTCACCGGTAACTTGCCATAAATCCACGAAGAAGGCTTCCAGTCACCTTCCTTAATACAGTCAAGATCAGAAAGCTTCAAAAGATTGGAAGGGTTCATGAAAAGTGCACGAGGTGTGCGTTTATCCCTAGGATTTAGCTTCCTGTGGTCAATGCAGTCAAGATACATGAGAAGAGGAGCAATGGCACGGCCCGGGAATAGCAGCCCAATCTGATTTTGATGCTGCCAGTCCAAAACAGCTTTCCTAAGCTCATCAACTACAAGCTGGCACAAGTTAAAATCCTTAAGCTTGAGGATATCAAAATCTTCAACCATTGCGGCTTCCCTTGAAACACGAGTAGTATAGCCGGAAATGAGATAAATTTGTTATAAAGAACAAGACCGAAAACCTTCAAAGCCAAAGCATCATTGGCTGGGTCTTTCACAAGATTTGCAAGTAACCTCCTAAGATCCTTCGTCTCAATTTGCTTATTCCTGGCATAACCTAACTCAGCCTTTAACCTCATCAAAGCATCATCATGGATACTATCTGAAGGCCTAGGAGGTGAATTCTCGCCAAAAGGAAGCGCAAACAACTTGTGAATTGCATCAGCATTGATCTGAATAATCTTGGTACCATCTCCAAGATCCAAATTCATCGTGACAGGATCGATATTGTACATCAGAAAGGACATAAGACGTCGATTGATGTTTGTTCTTATCTTGAAATCCCCAATATGACCCAATCCAGCTTCACGAACCAACAGCTTGTGTCTTTCCTCAAGCAAACCAAAGCAGAGAGTTAATTCCTTCAAAGAGCACCTGGCAACAGTATTAAACCGCTCCTTTTCATCATCAACCACAACAGAAGGTTCTGCCTGCCCTCTCCTCCTCTTAACAACCTTATACAAAATTTAAAAAGAACATTACATGCATGAGATAGAATCACAAACAGATAATTAAAAAACAGTACACTGATAAAAAAGAAGTACAAGAGAAGGAACACTTGAAGTACAGGTTATTCAAATGAGGAAGTACTAGCACCAAGAAAAAGAGAGACCATACATATAAACAACTAGAGGAGGCATATAATAAATATGAAAAGAAAGGGAAGTACAAGAGAAGGAACACTTGAAGTACAGGTTATTCAAATGAGGAAGTACTAGCACCAAGAAAAAGAAAGACCATACATATAAACAACTACAGGAGGCATATAATAAAATATGAAAAGAAAGGGAAGTACAAGAGAAGGAACACTTGAAGTACAAGTTATTCAAATGAGGAAGTACTAGCACCAAGAAAAAGAAATACCATACATATAAACAACTACAGGAGGCATATAATAAAATATGAAAAGAAAGGGAAGTACAAGAGAAGGAACACTTGAAGTACAAGTTATTCGAATGAGGGAGTACTAGCACCAAGAAAAAGAAAGACCATACATATAAACAACTAGAGGAGGCATATAATAATATATGAAAAAAACAGGAGATAACCTTAGGAATGTCATCATCAGAAACCTGATGATCCTCAGCCACAAAATCTTCATCTTCTTTAAAACAAACAGTTTTCTTTCTCTTAGGAGCAGATTTTTTCACCGTCTTAGGATTCACCTTCGGCTTATCAACAACACTCTTACCACCAGTAGCATCAGCAGGCTTTTCCTTCTTAAAAGCAGAAACCTACAGATACAAAATTATCAAGTAATTAGAAAAGATACAGAGATATCAGGTAAGTTGATAAAAACTAAAATGAAGTGAGATGAGCCTGCTTCCACCTTAGATTTAGCTTGCTTCCCCTTAGCAATAACACCAAGAGGGCTAGCTTTCTGCATATTTAGAATACGTGGGCTTTGCCGTGTGCTACCATCAACACTAGACACAGCAGAGACACGAGGACTTCTGCGGGGGGTACCAGCTATACCAGCATCAGCCATCCTCTTCTTTCGGACAACACCCCTTTTCCTGTGCGTGGTAACAGGACTGCTAGGAACAACAAGGGACAAATTAATATCGAGACGCGAAGCGAGACTCGGGATCAACATGAGCCGCCACATCAGCATACGCATCGAGACGCGGAAGCTTGACATCCGCATTATCATCATGGGACGCCGCATCAGCATCTGCATCAGACGCAGAAGCAGACTCGGGATCAACATGAGCCGCCACATCAGCATCTGCATCAGACGCAGGAGCAGACTCAGGATCAACATGAGCCGCCACACTATCATCAATAGTCGCATCGCTATCATCAGGAGGAGCCTCGCTATCATCATGAGCCACCTTGCTCCTCCGTTCCGTACGACTTGCTTCGGGAACAACAGAATATGCTTCTGCGTCATTAGCCGCCTTGCTCCTCCGTTCCCTACGATGGTAAGCTATGGGACCAACATTAGATGCTCCTGCATCATGAATCGCCTTGCTCTTTCGTTCCCTAGCACGCACAATTTTCTGTGCAACCCTTTCTTCCTCAGCAGCAAGCTGGGCTGGAACATCTTCTATCTGAGTAACTGGCTCAGTGCCGTCAACATCCTGAGTAGGAGTTAACGACAACTCCAAAGAACCTATATCACCTTCACCTTGCTCAGAACCATCATGAGCAGACATTCGATCTCCATCTCCATAAGTCTCTTCTACAGAAGCAAGTACATCAGTGATATCCTTGTCAGTAGTTTCAGTTTGCAAATCTGCATCTGCATTAAAGAAAAAGAAACAAATTAATTACAACAGCAATGAAAAAAATATATTTAATTTCCTAAAATGGTAAAATAAAAGGTAAGGAAGTCCAACAATACATATCAGATAAGTGCAATGCAATTAACTGCATTATTTGTAACTAAAAACAAAGGGAAGTACAAGCTGCTACAAATAGAATACACAGTCTTATTTCTCTTAAGAGCATATATTTTAGTTGTCTTATGATTCACATATCAAAAGCAGAACAAGCATGACAATACAAAAATCACAAAAAAACAAGACAATGAGCACACAAACAGGGATCATATTAAAAATGATTACCAGATGTAGAAGAGCTTTTCTTAACCTCATCCTCACTCCTAACCCTCACAGTAACATCAGGGAAAACGATAGGAATACCGGCAGCGAGACTTAGTTTGCCATCCGTGGCAAACAATTTCGCTTTCTTAATAACTGTAACTTCACCTAAAAAAAAGAAATGGGTTCAGACATAGTAAAATGAACAATATAAGATGATAAGTAGAATAGAAACAATCATAACAAGAAAAATGCAAAACAAAACTAGGAGAGAGCAGTACTAAAAATAAAGAACTACAAATAAGAACATACACATGAATCTGGAAAAGAAGTACATGTACTAACATCAGATAAGTACATGTACATGTAGAAACAAAAACAGAAAAAATTAGGAGAATTTCCATTGTCAAAATAACAAAAAACAAAAAAAAAGTAAAAATAAACTGCAGTATATACAACTAAACAAGGGAAGTACAACTGGTACATATAAATAAGTACATGTAACAACAGCACATGACCGAATATACAAGTAGAAAACAAAACCAAAACCAATTAGAATAATTTCTGTTGTCAGATAACACACATCCATGAGTAAAAAAATAACTGCAGTATATGAAACTAAACAAGGGAAGTACAACTTGTACCAACAAGTAAGTACATATATGAATACCAGATAAGTATATTTATATGGAGAATGACTGCACAAGCAACGCAAGAATTAACATTGTATAAACTAGTTCGAGATCTAAAGGGAAGCACAATTTCGCCACAAATAAGTACCACAAAACAAAAACGAAACATAAAATTACCTTGGGTTTCCTGAGGCAGTGGGGATTTCGGGGCAGGATCCATGACTAAAAAAAATAAAATCGACCTCTCCCAGTCAACGCGGATATCAGAAGCACATGAACACGAACCCTGCAACCAACTACACATCAAAAAGCAAAAATCAAAACGAATTAGTCCGAGGAGAATGCAGCAGACAAACAAGAAGACACGCTGCGCGATACAAAGGGAAAGAACAAACAAGATCTACAAGCAGGAAACCCTAAGCTATGAACAGTAACCCCTAATCCGGAACCCAACCTCACGAGAGCATTCGCGGGAGAAAATTTGAGGGGCCGGAGAAGGATAGACGGAATAGAAGTACCGCGCGAGATAGGGAGGGGCGCGGAGAAGTTGATCGTACCGGAAGAAAGCAGCGGCTCCGTCGCCGCAACCGCGCAGCAGTTCCTCTCTGCGACGAGAGACGAGGAAAGCGAAGAGAGAGTGGGGAAGGTGGAGTTACCCCGTGCGGACAGTGCGGAACGGCTGCACAACTTGCAGTTATGATGCAAGAGACGCATACGGACGCCACCGGGCCACAATTAAATGGGCCGAAAATACCAATTCATAACAAATCGGGCCCAGAAAAGCCCGACTGGGCCGTTACCTGGCATGTCAAACAAATAAGTACAGGCAGCCTCAAACAAAAAACAAAAGGGCAGCAAAAAGGAAACACAAAGCATAAACGATAAGGAAGTACAGGATACAAGTACAAGTAAGTACAACTTTAATTTACAAGAATACAATTAATAAAATATATATCATAGATGACTCTGCAGCAAATAGGAGTACAGGCTTGAAAAAAAAAAGTACAAAAACTCATAATATTAAATTATAAAAAGAAATACATCAAATAGAATATCTCCATGTAGGATAAAGTGAAGAAGCAGCAAGTACCGAATAAAACTAATAGAAGTACAAGCTCACAACAAAAGAAAAGTACAAACTATGAATCTTGAATTCCAATAACAAAATTACAAAAGGGAAGTACGAGAGTATAGGCATAAGTAGTACAGAAGTAAGGGCTATGAAGTACAACTTATATATCTTGATCTGTAGTAACAAAATATATAATAGATTTTATTCGGACTACTTATGTATGGGGGGGGGAAACCCCCCCCCCCCCCACCATCTCACAAGGAAGTACTAGAATAGAGGCACAAGAAGTACATAAGTAAGAGATACGAAGTACACATTACAAAATAAAGGAGCACCAACTACGAAGTACAATCATATGAATCTTGATCTTCAACAACAATCAAGATGAACAACCCCGGAAGTACAGTTATTGATGGACGGGAAGTACCACAGTATAAAGAAAAGAAGTACATGCTGTAAATTCTTGAGTTCCATAAGAATAATAAACATTTAGTTGCGTGAAAAATGACAACAAACATGATATACTGTAACGAAAAATAAAAAAGTACATGTTTGTTCACAATAAAATAAAATGAAATTTATTAAGGATAAACTCGAATACCGGATTACATTATAAAACTAAAGGAATATATTTCGGATAAATTCATAAGGAAAACTAATCAAACTACTTTAAGGTATTCGCCAATCCCTGCCACGTTTCTTCTCGGAACGTTTGTAAAGAGAAAAAAATCCTATCTCGAAAACATCCAAACGCTTATACACCTCGTAGGTCACATATGCATCCCTCGCAGCATATAAAATATGTTCAGGTGGGAGAGGAGGCGCATTAGCCCACATGCTATGCTCCGTCGTACCAAATCCATCTTTCATCTTCATGTAAAATGGATCTATAATGGCTGCAGCAACATCTTTCAGACCTTGAGTCCTCTTCTTGTTGTCCGGGTCTCTCCAAATCATCTGGATGTCCTTGATATTATGGATATAAAATTGAGAACGACCAAGAACATTACGATCTTCAGCAGTGCAGAATCCAGCGAATGTGCACCGGTACCCATATAGGAAATTATACAACTTCTCACTCCTTTCATCAGCATGGCAAACGTGGTACACCAAAACTTCAGTGCCCACACAAAGTTGGATGACAGCGGCCTTCTTCGGATTAATGCTGGATCCTCTAAGCCTGTCATACTCAACATCTATCCCCACAATCTTCCTTTCAGAAGCATCAAGGGTAGATTCAATTGAAGTAAGCCATGCCTCTACTCTGGATGCCGTGTTGGTGTACAACACATTCATCTCGGTTGTGCCATGGCAAGGGAGTTTGTATTCGTGGGAGAAGGGAGTTTTGGCCATTGGGAGACGATAGAAAAAGAAGAAAGATCTGATCAAGTTTATGGCTGCGCTCAATGAGAAAGGAACACTTATATAGGCGTGAACAGAAATAGAGAAAAACGTGCATAGAAGATAAACATTATCTGATAGAAGTATAGCTAGACCGCCCGAGAAGTACGGGCACGGATACGAAGAAGATCACTATACAAACCACCAGCAAAGTTATCCATCCGCACAGCTAACAAATAAAAACACACAAAAAAGCAATGGATAAGATACACCTTATATAGAAAAACATGTAAATCGCAACGGAAAACAAAGAAATAACAAACTACATAGAGCAGAAGTACAACCTCGCTACACTGAAAAGTTCAGTTTGCAACATACATGATCGGTCGATTTGACGAACAGGTCAGAAAAAAAATCGAAACAAACAAACTATATATGAGTATATCTGGAATTAATAACGATATAACACCTACTATAACTCTATCAAAACAATAATTCACGAAAAAAATGATGAACTCATACCCACCCGCATGTTCCGACGGCAAACGGAACGCAAACCTGCCAACGGATTCGATCGCGAATTCCAGATCGACTTTTAGTAATTCAATGAGCATTATAGTATGAATTTGACGGCTAGAAACAAATCAATTTAACAGAAACACAAAAAAAAAAAGCGAAAACGACTAGAAATCGATGAACTGACAACGGCGGAACTGCTCTCCACGGGCAACTACCGAATCAGCGATTCTAGCAAAATTGCAACCAGATTAAACATTTGATTCACTAATATATGCATACTGGTGCTAATGGAACTCGAATTCCATGTTAAAAACGACGATCCAGACGCCAATTTGGATTCGCGGAATAAGTACGCAACGGACATGCCGGCGGATCAATTCGATTCAAAAACTTGTTAAATCTTGTAAAAGTTGTAATGCGTGCGTGCGGATTGGTGTATACTAGCTAGAAAATATAATTACGACACTAGAAAACAACAAACAGATCGATTTCGGGACAGAAACATCGATTCCATGAAGAACACATAGAAGTACGAACGCACTCGCAAAAAGTTCCGAGGCGTACAAGCTCGTGTCCGAGAAGTACGAATCGGTGCTCAGAATATTGATTCGCAACTGGTTTGCGAGAATAGTGCGAGTATATATATATATATATATATATATATATATATATATATATATATATACACGTCATGAATTACACTTAACATCGAGTAAGCAAAATTGAATGTGCACAATAGATCAGTAAGACTCTCACCTGTAGTTGTAAGGAAACAATATTGAATCACAGAAATGTTGCTCCCCTATGAACCTTAGTAGGTTTCCCCCCGTTTCTTCGGTTTTATACCTTACCGTGCCTTGATGTACTTTATCTGGGTCAACAAACCCAATATTGAACATCTTATTACTTCTGCATTCACTGATCTTCAGTCTGCATAAGAGAGCACATAAGATACAATGAGTATATGCAATGAACAGGAACAACTGAATGAACAGGAGCTTATATGTAGTTAACAACTTACAAGCAATAGCAACTCATGAGATATTTGTCGAGGGCGTCAAAATTGAATAACTGCCAGAGTTCAGAAATCTCAATATGGATCTCCTCCTTTCGGAATTAATATTCTTCTGGGATATTCGCCACGATGTATCCTGTGTTGTCCTTGCACGCATCGAGGTACAACTGATGCAAATTCCACATATGCGTTGGCAGTTGATGCAGCCGCTCTTTGCTGACCAAGTTGGCCCCGTAGACAAATTTAGGAGCTATATCAGCAATGGGAAGTACTGCATCACGGGCACTCAGCAATTCCTCCACGGTACAGCCAACTTGAGCCGCTAGCGCCACAGCTGCTTCCATATCGAAATCACCATGTTTCTGGTACACCGAGGGAACAGCTAACACTTTGAGGGGTGGGATCGATTGTTTGGCCTGGTCTCCGAGCTGCGGAACTTCCTTTCTTTTTCTGCTTGCTGTCGCTTGCTTGGCCTTGGGTGCACTTGTTGAACTTGATTTCTTCCCGGCTACACTTCTAGTTGATGATTTGCTCGTGCTAGCACTATCCTTCTTCTCAATTACCCTAGCACTATCCTTGTCCTCAATTACCCTCGCAAGTGTGCGTGTATAGTCATCCTTCTTCTCGTGTAAGTCATATTGCGATGGTGTGTTCAGAAAATCAAGAGCATATGTTTTTTGCTTCTCTGTGTATGCTGCTGGGAACTTGGGTTTCTCCTTGTGAAAATGTTCATAATTGTGTTTCTTTACAACGGCCACATTTTCCTCTTCGGTAAGATCGTAAGGACGGGGGGGGGACCTTTGGTACTCTTGGGAGGGGCAACATTTTGCTGACAGGACTCTTGAAACGCTTCCGCTTGTTGGGTGCCTGCCGAGTCTTAGTGGGCGCAAGCGGCGGCGCAAGAGATGGAGATGGACTAGGGATGTGGTGGTCATACTCATGGGGTGATGGTGGCATGTGACCACTCGGAGGAGGTGATGGTGACCTGCGACCACTCGGAGGAGGTGATGGTGACCTGCGATCACTTGGAGGAGGTGATGGTACCCAGCCTGGAAGCCTGATGTTTTTCTTCTCCCAAAGAATGAGGTCACCCAGTACGTCTTGGAGTGTAACCTGACCTTCACCTCCCGGGATTTCAAGCTGCAATGACTCAAACATCGGTACAATTGAATCCACCCCGACACGAGCATAGCCAGCTGGAATCTCATTGCCACGCCATAGTGCCGGCTCACCTTCAGGTCCTAATGCAGGTAAAACATAGCCGACCGCCACCTTAAGAGATATGTTCCTGAACACCTCATGGAGATCACAAGGTGTTTGCTCCTTGATTCCATCCACGGGGTAGCCAGGACCGCTATCTATTATCCGTGTACATTCAGGCGGGGCCTCCGAGTCAGCCACGCTGCTGCTTCGCCGCTGAGATATGCCGGCGGTATTATCTGGCTCGCGCTGTCCTCTAAGTTCATTAATCTGCCGCCGCTGCTGCTGAATCTCCCGCTGCTGCTGGTCAAGTTGGCGTTGGAACTCGGCCATCCGGTCATTCTGCACCTCCAGCTGGCATTGTTTTGCTCTCGCTCGGCTTCTATAAGTCTCCGCGTCGTCCGGAAACCCAAGCGACCACGGAATACTAGGGCCGAAGCCTCTTGTTCGTCCTCCCTTTTCAGGATTACCGAGGACAAGCGTCAGCAAGTCTTTCTCTCTATCGGGAGCAAACTTCAATTTTCCCGATTTAATATCTGCCGTCACTTCAAGCCATTTTTCCCTGGGTATCTTAACCTTGCTGTCACTTTCAACAAGGTCCCCTGTCTTCATGTCATACTCACAGCCATGCCCAAGGAACCTATTTCGAGCCCTCGTGTCCCAATTTTCTAGGATGGGTTCTGGAATGATTCCATTCCGATGCATCTCAGCCTCTTGTGCATCCCACTTAGGCATGGCTACTTGGTAGCCCCCTCGTCCCGTATGATGGTGATATAACTTTTCGCTTGCATTCTTCTTGTTTTTCTTTGACAGTGCCACAGCATCCTCTGAGCTCTTGTACTTCACAAATTCTTCCCAGTTATGCTCCTGCTTCGATAGATAGCCTTCGAATTTTGGAGGCTTCTTCTCGTCCTTATAAGTTGCCCATAACCGGTTCTTCCACGCCCAGAAAAGTTCCCCCATCTTCTGAAGAGTCCACTTCTTCACTAGCTCCCTCTGCTTGTCCATCTCAGTCTGCGATCCCAATTCTGGCAAGGTGAAATGTGCCATGAGGTCGTCAAAAAGCGAGCGTTTGTACCTATCGGCAACCTCACTTTCGGGCACCTTGTTGCTCTTGTTCCATTCTCTAACAGTGATCGGGATGCGATCCCTAACCAGAACTCCGCATTTATTTTTGAATTTCGTTGTGGCACTTGCGGGTGTCATCGGTTGGCCTTTAGGTGATATAGATGTAATTGTCCAGTGGTCATTTTTGCCCAACTTCTTTGCCGGGCCTCGTTTCTCCAACTTATCTTGGGAGGCCTAAGAGAATAAAAATTAATTAATTTATACACATATGTACATATAGAATTCCATTAATGCCTCTAGTGATCGTATACCTCGCCATCACCGGAGCACTCGGCTTCTCCATCACCGGAGCCATCGGCTTCTCCATCACTGGAGCCGTCGGCTTCTCGGTCGACTTCTTCATCAGCGGAGCCATCGGCTTCTCGGTCGCCGTCTAGATCGGCTTGGCGGATTATATCCTCGACTATGTCTTCCTGTTCCAAGTCTCGATGGAATTCGAATGGATCCATTGTTTCTGCAAAAAATTAAATCGATAAGTACATGTTATAACCCTAACCAAACCCTAACCCTAACCAAACACTAACCAAACCCTAACCCTAACCACGGATGGGGTAGGCTCAAGGAGGGGAAGGCGGCGTGGAGCAGGGAGAAGAGGGCGCGTGAGGTAGAGGATCTCGGCAATGCTCACGTGAGGAAGAGGGTGTTCGCGAGAGGGAGAGGGTATCGACATCGGTTGTTTGCGAGAGGGAGAGGGTGTCGGCGACGGGTGTTTGCGAGAGGGAGAGGGTGTCATTTGTTTGCGAGAGGGAGAGGGTATCGGCGTCGGTTGTTTGCGAGAGGAAGAGGGTGTCGGCGACGGGTGTTTGCGAGAGGGAGAGGGTGTCGGCATCGGTTGTTTGCGAGAGGGAGAGGGTATCGGCGTCAGTTGTTTGCGAGAGGGAGAGGGTGTCGGCGACGGGTGTTTGCGAGAGGGAGAGGGCCGGTGTCAGCGTCGGGTTCTTCGGTGGAGGAGTCGTCTGCTAGGGTTTGGCGTCTGTTTCGAAAATCAATGAAATACATATACTAAATTACTAACTAAATACATATACTAAAAAACTATACTAAATACATATACTAGTTAACTATAAACTAACTAACTAACTAAATACATATACTAAATTACTAACCAAACACATATACTAAATACATATACTAAAAAACTATACTAAATACATATACTAATTAACTATAAACTAACTAACTAACTAAATACATATGCCAAATTACTATACATATACTAAATTACTAAATAAATATAGTAATTAAATATAAACTAACTAACTAAATACATAAAACTAATTAACTAAAAAACTAAAAAGCCAAAAAAAAGGGCCGAGCGCGCGGCCGGCGCCGGTACTGCCTCCTCTACCTGAGTGGCACGGCGGCCGAGGCGGCGCGGCGCGGCGGCGTCGGAAGAGCTCGAGGCGCGGTGGCCGAGGCAGCGCGGCGCGGCGGTGCCGGAGGAGCTCGAGGCGCGGCGGCAGAGGAGCTCGAGGCGCGGCGGCGCGTCGGCAGAGGAGCTCGAGGCGCGGCACCGGAGGAGCTCGAGGCGAGGCGGCGCGGTGCCGGAGGAGCTCGAGGCGAGGCGGCGCGGTGGCAGAGGAGCTCGAGGCGCGGCGGCGGCGAAATCCGGTAGCCTGGCGGCGTCGTCTAGGGTTTGGCCTCCGTCGTCGCGGGTCGTGCCTCGGCCCGTGACGCGCGGCTTTCTTTTATACGCCACCCCCTTTTGTCGCGGGTCGTGGCACGGACCGCGACAAAGGCCCCTTTGTCGCGGGTGGTGGCACGACCCGCGACAAAGGCCCCCCCTTTTGTCGCGGGTCGTGGCACGGACCGCGACAAAAGGGGCTGATCCGTGGGACTTAGCATCCGACGGCTCTGGCCGTTTTAATCCAATGGCCTGGAGCCGTTGGATGAAAAAGGCCACGGATCAGCCCCGTTTCTGTTTCTTTTCTACTGTGCACCGCCGCCGTGCCACACGTGTCGCTTCCCCTTGCCACGTGTCGCCGCCGCTTCCACGTGCCTCGCCCCGCCGCCGCCGGTGTGCGACGTGTAGCCGCGGCTTACACGTGCCATGCCCCGCGTGCGCGCAACCACACGTCGCCGCCGCCTCCGCTCATTCATCTCTGGGATGCCGCCGCGCCGTCGCGGGTCGTCCGGTTTCCGTCGCATCCGAGCGGTAGGTTCTTCGCCGAGATACGCGCCGGTGGCTTCCGCCTCACCCTCGGCACGTACAACACGCTGGAGTTGGTGGCGCGCGCTTACAACGTGGCCGCGTGGCGATTTCGGCGGCCACGGCGCGACATGAACTTCCCGGATGTCGAATCGCTAGAGGAGGCGGAGTTCCTCGTGCCAGCGCCGTGCCTCATCGACGATGAGGACCGTCGCCGGCACCACCAGGTGCAGCACCGGATCGCCATCGCCGAGCACGACGAGGAGTTGATGCGCCAGTGGAGGGCGCATTTCCCCAACGACGTCGACAACACCGACGCGTTCTTCGCTTACCTCAGGGCACAGCGCAGGTCCAACAGGCGCCACCGTCGGGCCATCGCCGAGTTCGAGCTCGACAACCCGAATACAACTTGGGCCGAAAACGACCCTCGGTGGGATGACATTTGGACGGAGACAACCTCCGACGACGAGTAGGGACTAGACTAGTCGTTTATCTATTTTAATTGTATTTTCAATAAAGTCGTTGTCGGTTGTTTTAGTTTAAATTTAGTTTATAAAGTCGTTGTCGGTTGTTTTAGTTCAATAAAGTCGTTGTCGGTTGTTTTCAATAAAGTCGTTGTCGGTGGCTTCATCCTGATGATGAGAAAGTTTCCCACCACACGACGCCGCGCGGGAGGAAAAGGGCGGGAATAAAATTTTATTACGGTTGAACTGGAATTAAAGTACATATCTCAACTGAAAATTAAGATACATGGCCAGATTCGAATGTTGGAGTCATTCAGTCATACTCGTGCCTAGCCCTATAAACGTCGCCATTGTAGTCGTCGTAGTCGCCGATGTCATCATCGCTGGCATCGGGGTCGCGGTAGTCGAACCTCCGCGGGTGAGCACGCGTGGTCGCCGATTGATGAAGAAGATGTCCCAAGTCGGGCTGTAGTCGGGATGCCACTGGGGATTCCTCCGCTGCTCTGGCGTGAGCTCGAAGTAGTAGTGGTTCGTGATGGCCATCTCGCGCCCCACACCTAGATGGATAGGAGGGACCGGTACGCCTCTGACGCTCAGCAACCAACTGGTCGGGACGCGGTAGCCCGGCGGGCAGGGGTAGTTCGAGGCGCAAAGCGCCTCCGCCTCCCGGGGGGTTAGAGATACGATGGAAGCCATGTGAGAGAGTGATGAGGTTTGCAGATATGAGTCTAGATGTGATATGTAAATGGAGGCCAAGCCTACATGTATATAGTGAAAAAATAGCGGGAAGACGGAGGCAGGAAGTGGTGGAAAGCGTGGGAAGAAAATAGGCGGGAACGCAGTGGCGCGGGAAACATTCATCCCGGGTGGGGGCTCATACCGGGACAAAAGATGGGGGGCCTTATCTGGGGGAGGGCTTATCTGGGAGGGCCTTATCTGGGGGGTGGCTGACGTGCGGGCAACCATTAGTCCTGGCTGGTGGGTACAACTGGGCCTAAAGGTGGTTTTTGTGTCATCTAACAAAACTGTCGGTGGGATAAGGACGCGTGGGTAGCGCACGACGCCCTGTCGGAGGAACAAGACAAAGTAGAAGTGGCCCCGTGCCTATAAAAGGAGCATCGATACACCATGGCAAGCAGCTCAACAAGCCAACATAGGTAGGGAGAGTTTCATCCCCATGGATGGAGGAAAGGGTTGGGAAATCTCCCGTGGCGGAACTTCTCGAAGATGCCCTTGGTACACACGCCCTATGGCATCTTCGGAAGTTCCGCCTCGGAAATTTTTCCTGCAAGCCCGTGAATGACTCCATCTCCTCCAACAGTCTTGGAAACTATATATTAAGAATACATTATTACATTACAGGTTTAAATATCGCCAACATCGCCATCTAGTGCTGTGGTTTTCTTCTATCGGTTGATGTATTCTTTTGTTGATTTCTTTTTCTCGATTTGCTAGACATGTCCTTCACGTAGAAAACTTGAGCCACCTCGTTGGCTAGGACGAATGGCTCGTCCGTGTACGCAAGATTGTTGAGATCCACTGTTGTCATACCGTACTTATCGTCTACCTGTACACCGCTGAGCTTCACCCATTTGCACCGAAACAAAGGGACCTTAAAAGTGGGTCCATAGTCAAGTTCCCATATCTCCTCTATGTACCCATAATATATGGTGGTCTGCCCATTCTCGTCTTTTGCATCGAAGCGAACACCACTATTTTGGTTGGTGCTCTTTTTATCTTGGGCGATCGTGTAAAATGTATTCCCATTTATCTCGTACCCTTGGAATGTACATATGTTTGAAGATGGTAACCTGGCCAACAAGTACTGCTGCTCTCCAACAGTGGTGTCACTCATGAGATGTCTTTGCAACCAACTGCCAAAGGTATTCATGTGTTCACGTGTAATCAAGGACTCGGGCTGGCCCGGGTTTATTTCTCGTACAACATTCTTGTGTTTCTCGATGTACGGAGCCACCAAGCTGGAATTGTTGGAGATATGTCCAAGAGGCAATAATAAAATAGTTATTATTATATCTTTATGTTTGTGATAAATGTTTGCATACCATGCTATAATTGTATTAACCGAAACATTGATACATGTGTGTTATGTAAACAACAAGGAGTCCCTAGTAAGCCTCTTGTATAACTAGCTTGTTGATTAATAGATGATCATGGTTTCGTGATCATGAACATTGGATGTTGTTAATAACAAGGTTATGTCATTTGTGAATGATATAATGGACACACACCCAAATAAGCGTAGCATGAGATCAAGTCATTAAGTTCAACTTGCTATAAGCTTTCGATACATAGTTACCTAGTCCTTCGACCATGAGATCATGTAAATCACTTACACCGGAAGGGTGCTTTGATTACATCAAACGCCACTGCGTAAATGGGTGGTTATAAAGATGGGATTAAGTATTCGGAAAGTGTGAGTTGAGGCATATGGATCAAGAGTGGGATTTGTCCATCCCGATGACGGATAGATACACTCTGGGCCCTCTCGGTGGAATGTCATCTGATTAGCTTGCAAGCATGTGAATAGGTCACAAGAGATGACATACCACGGTACGAGTAAAGAGTACTTGTCGGTAACGAGGTCGAACTAAGTATGGAGATACCGATGATCAAACCTCGGACAAGTAAAGTATCGCGTGACAAAGGGAATCAGTATCGTATGTGAATGGTTCAATCGATCACTCAGTTATCGCTGAATATGTGGGAGCCATTATGGATCTCCAGGTCCCGCTATTGGTTATTGGTCGGAGAGGAGTCTCGACCATGTCTGCATAGTTCACGAACCGTAGGGTGATGCGCTTAAGGTTCGATGTCGCATAAGTAGATTCGGAATATGAGATGGAGACCGAAGTTTGTTCGGAGTCTCGGATGGGATCCAGGACATCACGAGGAGGTCCGGAATGGTCCGGAGAATAAGATTCATATAAGGGAAGTTGATTTCTAGGTTTCGGAAAAGTTCGGGATTTTTCCGGTGGAAGACCGGGAAGGTTCTAGAAGGTTCCGAGGGTCCCACCAGTGGGCCCACGACCCTAGGAGGCCTAGCATGGGCCGAGGGGATGCACCCTAGCCTAATGGGCTAGGGGCACATGCCCCCCAAGGCCCAGCCGGCCAGCCCCTTTAGGGTTTCCCCAAACCCTAAAGGGGGAATCAACTTGGGGGGGAAGTTTTCCCCCTTCCCCCTTTGGGCCGCCGGCCACCATCTTGGAGGAGGGGCCAAGGCAAACCCTGGCCGGCCTCCCCCCTATATAAAGAGGGGAGGGGGCAGGGGGCGCAGCCCTCCTTCACCCCTGAACCTCTGGCCGCCCCTCTCCCTCCACCGATAGTCTGCTCCGGCTTAGGCGAAGCCCTGCAGCTTTTCTCCTCCACCACCAGCACCACGCCATCGTGCTGCTGGGATTCCGAGGGGATCTACCACACCTCCGCTGCCCGCTAGAACAGTGAGAGGACGGGCTTCATCGACACCGTACGCACGACCAAGTACGGAAGTGCTGCCGGATTGCATCACGGACGATCGACTACATCAACAACGAGATCTAATCTCGTAAGCTTTGGAATCTTCGAGGATTAGTCTCATGCTCTTCTCGTTGCTTCGATCTTGGTAGATTAGATCTTGCTTCTTCCTTGATTGGATCTTGGTTTTTGTTCATGTTCACGGTAGAAAATTTTGTTTTCCATGCAACGAACCCATCAGTGGTATCAGAGCCGTGTCTATGCATAGATCTGTTGCACGAGTAGAACACAATAAATTTGTGGGCGTTGATGCTTTTGTTGTTTTTAGTTAGTGTACTTTGCATCTTGCGGGATGGTGGGATGAAGCGGCCTGGGCTAACTTTACATGACCTCGTCTCATGAGACTTGCTCCACGCTTGACATGCAATGCATAAGTGGCTTTGCGGGTGTCTGTCTCTCCCACCATAGTTAAGATTCAATCTACTCTTTCTATTGACAACATTAGTATCACCGTTGTGGTTCATGTTCGTAGGTAGATTGGATATTACTCGAAAACCCTAAACCACGTAAAATATGCAAACCAAATTAGAGGCGTCTAACTTATTTTTGCAGGGTTTGGTGATGTGATATGGCCATGATGTGATGATGATTATATTTGATGTATGAGATGTTCATTATTGTATTATGGCAACCGGCAGGAGCCTAATGGTTGTCTTTTGTTAAAGACCTGCGTGCCTATTCATCATGTAATAGCTTTATTTCAAGTAGTTGTTATAGTAGCTATAAGTGATGGACAACCATGAAGCGGCGCCACTGACCTTGACGCCATGCTGGTGATGATGGAGATCATGTCCGTGCTTTGGAGATGGAGATCAAAAGCACAAGAAGAAAGGCCATATCATATCACACATTATGAATTGCATGTGACGTTAATCCTTTTTGCATCTTATTTTGCTTAGATCGCGACGGTAGCATTATAAGATGATCCCTCTCACTAAATATCAAGATAATAAAGTGTTCATCCTTAGTATGCACCGTTGCTAAGACTTGTCATTTCGAAGCATCACGTGATGATCGGGTGTGATAGATTCTACATGTGCATACAACGGATGCAAGCCAGATTTGCACACGTGGATGTTAAGGTAGCCTTGACGAGCCTAGCATGTACAAACATGGTCTCGGAACACGGGATACCGAAAGGTAAAGCATGAGTCATATGAATGATATGATGAACACTGATACGTCTCCAACGTATCGATAATTTCTTATGTTCCATGCCACATTATTGATGTTATCTACATGTTTTATGCACACTTTATGTCATATTCGTGCATTTTCTGGAACTAACCTATTAAGAAGATGCCGAAGTGCCAGTTGCTGTTTTCTGCTGTTTTTGGTTTCAGAAATCCTAGTAAGGAAATATTCTCGGAATTGGACGAAATCAACGCCCAGGGGCCTATTTTGCCACGAAGCTTCCAGAAGTCCGAAGACGAAACGAAGTGGGGCCACAGGGTGCCCAAACCCTAGGGCGGCGCCCCCCCCCCTGGCCGCGCCGGCCTATGGTGTGGGGCCCCTGTGCCCCCTCCTGACTTGCCCTTCCGCCTACTTAAAGCCTCCGTGACGAAACCCCCAGTACCGAGAGCCACGATACGGAAAACTTTCCAGAGACGCCGCCAACACCGATCCCATCTCGGGGGATCCAGGAGATCGCCTCCGGCACCCTGCCGGAGAGGGGAATCATCTCCCGGAGGACTCTACGCCGCCATGGTCGCCTCCGGTGTGATGTGTGAGTAGTCTACCCCTGGACTATGGGTCCATAGCAGTAGCTAGATGGTTGTCTTCTCCCCATTGTGCTATCATTGTCGGATCTTGTGAGCTGCCTAACATGATCAAGATCATCTATCTGTAATTCTATATGTTGCGTTTGTTGGGATCCGATGAATAGAGAATACTTGTTATGTTGATTATCAAAGCTATGTCTATGTGTTGTTTATGATCATGCATGCTCTCCGTTATTAGTAGATGCTCTGGCCAAGTTGATGCTAGTAACTCCAAGAGGGAGTATTTATGCTCGATAGTGGGTTCATGCCTGCATTGACACCTGGGAAAGTGACAGAAAGTTCTAAGGTTGTGTTGTGCTGTTGCCACTAGGGATAAAACATTGATGCTATGTCTAAGGATGTAGTTGTTGATTACATTACGCACCATACTTAATGCAATTGTCTGTTGCTTTGCAACTTAATACTGGAGGGGGTTCGGATGATAACCTGAAGGTGGACTTTTTAGGCATAGATGCAGTTGGATGGCGGTCAATGTACTTTGTCGTAATGCCCAATTAAATCTCACTATACTCATCATGATATGTATGTGCATGGTCATGCCCTCTTTATTTGTCAATTGCCCAACTGTAATTTGTTCACCCAACATGCTGTTTGTCTTATGGGAGAGACACCTCTAGTGAACTGTGGACCCCGGTCCAATTCTCTTTACTGAAATACAATCTACTGCAATACTGTTTTACTGTTTTCTGCAAACAATCATCTTCCACACAATACGGTTAATCCTTTGTTACAGCAAGCCGGTGAGATTGACAACCTCACTGTTTCGTTGGGGCAAAGTACTTTGGTTGTGTTGTGCAGGTTCCACGTTGGCGCCGGAATCCCTGGTGTTGCGCCACACTACATCCCGCCGCCATCAACCTTCAACGTGCTTCTTGGCTCCTCCTGGTTCGATAAACCTTGGTTTCTTTCTGAGGGAAAACTTGCTGCTGTGCGCATCATACCTTCCTCTTGGGGTTCCCAACGAACGTGTGAGTTACACGCCATCAAGCTCTTTTTTCGGCGCCGTTGCCGGGAGATCAAGACACGCTGCAAGGGGAGTCTCCACTTCTCAATCTCTTTACTTTTTTTTTGTCTTGCTTAGTTTTATTTACTACTTTGTTTGCTGCACTAAATCAAAATACAAAAAAATTAGTTGCTAGTTTTACTTTATTTGCTATCTTGTTTGCTATATCAAAAACACAAAAAAAATTAGTTACTCGCATTTACTTTACTTATTTCATCATGTTTCCTTTTAATTTTACCACGAAAGATATACCGGTAGGACGTGGGTCTATAGTTGGGAGAAATAATATAGAAGAATTTTTCAATCATGTTAGTACCATTGAAAATTTTGAAGATAGACACTTGGTAGACCTTGCGCCTACTTATGAAATTGCTGCTGCGCATTTAGTTACTTTGTTGGAAACTAAATTTGTTAATCTTAATCCTATAATCCAACACATGTTTCTCACACTTGGTGATATGGAAGAAGGGGAAAAGAAAGATTTTGTTTTAGAAACCCTTCTTAGAGAATTTGGTGGTATAGCGAGAGAGGCTAGAAAGGTCTTTGCTAAATTTAATATGCTTGGTTCTTACACCAATTTTGTTAGTCTCTTTGAAAAGATGGATATGGATAGAATAAAGTACACTAATAATATTAATGATGGTGGGGAGATCAAAGCACCAATACCATGTAAACTCTTAGCTATGAATGATGCACTAGAAAATAACTATGCTTGGCTTGTTCCTGAAAATTTATTTGATGAGAGTAGCACGCCTAAGACTAATGAAAAAGGAGATGCTAAAACTTATGTATCTAATATATTATGCCTGGTTGAGAAAACTCTGCACCTCGCTGAGAACGCACCACCCTTTGATAATACTTGATACACACTTTCTGCGCCTAGCTGAAAGGCGTTAAAGAAAAGCGCTTATGGGAGACAACCCATGTTTTTACCTATAGTACTTTGTTTTTATTTTGAGTCTTGGAAGTTGTTTACTACTGTAGCAACCTCTCCTTATCTTAGTTTTGTGTTTTGTTGTGCCAAGTTAAGCCGTTGATAGAAAAGTAAGTACTAGATTTGGATTACTGCGCAGTTCCAGATTTCTTTGCTGTCACGAATCTGGGTCTACCTCCCTGTAGGTAGCTCAGAAAATTAAGCCAATTTACGTGCATGATCCTCAGATATGTACGCAACTTTCATTCAATTTGAGCATTTTCATTTGAGCAAGTCTGGTGCCATTTTAAAATTCGTCAATACGAACTGTTCTGTTTTGACAGATTCTGCCTTTTATTTCGCATTGCCTCTTTTGCTATGATGGATGAATTTCTTTGATCCACTAATGTCCAGTAGCATTATGCAATGTCCAGAAGTGTTAAGAATGATTGTGTCACCTCTGAATATGTTAATTTTTATTGTGCACTAACCCTCTAATGAGTTGTTTCGAGTTTGGTGTGGAGGAATTTTCAAGGATCAAGAGAGGAGTATGATGCAACATGATCAAGGAGAGTGAAAGCTCTAAGCTTGGGGATGCCCCGGTGGTTCACCCCTGCATATTCTAAGAAGACTCAAGCGTCTAAGCTTGGGGATGCCCAAGGCATCCCCTTCTTCATCGACGACATTATCAGGTTCCTCCCCTGAAACTATATTTTTATTCCATCACATCTTATGTGCTTTGCTTGGAGCGTCGGTTTGTTTTTGTTTTTTGTTTTGTTTGAATAAAATGGATCCTAGCATTCACTTTATGGGAGAGAGACACGCTCCGCTGTAGCATATGGACAAGTATGTCCTTAGTTTCTACTCATAGTATTCATGGCGAAGTTTCTCCTTCGTTAAATTGTTATATGGTTGGAATTGGAAAATGATACATGTAGTAATTGCTATAAATGTCTTGGGTAATGTGATACTTGGCAATTGTTGTGTTCATGATTAAGCTCTTGCATCATATGCTTTGCACCCATTAATGAAGAAATACATAGAGCATGCTAAAATTTGGTTTGCATATTTGGTTTCTCTAAGGTCTAGATAATTTCTAGTATTGAGTTTGAACAACAAGGAAGACGGTGTAGAGTCTTATAATGTTTTCAATATGTCTTTTATGTGAGTTTTGCTGCACCGGTTCATCCTTGTGTTTGTTTCAAATAAGCCTTGCTAGCCTAAACCTTGTATCGAGAGGGAATACTTCTCATGCATCCAAAATACTTGAGCCAACCACTATGCCATTTGTGTCCACCATACCTACCTACTACATGGTATTTTCCGCCATTCCAAAGTAAGTTGCTTGAGTGCTACCTTTAAAATTCCATCATTCACCTTTGCAATATATAGCTCATGGGACAAATAGCTTAAAAACTATTGTGGTATTGAATATGTAATTATGCACTTTATCTCTTATTAAGTTGCTTGTTGTGCGATAACCATGTTCACTGGGGACGCCATCAACTATTCATTATTGAATTTCATGTGGGTTGCTATGCATGTCCGTCTTGTCTGAAGTAAGAGAGATCTACCACCTTATGATTAAGCATGCATAATGTTAGAGAAGAACATTGGGCCGCAAACTAAAGCCATGATCCATGGTGGAAGTTTCAGTTTTGGACATATATCCTCAATCTCAAATGAGAAAATTATTAATTGTTGTTACATGCTTATGCATAAAAGAGGAGTCCATTATCTGTTGTCTATGTTGTCCCGGTATGGATGTCTAAGTTGAAGAATAATCAATAGCGAGAAATCCAATGCGAGCTTTCTCCTTAGACCTTTGTACAGGCGGCATAGAGGTACCCCTTTGTGACACTTGGTAAAAACATGTGCATTGTGATGATCCGGTAGTCCAAGCTAATTAGGACAAGGTGCGGGCACTATTAGTACACTATGCATGAGGCTTGCAACTTGTAAGATATAATTTACATGATACATATGCTTTATTACTACCGTTGACAAAATTGTTTCATGTTTTCAAAATCAAAGCTCTAGCACAAATATAGCAATCGATGCTTTTCCTCTATGGAGGACCATTCTTTTACTTTCAATGTTGAGTCAGTTCACCTATTTCTCTCCACCTCAAGAAGCAAACACTGTGTATTGATTCCTACATACCTGCTTATTGCACTTATTATATTACTCTATGTTGACAATATCCATGAGATATACATGTTATAAGTTGAAAGCAACCGCTGAAACTTAATCTTCTTTTGTGTTGCTTCAATGCTTTTACTTTGAATTATTGCTTGATGAGTTAACTCTTATGCAAGACTTATTGATGCTTGTCTTGAAGTGCTATTCATGAAAAGTCTTTGCTTTATGATTCACTTGTTTACTCATGTCATATACATTGTTTTGATCGCTGTATTCACTACATATGCTTTATAAATAGTATGATCAAGATTATGATGGCATGTCACTCCAGAAATTATCTGTGTTATCGTTTTACCTGCTCGGGACGAGCAGAACTAATGTCGTTGCCTAATCGACGGTACCTCGGAGGAGGGATCCTCACGAGGGGGAGAAGAAGTAGGGGCCATAGGGCGGAGTGCTCTCGGGACGGTGGTACGCGATTTACCCAGCTTCGGAACACCTGCACGATGACAGGGCCTACTGCTGCTTGTCTGGAATTATCTGGGCGCTTTCACGTTGTTACAATGAGTTGTGGTTGTGCCTCTAGGGCTCCCGGGATCCGGCTTATAAAGGCGCACGGATCTAGGGTTTACATGGAGAGTCCTAGCCGGATTACAGATAGCCTAGCTACGGTACAATATCTTGCCGTGCACGTCACGGATCCGCCTTCCATACACGTCGTACTGGATCCGGGTTCCTCATGGGCCTCCATGGATCCGGGTTACTCCTATGTCGGTACGGATCCGGCTTACTGATCCTGGGCTGGACTTCTTCCTGCATGATCAACAGCAACTGGGCCGCCCGATGGGCCACATGCCTCATCACCGTCTGTGGGCCACCCGGGCTTGCCGGATCTAGGCACTGTCGATGGTACACCCATGAAGTATACCCACAACAGTAGCCCCCAGAGTTCTCCGAGTTTCGCCTGCAGTTTCCGCCATGCTTGTTCCTTAGGTTTCCGGCATCGTTGGCAACGCGGAGAAACTTGAAGAACTCCAACTTTGCATTTTCTTCTTTTTCCAACTTACAGCCGGAAAATGCTCTCATCCTGCGGGACTTC
Organism: Lolium perenne; assembly: GCF_019359855.2. Taxonomy (NCBI): domain Eukaryota; kingdom Viridiplantae; phylum Streptophyta; class Magnoliopsida; order Poales; family Poaceae; genus Lolium; species Lolium perenne. The sequence goes on from NC_067245.2 coordinate 319,000,889, forward strand.
ATCCATCGACGTTCCAAAGAACACTTCCGGGTTACTCCCTGCTCGCGAACGAGAGCCAACTTATCCTCACGCAATTACCCGGAATCTTAAAGATTCAAACGGTTCCGCCAATTCTGGCGCCATTTTCGCGCGATTTGCGCGGTAACTTATCTCTAGCCATTTTTACTGTTAGGGTTTGGGACACGTGTCACGCATCCAACGGCGCGACGCTTGCGTTCCGACCACAGGATGCGGAACACGAATCTTATCCCTTCAGCCTATAAATATCCGCCGTCGAGTCCCCTTACCCCCATTCACCCCCCTATTCACCTCTCTGCCGAGCGCCGCCCGTGAGTTCTTCCTCCGCCGCGCCGGAACCTGCCGGAAAAGTCGCCGGAGCATCACCGGAGCGAGCCCACCTCCGCTGTGTTCTTCGTGTTCTTAACTCCGGCGAGCCACCGCGCGGAGAACTCGTCGCCGGCAGCTCCGACCACCGCACGCGCCATTACGGTAAGTCCTCGAGCTTCACCTTCGCGCCGCAGTTGGTAGGGATGAACCTGGGGAAGATGACGTTGGATCCGGTTAAATTACATTTTCCGCCAAACTCTTTTTCTTCAGATGTCTTCAACGACTCCGCCTCCGAGCTCGGAACCAATCATGGCGACGCCAATCTCCTCCGCCCCTCCTCCCTTCGCTCCAGTCAGGCTGGATCCTTCAAATGATTCCGGCAAGGAAGCTGAGGGGACCTCTGCTCACCCGGAGAAAACCTCTGGGGCGGGTCAGACGGAGCAGCAGGCGGAAGAGGCTGCCAAGAAATCAAAAGCTCGGAAGCGCGACTCCGAAGCTAAGGGAAAGTGGTGGCCCTGCACCACCACCGAGATGGAATTGAAGAACCTCGAGGCGGAGGGCTTCCTGCAACCCGGAAGCTGGAGGTCAGTTCCAAATGAACCAGCTCCGGCTCCAAGGGACGACGAGATGGTGCTGACGAAGGCACTGGTGGAGCGCGGATTTTCATTTCCGCCTTCGGACTTCTTTCGGGAGATTCTGAAGACGTATGGACTCCAACCCCACAACATATCTCCGAATAGCGTGCTCGCCATTAGCAACCACGTCGCTCTCTGCGAAGGCCACCTCCGGGTAACTCCAGAGCTTCCCCTCTTCCAATACTATTTTTCTGTCAAGAAGGAGAAGATCCGCCAGACTTCCGAGTTGGCGACTTGCGGTTCCGTCACCTTCATAATCCGCCCGGGCCGCGTCTACCCCCCCACCGACCGCCACGAATCCGTGAGGTACTGGTCCGGGGGCTTCTTCTACCTGAAGGACGTCTCCGACCCCGCGAGCGACAGGAAGCTGCCGCCTTTCAAGAACTGCCCCGCCACTGAGCTTCCGTCATGGACGCACTGCCCCCACTTCTCCGACTCGCCTCAGCTGACCCGCGCTGTCAGGCGGATCTGCAAGCTCACGGAGGAGGGGCTGACGGGGAAGGATTTAACCCTTTCCTGGTTCAAGAAATGGATCCAGCCGCTGCAACACAGGGACCGCCTGATGTTTGAATACACAGGGCGCGACGATCCAATGCGCGCCACCAAAGACAATCTCTCCGCCGACGCCATCGACAAGAGGATCCGGGTCCTCATCAAAATCCCACGTGAACTCCACGTTCACGTATGCAACAGAGACATCCACACGGAAGGATCCGGAACCGCGGTACGTCGTCTTGACTTTGGTTTATTGTTTTTCTTCGCATCCACTTTTTTGCCTAAGTGTTTACTTTGCATTAGCTCGAGGCGCTTGAGGAAAATGAACTCGGAACTCTCCTCCGAGTCCCATCCACCGGCAACGCGGATCCGGAAGCCGCATCAGAGGCGGAAGCTCCTGAAGCTCCACGTCCTGCGAAGAGGAAGAAGCCAGCCCCTTCCAGCCCTTATGCGAAACGCCCTCGCGAAACGCTCAGCATTGCGGCTACCCGGAAAGCTGAGGCGGAAAAGAAGCGCCTCTCGCTGATTAATACCAGCAACAAGGGGCAGCCTGCCATCCAGCATTTCTTCAAGCCTTCCGGGTAAGCGTTTACTTCCGAGACCCAAGTTCTGGTTTAACGCTCGCTCTTATATTTTTATGTTTTTCCTGAAGTTCCAGAAGCCAGCCTCCCAAGGCCCCAAGGGTCCCCAAGAAGAAGGCCAGACCATCTCCGGCTTCTTTTCCTATCACTCCTGAGGTGGAAGTTCCGCCCAAGGCTTCATCTGCCAGCAAGCCGGATCCAAAAGATGTCATCGACCTTGATGACCTTCCTGAAGATCCTGCCCACCATGGCGACTCCGCCCAGGGGACCTCCTCACCCATTCTACCGCCAGATCAGCCAAGTTCCGCTTTCGCGGGGCCTACTGGAGAAGAGCAAGAGCAAAAGGTTAAGCTCCTCCGAGTTACCAACGCGACCCAAGTCAACCTCCAACCAACTCCGTCCCTCCAAAAGCTTACCCTCGCACAACGTCACGCGGAAGTCTCCGCGATGCTGAACAAGGTATGGGGAAAGCCGGACGAGGAGATGCGAGAGCTCGCGGAACTGGAGGACGGCCTGAAGGATTTTTTCGTCAAGCACAAGGAAGTGCGGCAGGTAATACTAGCCCCCAAGCATTGGGTGATATAGTTCCGAGTAACATGTATTAGCCGATGCTTTCCCAAAATGTGCCTTTAGGCGGAAATTTGAAATCTTCGCCAGCCCCCCAGATTATAATATCTGACTAACTCTCTGCTGCTTCTCAGACCACGCGGAAACTGCACGAAGATCTGCGCGTGCATGTGCTGGAGCAAATCACGGAGATCGAGGGGCTGCGCCAGCATGCGGAAAATAGCCAAAAGGCTATCCAGCTGCTTGAGACCCGCCTCCAAGGTACGAGATCCGGGTCTACATTTTTTGTGCTGACATAGTTGTTCAGGGTGCATAATATGTGCAACTCTGCTTTCAGAAGAAACTGCGAAGCACTCCTCGCTTGATGAACTATCCGCCAAGGTCAAGGTGCTTGAGGCGGAGAACGAGTCCCTCAGAACCTTCATGCAAGAATCCGCGAGCAAGGAGACTGAGGCGAGGAAAGAACTCTCCGAGAAGCATGCCCGCGAGCAGGCGGAGCTGCTTGATAAACTGGAGAAAAGCCAGGGCCGCGTGATTTCCACAATTGCCAAGAACAAAGCTCTGGAAGCGGAGGCGGAAGCCATTGACAAACTTATCTTCCGTAAGCATTTTTCCGCGTCGTTGCTCCGACTACCTTGTATGTTTTCTCTCTCACGGAACTGAACCTCTTTCGTTCACAGCAAGCCTTGGCTTTGAGTGGACAAAAGATTCAAACCTGACGAGGACGGAGGCATACGATGAAGCGCGGATTTCAATTGACGCGTTATTTGAAGCCTGTCACGGAATCGCCACGGCTCTGTCGCTGAAGAAGGCCAGAACCACAGTCATCGATACGATGACCAAGCTTATGCGACAGGTGCCGGATTTCATCAAGGACTGGCAGAAGTCTTCAGCACGCGGAGCCGCCTCCTTAGTCCTGGCCACCTGCAAGGCTCACTTCCCCTCGCTCAACCTGGCAGACGTTGCACGCGGAGCCCCCGAGAGTTCCGACATGGGTGCCCTCCTCGCGGAAACCGAAGGCTACGAGCAATTGTTTGTCAGGCGAGTGGATCACTCGTTCTGGTATAACAAGCACAATCTGCCCGAAGGATTTTCCGATGCAGAGGAGGAGGCAGGCGAGCCAGAGTATTATGGGGAAGGATCCGGGTCCAGCAGGGAGCATTCCGGAGGAAACTCTGGAGACGACTCTGAAGCCGGATCTGGTGACAGCGACGACGGCTCCAGCTACCAGCAATCTGAAGAGGAGGACTCCGAGTAGAGTTCCTGTTTTAAACAATGAAACAAGTTGCATCATTTTGGCCCCGTAGTGGGTTTGTAATAATACTTTAAATTCTTAAGTAGCTAGGAACAAAACGATTATGCATGGGGCGGAAATACTTATCCTGCTATCCTTTAATATCATGTGCATGTTTCGTTTTATGTCGGAAAGCAAGTGCTGACTTCATTGTTTTCCGGCTCACTCGCTTGACCTTCCGCGAGCCGGAAGACCTTAGCCGGAAACGCTCGCCAGCGGCGACGAAGCCTAATGGCAATCCGTCCATAACCGCGGAAACAAGCCCCCAGGCATAGGTGCCGGAAATCGCTACTAGGAATCCACGAGTTCGCAACAGATAACAACTTAATCAGAAAACTTAAGCTTACGTCCTAAAGGACGATTTTGGAAATCACAACTTTCATACACGCCTAGGCGGAAACATCCAGCTCTGCGGTTTTAGTCGGAAAAAACATACACGATCTAAAATGAACAAGTAAAGGAGGTAAAAGACTCGAAGAGTGAACCATAAGCTTTATTTCATTGATCATGTATAACTATTACAGAGTTTTTAACTCGGAAAATATATGCTAAGTGTAGAAAGGACGTAGCTGTGCGATGTTCCAAGGGCGATCTGTTTCATCGTAGATATCATCCAGATCCTCACGCTTGCGTTTCCGGTGCCAGTTAGCAGGTCTATCCCTCAGCTCGCGGAAATCAACAAGGTAGTACGACCTGTTATGAAGCACTTTGCTAACGACGAAGGGTCCTTCCCATGGAGATTGCAGCTTATGGTCTTTCACCTGTCGAAGGCGGAGGACCAGGTCTCCTGCCATAAAGGATCGTTTCCGAACTCGATGACTGTGATAGCGTCGGAGCTTCTGCTGGTAGATGGCGGAGCGCTGGTCAGCTAAGTTCCGAGCTTCCTCGATCAGGTCCACAGATAGCTGTCTGGCCTCATCAGCTGTTTCTTCATTGTAGGCGGAAACTCGCGGTGAGTCGTGGATGATGTCGGAGGGAAGCACGGCTTCGGATCCGTATACCAGGAAAAATGGGGTAAACCCTGTTGATCTGTTAGGGGTAGTTCGTAGACTCCACAGAACAGCTTCCAACTCGTCAGCCCAAGCTCCGGCTGCTCGTCGCAGCGGTTCTTCAAGGCGCGGCTTAATTCCTGATAATATTAGACCGTTAGCCCTTTCACCCTGACCGTTAGATTGTGGATGAGCCACAGATGCAAGGTCCAGTCGAATCCCCATTGTGTCACAGTAATCCCTTAACTCTCCTTGAGCGAAGTTTGTGCCATTATCTGTGATTATGCTGTGTGGGATGCCGAATCTCATCACGAGGCTGCAGACGAATTTTAGTGCCGTAGCACCATCGGCTTTTCTCACTGGCTTAGCCTCGATCCATTTGCTGAACTTGTCGACAGCGACCAGGAGGTATTCAAAACCGCCAGGAGATGATCTCTTTAACTTACCAACCATATCGAGCCCCCAGACCGCAAATGGCCAGGTGATAGGTATGGTCTTCAGCTCTTGGGCTGGAGCGTTTGGTTGAGTAGCGTAATACTGACAACCTCGGCAGGTCTTGACTATTTTATCAGCATCTTCTTTAGCTGTAAGCCAATAGAAACCTAACCGAAAAGCTTTTGCAACGAGTGATCTGGGAGCGGCGTGATGCCCGCAATCCCCTGCATGGATCTCTCTGAGGATTTCAATGCCATCTTGGTTGGAGACGCATTTGAGAAATACCCCTGCTGCACTTCGTTTGTAGAGCTGTCCATCAACTATTGTGTAGGTTCTTGCTCGTCTGACGATCTGTCGTGCGAGGACCTCGTCCTCTGGCAACTTTTGATCGATGAGGTAGTCCAGGAAAGGCTGTGTCCAAGCCGGAATGATAGCCATCACTTCCCTAGCCGGAGACACTGCCACCTCTGGGTTTTCCGGGTTAGCGCCCTTAACTGAGGGTATCCGGAGATGCTCCAGGAAAATGCCAGGCGGAATTTGTTTCCTGCCGGATCCGAGCTTGGATAGCATGTCTGCCGCTGTGTTATCGTCTCTCCTGACGTACTTGACTTCGTATCCGAGGAAGCACTTGGCGATCTCGTCAACTTCGTCTCTGTAGGCCGCCATGACGGAATTTCTGGCGTTCCAGGTTCCGGCTACTTGTTGTGCCACCAGGTCGGAATCTCCACAGCATATGATGTGCTTGATCCCAATTTCCTTAGCGATGCGCAGACCGTGTAGTAGAGCCTCATATTCCGCCATGTTGTTAGTAGCTTCGAAGTGGATCTGCAGAACATACTGCAGTTCTTCTCCGGTAGGGGACTTCAGGGTAACTCCGGCTCCTGAGCCTTGATGCTGCTTGGATCCATCGAAGTGCATGACCCATGTTTCTGGTTCCGGCTCCAGACTTGCATCCGGAGCTTCTGTCCAATCTGCGACGAAATCTGCCAAGACTTGGGATTTAACCGCAGTCCTGGGCTTGTAAGCGATGTCGAAGGCGGATAGTTCAATGCCCCATTTAGCCGTACGTCCTGTTGCGTCAGCGTTGTTGAGAATTGTTGACAGCGGAGCCTTGCTCACGGCCCATTCTTGGATGCTCTTGGAAGTAGTGTCTCAGCTTCCGGCTGCCTAGGAATACTCCATAGGCTAGCTTCTGAAAGTGAGGGTATCTTTGCTTTGACTCCGTCAGCACCTCGCTAATATAGTAGACAGGTCTTTGGACGTCATATTCATGACCTTCTTCCTTTCGCTCCACCACGATGACGAGGCTGATGACTTTGTTGGTAGCTGCCAGATAAAGGAGCATTGGCTCGACTCTCTTGGAGCTGCCAAGATAGGTGGGGAGGTAAGTATTTCCTTCAACCCTCGAAGAGCTGCGTCAGCTGCGTCGTCCCAGACAAATTTGTCTGTTTTCTTCAGCAGCTTGTACAGAGGTAGTGCCTTCTCGCCAAGACGGCTAACAAACCTACTGATTGCTGCAACACAACCAGTTAGTCGTTGCACATCTTTGAGACAAGTTGGCCTTTTGATGCACAGGATTGCCTTGATCTTTTCCGGGTTAACTTCAATGCCTCTGTGAGAGACTATGAAGCCAAGGAGTTTTCCGGCTGGCACGCCAAAGACGCACTTCAGCGGATTCAACATCATCTTGTACCTACGGAGGTTGTCGAAGGTTTCTGTGAGGTCGCTGATCAAGTCGGATCCTTTCCGGGTCATGACCGCGATGTCGTCGACATAAGCGTGCACGTTCCGGCCAATTTGGTCCTTCAAGCACCGCTGCATCGTACGTTGGTAAGTAGCACCTGCATTTTTCAAACCAAAGGGCATAGTAACATAGCAGTAAGTACCGAACGGGGTAATGAATGAAGTCGCCTTTTGGTCGGATTCCGTCATCCGGATCTGATGATACCCGGAATACGCATCAAGAAAACACAGAAGTTCCGCCCCCGCCGTCGAATCAATGACTTGCTCAATGCGCGGCAAGGGGAACGGATCCTTCGGGCAATGTTTGTTCAAGCCAGAGTAATCGATGCACATTCTTAGTATTTCAGTGTTCTTTTTGGGTACAAGGACGGGATTCGCGACCCAATCGGTGTGGATAACTTCTATTACAAAACCTGCTTCTAGTAACTTTGCTAGTTCCATTCCTATGGCGCGGCGCTTCTTATCTCCAAAGCGTCGCATAGCTTGCTTCACTGGTTTGGCCCCCGGATTTATGTTGAGGTAGTGCTCGGCGAGTTCCCTAGGTACTCCGGACATGTCAGAAGGTTGCCATGCGAAGATATCCATGTTAGCGCGGAGGAACTCGACGAGCGCGCTTTCCTATTTGGGGTCCATGTTGGCTCCGACTGAAACCTGCTTGGAAGAGTCACCTGGGATGAGATCATGCTTCTTGGTTTCTATCGCGGGCTTGAAGGAGGTTTTCTGCTCGGAGATCTGCTTCTTGGTGGTCTGCATCTCAGTCGGATCCACCGCGGCTCTGTAGCCTTTCAGCTCTTCTCCGGATATCACAGACTCTGCGAAGGCGGCTTCGCCTAACTCGCACTCATGAGCCTTTTTGTAGTCTCCGGATACGGTAATCATACCTTTAGGACCCGGAATCTTGAGCTTGTTGTAGATGTAGCACGCTCTTGCGTGGAACTTGTGGTAGGTGGGCCTGCCGAAGATGACGTGGTAGGAGCTCTTGAAGGGCACAACTTCAAACGTGATCTTCTCTTCGCGGAAATTATGAACATCGCCAAAGGCCACGGGAAGTGTGATGCTGCCGAGGGAGTTCGCCTTCTTACCCGGAACCACACCATGAAACTCAGTGGTGCTGTGTTTGAGCTGTTCCTTGGTGAGGTTCATCCGCTCTAGAGTCTCCAGGTACATGATGTTCAAGCTGGCTCCGCCATCCATGAGGCACTTGGAGAAGTCATACCCGTCTATGCGGGGACTTACAACCAAGGCGTAGCATTCCTTTGGCATGATTGCGGGGTGATCCTTCCGATCAAAAGTGCACGGGATTTCCGACCACCTGACGTACTGCGGCACAGCCGGAACTATGGCGTTCAGGATCCGGGTAGCTGACTTGGAGGCGCGTACTGTTGGGGTTCCGAGGAAAGTGTGGTAAGCCCCCACGCTCTTTTTGTTGAATGGATTGGATTTACCTGCGGCTCCTGCCTTGGGATCCGGCGAGTTATCATCCTCATCCATCGCCTCGGAACTATCGTCCTCTTTGTCCTTGTTCTTGCCCTTGCCACCTTTGCCGCGTGGGCGGTGCTTCCGGGCGCGCTTGTACCCTGCCTCCGGGTCGTTCTTTAGATCATTGACCCATTTGCAGTTGCGGTTGGTGTGAGTGGACTTCCCTGTAACCGGATCCAGATGGGCCAGGCAGGGCATGTCTCTGTACTCCTCGTAGGTTTGCGGAGCGCGGGATCCGCCAGCAATGACCTCGGAGGTATGCTGCTGACCCCGGCCGGCTCCGCCTCCACGTCCGCGTCCTCTTCCGCCTCCTGGACCTCCGCGTTGAAACGCCATGGCGACCATCTCGGATCCGCCACTCTTCTGGTCATCAGGGTTCTTGCGCTTATGGCTGCTGCTGCTACCGTTGTCACGGTTCTTCTTTTGCTGATGCAAGGGGATTGCTGTGGCTGCGAGATCACCGCCTGCGTCGTCATCGGCGGCAGTGTGATCGCTGGCGATGGTGATCATGTCGTCCAACGTCAGTTGATTTGCATTGACCATGCAAGTTAGCTTGTGCCGTAGCAATCATCCTCGCTGCAAGCCCCCAATGAAGGCGTGCATTGCCGTGCGGTTGTCGACGTTCTCGCACTCGTTTCTGCATGCCAACCATCGGGTGAGGAAATTCCTCGATGTTTCGCCCTTCTTACGGATACATGCTGCAGGTCGCTTGTTGTGGCAGGTCTCTTGTAGGTGCCCACTGAAGTGTTTCTCGAAAGCGTTCTTCAGGTCGAACCAGCAAAAGATGGAATTCTTCTCGAGGTCGGCCGAGGCAGATCCGGGCTGGACCTACAAGGTACAAGCTGAAGCATGCGGCAGGCGATGTTAGGGGTTCCTCCGGCGAAGGTTACTGACATTGTAGTAATCCTCAATCCAGGTATCCGGCCTTTCGGTGCCGTCATAATGCTTCAGGTTTCCGGGTAGCTTGAGGTTCATCCTTGGCTTTGGTTCCTCTCGAATCATCCTGCCAAAGCACTTCGGACCAATGTAGTCGGTTCTGTACTCGTTAAGGCGATCCCGCGCGTCGCGCGAGCCGTGGCGAGAGACTTTGAGCGAGAGCGAGATCTCCGGCCATTGCCTCCGCCTCCACCTCCGCCGCCACCGCTAGGTGGTGGTGAGGAGACCTGCGCGGTGGGCGGTCTGACTTCTGGCTTCCGCCATCAGAAGCTCCTCGGCCTTCCTGGTGCGGGCTCCGGCTGCGCTGGCTGCCTTCGCCACGGCGTTGGCTGCCCTGGTCGTTCCGGTGCGGTTCCGGGTCACGGCTCCGGCGAGGCTCGGGTCATGGCTCCGACGAGGTTCGGATCGCGGTTCCGGCGAGGTTCTGGACCACGGTCCTCATTCCGACTCCTTACGGGCTCGGGCTCATGAACATTGTTACGGATTCCGGCGAGGTTCCGGCGAGCGCTCCTGTTCTGTTTCTTGGCAGCACGTTGTCGCGGATAACAATCCCACCATGCCCTGGGGGCCTGGTGTTTCCGGCTGGACTACGGCGGCGAGGGGGTCGCGGGTAACCGTTGGGCGGAGGAGAGGGGTTGCGGTATTTGTCTCGTCCAGAGTACATTGCACCCTTTCCCTTTCTTGGATCTGACGGTGGCGTCTTTGATGGTACGGGGATCGGATTTGGGTGTTCCCTGGCTTTCCTTCTTCTGCGCTCCGAGGATCCGGTGTGTGATTCATCGTCGGGATGCCGATCAGCGCGGGCGTCCTTCTGCGCGGTAGATACACAGTTATCCGGATTGGATTCCAACCTGCGCGAAGTATCCGCCTTGCTTTGCTGCTGCATTGCTGAAGCGACAAGTGTGCGGAGATAGTTGATATCAACCTCTTCGTCCTTCTTCTTCAGCAATTCCGCAGCTTTTTGCATGTTGTCCTTTGGGGTTTCCAGCGGCTGGTGATCTGCGGGCGTGTTGAAGGGTATCCTGCGAGGCGGAATTGCTTCTCTAACAATTCGATCGGCCTCCGCCTGCGCATAGATCATCTTTACCTCCCACTCAGCCCTCATGCTCTTGACCTGCTCGAGCGTGGCAGCAATCTCGCGGTCCTGTCTGTCGAAGTTTTCCGCCCAGGCTGCATGATCTGCCCTCCCTACCTTTAACGCAGCTTCGGTATCGGCGAGCTTCTTGGCTGTGGCCAGCATTTCCTTTCTGGTGGTCTCTAGGGCCTCCAGATCTGCGGCGTCGCCTGGGGTTATAGGTGTGTTAAGAACTGCTCGCGCGGCCACCTCCTCTGCTGACAGGATTTCCTCCGAGGAAGAATCCCTTTGGGGTCGCACCCGAGACATTGGAGATCCTTGTTGGGATGGTTGGGGGTCAGATTGGCTGGCTTGGTCTCCAGATCCAGTTTGTCCCAGCGCTGCTACCGTTGCGAGAACCTGCTTAGGCTGGGCGGAGTCGACTTCAGGCTGATCGCTGTATCCGTATTCCCTTATCTTGCGAACGAAGTCATCAGACTCCATGGAGGAGGTATCTCCGGAAATTGGGCTCAGATTGCCCAAAATCGACTCTTCAACCGGAGCTTCGCTTTTTCCGACAGGCTGAGCCTGATCCGGATCTGCGCCGTTTTCCGGTGCCTCTACCTGCTCAGGACCAGCTCCGGCTTCTTGAGGGGCGGTTCCGGCGGTATGGGCCAAGAAGTGTACGAAGTGGCACCTCTGCTTTTCTAACACCTGGGAGACCCAGGCGGATCTGCATTGGTCTTCCACCATTGTTTCCTGCACAGGGGCGGATTGGGTGGGCTTTAAAATTTCCAGATCCGAGGCGGAATCTTCCTTGGGAAGCTCCTGCATCTCAGATCGGATCTTCGCGACAGCGTCCAGCTCTGCGGCGGTCGCGTCTGCGTTACTTACCAGTGGGTTTCCGTCGGAATCGACGGTTTCCCCGATGAAGATGTGAATGCCGCCAATTGGGACGATGGAGAGCTTGACGGGGTTTGTCCTAGCCGGAATCCAGCACTCATCCGGAGGGACGATCGGCAGATTCCCGGCGTAAAGGACGCGCCCCACAGCGATGGTGTCGTCGTAGCTTCCCATGGCGGAACCCTCCCGGTTCCGGCCTCCAGTACGCCACAGCCCCACGGTGGGCGCCAACTGTCGTTGCCTAATCGACGGTACCTCGGAGGAGGGATCCTCACGAGGGGGAGAAGAAGTAGGGGCCATAGGGCGGAGTGCTCTCGGGACGGTGGTACGCGATTTACCCAGCTTCGGAACACCTGCACGATGACAGGGCCTACTGCTGCTTGTCTGGAATTATCTGGGCGCTTTCACGTTGTTACAATGAGTTGTGGTTGTGCCTCTAGGGCTCCCGGGATCCGGCTTATAAAGGCGCACGGATCTAGGGTTTACATGGAGAGTCCTAGCCGGATTACAGATAGCCTAGCTACGGTACAATATCTTGCCGTGCACATCACGGATCCGCCTTCCATACACGTCGTACTGGATCCGGGTTCCTCATGGGCCTCCATGGATCCGGGTTACTCCTATGTCGGTACGGATCCGGCTTCGATCTGGGCTGGACTTCTTCCTGCATGATCAACAGCAACTGGGCCGCCCGATGGGCCACATGCCTCATCACCGTCTGTGGGCCACCCGGGCTTGCCGGATCTAGGCACTGTCGATGGTACACCCATGAAGTATACCCACAACAACTAAGCTTGGGGATGCTGATACGTCTCCAACGTATCGATAATTTCTTATGTTCCATGCCACATTATTGATGTTATCTACATGTTTTATGCACACTTTATGTCATATTCGTGCATTTTCTGGAACTAACCTATTAACAAGATGCCGAAGTGCCGATTCTTGTTTCTGCTGTTTTTGGTTTCAGAAATCCTAGTAAGGAAATATTCTCGGAATTGGACGAAATCAACGCCCAGGGGCCTATTTTGCCACGAAGCTTCCAGAAGTCCGAAGACGAAACGAAGTGGGGCCACAGGGTGCCCAAACCCTAGGGCGGCGCCCCCCCCCCCTGGCCGCGCCGACCTATGGTGTGGGGCCCCTGTGCCCCCTCCTGACTTGCCCATCCCCCAACATAAAGCCACCGTGACGAAACCCCCCGATGCAGAGCCACGATACGGAAAACCTTCCAGAGACGCCGCCAACACCGATCCCATCTCGGGGGATCCAGGAGATCGCCTCCGGCACCCTGCCGGAGAGGGGAATCATCTCCCGGAGGACTCTACGCCACCATGGTCGCCTCCGGTGTGATGTGTGAGTAGTCTACCCCTGGACTATGGGTCCATAGCAGTAGCTAGATGGTTGTCTTCTCCCCATTGTGCTATCATTGTCGGATCTTGTGAGCTGCCTAACAAGATCAAGATCATCTATCTGTAATTCTATATGTTGCGTTTGTTGGGATCCGATGAATAGAGAATACTTGTTATGTTGATTATCAAAGCTATGTCTATGTGTTGTTTATGATCTTGCATGCTCTCCGTTATTAGTAGATGCTCTGGCCAAGTTGATGCTAGTAACTCCAAGAGGGAGTATTTATGCTCGATAGTGGGTTCATGCCTGCATTGACACCTGGGACAGTGACAGAAAGTTCTAAGGTTGTGTTGTGCTGTTGCCACTAGGGATAAAACATTGATGCTATGTCTAAGGATGTAGTTGTTGATTACATTACGCACCATACTTAATGCAATTGTCTGTTGCTTTGCAACTTAATATTGGAGGGGTTCGGATGATAACTTTGAAGGTGGACTTTTTAGGCATAGATGCAGTTGGATGGCGGTCTATGTACTTTGTCGTAATGCCCAATTAAATCTCACTATACTCATCATGATATGTATGTGCATGGTCATGCCCTCTTTATTTGTCAATTGCCCAACTGTAATTTGTTCACCCAACATGCTGTTTGTCTTATGGGAGAGACACCTCTAGTGAACTGTGGACCCCGGTCCAATTCTCTTTACTGAAATACAATCTCTTGCAATCTTTGTTTCTTGTTTTTACGCAAACAATCATCTTCCACACAATACGGTTAATCCTTTGTTACAGCAAGCCGGTGAGATTGACAACCTCACTGTTTCGTTGGGGCAAAGTACTATGGTTGTGTTGTGCAGGTTCCACGCTGGCGCCGGAATCCCTGGTGTTGCGCCGCACTACATCCCGCCGCCATCAACCTTCAACGTGCTTCTTGGCTCCTCCTGGTTCGATAAACCTTGGTTTCTTTCTGAGGGAAAACTTGCTGCTGTGCGCATCATACCTTCCTCTTGGGGTTCCCAACGAACGTGTGAGTTACACGCCATCAAGCTCTTTTTCTGTTTGCCTTTGAAACTACATCTTTTCTCGTGAAGATCGGACTTGGTGTAGTGGATTTGGTTCGTGTAATGAGTAAGACAATGTGAGGGATGTTGTTTTGAGTGGGAGTTCACCTAGTTAATTTAAGAATTAAAATGAACTCAATTTAGCATAAACATAGTCTAAACTCTTTGCAAATATGTTGTAGATCATGGCGGCCCCCACCATCATTTTTAACCAATTCCTAGAGAAAGAAAAGCTTAAGAGCAATGGTAGCAACTTCACTGACTGGTTCCGCCATGTGAGGATTTTCCTTACTGGTGGAAACCTGCAATATGTGCTCGATGCACCGCTAGGTGCCCCACCTGCAGAAAATGCTCCTGATGAGGTAAAGAATGTTTACCAGACTCGGAAGACTCAGTACTCTCAAGTTCAGTGCGCCATCCTGTGTAGCCTAGAGGCAGAGCTTCAAAAGCGTTTTGAAAGCCACGACCCTTGTGAGCTAGTCCGTGAGCTCAAAGCTATCTTTGAAACTCATGCGGCCGTGGAAAGCTATGAGGCCTCGAAACATTTCTTTGGCTGCATGATGGAAGAGGGCAGCTCCGTTAGCGAGCATGTGCTCAAGATGTCTGGGCACGCGAAGAAGCTCAGTGACTTGGGAATTGTGATTCCTAACCAGCTGGGTATTCATCGTGTCCTCCAATCACTGCCACCTAGTTACAAGAACTTCGTGATGAACTACAACATGTAGAACATGAACGAAGAGTTACCTGAACTCTTCTCCATGCCGAAATCTGCTGAGGTGGAGATACAGAAAGAGCACCAAGTGTTGATCGTCAACACGACCACCAGTTTCAAGAAGCAGGGCAAGCCTAACAACAAGGGCAACTTCAAGAAGGGCGGCAAGAAAGCTGCTGCGCCTCCTAAGAAGCCCAAGGTTGGCCCTAAGCCTGATATTGTGTCCTTTTACTGCAAGGAAGAGGGGCACTGGAAGCGCAATTGTCCCAAATACTTGGCTGATCCGAAGAGCGGGCACATCAAGAAGAAAGGTATATTTGATATACATGTTATTGATGTCTATCTTACTGGTAATCGTAGTAGTGCCTGGGTATTTGATACTGGTTCGGTTGCTCACATTTGTAACTCGAAACAGGAACTGCTGAATAAACGAAGACTAGCGAGGGACGAGGTGACGATGCGCGTTGGAAATGGATCCAAGGTCGATGTGATCGTTGTCGGCACGCTCCCTCTACATCTACCTTCGGGGTTAGTTTTAAACCTTAATAATTGTTATTTGGTGCCTGCGTTGAGCATGAACATTATATCTGGATCTTGTTTAATGCAAGACGGTTATTCGTTTAAGTCAGAGAATAATGGTTGTTCTATTTATATGAATAATATCTTTTATGGTCATGCGCCTGAGATGAATAGTTTATTCTTGTTAAATCTCGATAGTTGTGATACACATGTTCATAACATTAATGCTAAGCGAATTAAATTGAATGATAATTCTACTTATATGTGGCACTGTCGTCTTGGTCATATTGGAGTGAAGCGCATGGAGAAACTCCATTCCGATGGACTTCTTGAATCACTTGACTTTGAGTCACTTGATAGATGCGAAGCATGTCTAATGGAAAAAATGACTAAGACTCCATTCTCTGGTACAATGGAGAGAGCTACAGACTTATTGGAAATCATACATACCGATGTGTGCGGACCAATGAGTGTAGCATCGCGCGGTGGTTATCGTTATGTTCTAACCTTCACGGATAATCCGAGTAGATATGGGTATATTTACTTTATGAAACATAAGTCCGAAACTTTTGAGAAGTTTAAGAAATTCCAAAGTGAAGTAGAAAATCAACGTAACAAGAAGATTAAGTTTCTGCGTTCTGATCGCAGAGGCGAATATCTGAGTTATGATTTTGGCATGCATTTAAAGAAATGCGGAATACTTTCACAGTTGACACCGCCGGGAACACCACAGCGAAATGGTGTGTCCAAACGTCGTAATCGAACTCTCTTAGATATTGTTCGTTCTATGATGTCTCTTACCGATTTACCGTTATCGTTTTGGGGTTATGCATTAGAGACAGCCGCATTCACTTTAAATAGGGCACCATCTAAATCCGTTGAAACGACACCGTATGAATTAAGGTTTGGTAAGAAACCTAAGCTATCGTTCCTTAAAGTTTGGGGCTGCGAAGCTTATGTAAAGAAGTTACAACCTGACAAGCTAGAACCCAAAGCAGAGAAATGCGTCTTCATAGGATACCCTAAAGAAACAATTGGGTACACTTTCTATCACAGATCCGAAGGCAAAATCTTTGTTGCCAAGAACGGATCCTTTCTTGAGAAGGAGTTTCTCACTAAAGAAGTGACTGGAAGGAAAGTAGAACTCGACGAGGTTATTGAACCTTGTCTCATAGATCAGAGTAGCGCAGTACCGGAAGATGTTCCTGTGCAGCCTGCACCGATAAGAGAGGAAGCAAATGATGATGATCATGAAACTTTGAACGAAGAAGCTACTGAACCTCGCAGATCGACGAGGGCTCGTACCACTCCTGATTGGTATGATCCCTGTCTAAATGTCATGATTGTGGATAACAATGACGAAGATCCTGCGACGTATGAGGAAGCAATGATGAGCCCAGATTCCAACAAATGGCACGAGGCCATGAAATCTGAAATGGGATCCATGTATGATAACCAAGTATGGACTTTGGTAGACTTACCTGATAGCCACAAGGCTGTCGAGAATAAATGGATCTTCACAAGAAAAACAGACGCTGATGGTAATATTACTGTCTATAAAGCTCGACTTGTCGCGAAGGGGTTTCGACAAATTCAAGGAGTTGATTACGATGAGACTTTCTCACCTATAGCGAAGCTAAAGTCTGTGAGGATTTTGTTAGCAATAGCTGCATTTTTCGATTATGAGATTTGGCAGATGGATGTCAAAACGGCGTTCCTTAATGGCGACATTGAGGAAGAGTTGTATATGGTACAACCCAAAGGTTTTGTTGATCCTATAAATGCTGACAAGGTATGCAAACTTCAGCGTTCCATTTATGGACTGAAGCAGGCATCCCAGAGTTGGAACCGACGCTTTGATAAGGTGATCAAAGACTTCGGGTTTATACAGACTCATGGTGATGCCTGTATTTACAAGAAAGTGAGTGGGAGTTCTGTAGCATTCCTAATATTATATGTAGATGACATATTATTGATTGGGAATGACATAGAACTACTAAGCAGTATTGAAGGTTATTTGAATAAGTTTTTTTCAATGAAAGACCTTGGTGAAGCAGCGTACATTTTAGGCATCAAGATTTGTAGAGATAGATCAAGACACCTAATAGGGCTTTCACAAAGTACATACCTGGACAAGATTCTAAAGAAGTTTAGAATGGATGAAAGCAAGAAAGGGTTCTTGCCTATGTTGCCAGGTAAGGTCTTGAGTAAGACTCAAGGTCCGGCTACGGCAGAAGAAAGAGAGAGGATGAACAAGATTCCCTATGCCTCGGCAGTAGGCTCTATCATGTATGCCATGCCGTGTACTAGACCGGATATCGCACATGCTGTTAGTTTGACCAGCAGATATCATAGTGATCCAGGAATGGAACACTGGACAGCGGTCAAGAATATCCTGAAGTACTTGAAAAGGACTAAGGATATGTTTCTTTGTTATGGAGGTGACCAAGAGCTCGTTGTAACCAGTTACACCGATGCTAGTTGGAACACTGATCCTGATGACTCCAAGTCTCAGTCTGGGTACGTGTTTATATTGAATGGTGCTGCAGTAAGCTGGATGAGTGCCAAGTAATGCACGGTGGTGAAGTCTTCTACTGAATCTGAATACATAGCTGCTTCGGAGGCTTCATCGGAAGCAATATGGATGAAGAGGTTCATTACTGAGCTTGGTGTGGTTCCTAGTGCATTGGACCCATTAGTCATTTATTGTGACAACATGGGTGCCATTGCCAATGCACAAGAGCCAAGGTCACACAAGAAGCTGAAGCATATCAAGCTACGTTTTCATGTGATTCGCGAGTACGTCGAAGATGGTGACGTAAAGATTTGGAAAGTACACAAAGATCTGAATGTGGCAGATCCGTTGACTAAAGCTCTCCAAAGGGCAAAGCATGACCTACACCAGAATGCCATGGGTGTTAGGTACATTACCATGTAATCTAGATTACTGACTCTAGTGCAAGTGGGAAACTGTTGGAGATATGCCCAAGAGGCAATAATAAAATGGTTATTATTATATCTTTATGTTTGTGATAAATGTTTGCATACCATGCTATAATTGTATTAACCGAAACATTGATACATGTGTGTTATGTAAACAACAAGGAGTCCCTAGTAAGTCTCTTGTATAACTAGCTTGTTGATTAATAGATGATCATGGTTTCGTGATCATGAACATTGGATGTTGTTAATAACAAGGTTATGTCATTTGTGAATGATATAATGGACACACACCCAAATAAGCGTAGCATGAGATCAAGTCATTAAGTTCAACTTGCTATAAGCTTTCGATACATAGTTACCTAGTCCTTCGACCATGAAATCATGTAAATCACTTACACCGGAAGGGTGCTTTGATTACATCAAACGCCACTGCGTAAATGGGTGGTTATAAAGATGGGATTAAGTATTCGGAAAGTGTGAGTTGAGGCATATGGATCAAGAGTCGGATTTGTCCATCCCGATGACGGATAGATACACTCTGGGCCCTCTCGGTGGAATGTCGTCTGATTAGCTTGCAAGCATGTGACTAGGTCACAAGAGATGACATACCACGGTACGAGTAAAGAGTACTTGGCGGTAACGAGGTCAAACTAAGTATGGAGATACCGATGATCAAACCTCGGACAAGTAAAGTATCGCGTGACAAAGGGAATCGGTATCGTATGTAATGGTTCAATCGATCACTAAGTTATCATTGAATATGTGGGAGCCATTATGGATCTCCAGGTCCCGCTATTGGTTATTGGTCGGAGAGGAGTCTCGACCATGTCTGCATAGTTCACGAACCGTAGGGTGACGCGCTTAAGGTTCGATGTCGCATAAGTAGATTCGGAATATGAGATGGAGACCGAAGTTTGTTCGGAGTCTCGGATGGGATCCAGGACATCGCGAGGAGGTCCGGAATGGTCCGGAGAATAAGATTCATATAAGGGAAGTTGATTTCTAGGTTTCAGAAAAGTTCGGGATTTTTCCGGTGGAAGACCGGAAAGGTTCTAGAAGGTTCCGGGGGTCCCATCAGTGGGCCCACGACCCTAGGAGGCCTAGCATGGGCCGAGGGGATGCACCCTAGCCTAATGGGCCAGGGGCACATGCCCCCCAAGGCCCAGCCGGCCAGCCCCTTTAGGGTTTCCCCAAACCCTAAAGGGGGAATCAACTTGGGGGGGAAGTTTTCCCCCTTCCCCCTTTGGGCCGCCGGCCACCATCTTGGAGGAGGGGCCAAGGCAAACCCTGGCCGGCCTCCCCCATATATAAAGAGGGGAGGGGGCAGGGGGCGCAGCCCTCCTTCACCCCTGAACCTCTGGCCGCCCCTCTCCCTCCATCGATAGTCTGCTCCGGCTTAGGCGAAGCCCTGCAGCTTTTCTCCTCCACCACCACCATCACGCCATCGTGCTGCTGGGATTCCGAGGGGATCTACCACACCTCCGCTGCCCGCTGGAATGGGGGGAGGACGGGCTTCATCGACACTGTACGCACGACCAAGTACGGAAGTGCTGCCGGATTGCAGCACGGACGATCGACTACATCAACAACGAGATCTAATCTCGTAAACTTTGGAATCTTCGAGGGTTAATCTCATGCTCTTCTCGGTGCTTCGATCTTGGTAGATTAGATATTGCTTCTTCCTAGATTGGATCTTGGTTTTTGTTCATGTTCACGGTAGAAAATTTTGTTTTCCATGCAACGAACCCATCAGGAATTGTATAGAACTGTGTAGTGTGCTTGATTGAAAGAAAGCTTGTCCCTGCACACCGTTGCTTTCCTTCCTAGTGTGCCTTTTCCAGTCAGCCTCCCCTCATACCGAGATTCAGGAACACCAATCGGCTTAAGGTCAGGAAGAAAATCAACACAAAACTCAATGACCTCCTCTGTTCCGTAGCCCTTTGAGATACTTCCTTCTGGCCTAGCGCGGTTATGAACATATTTCTTTAATACTCCCATGAACCTCTCGAAGGGAAACATATTGTGCAGAAATACAGGATCGAGAATTCTTATCTCTTCAACTAGGTGAACGAGGAGGTGCGTCATAATATTGAAGAAGGATGGTGGGAACAATAACTCGATGCTGGCAAGACATTCGACCACATCAACCTGTAACCCTGACAAAGTTTCTGGATCCATTACCTTCTGAGAAATTGCGTTGAGGAATGCACATATCTTCACAATGGCTAGTCGAACATTTTCTGGTAGAAGTCCCCTCAATGCAACCGGAAGCAATTGTGTCATAAGCACGTGGCAGTCATGGGACTTTAGGTTCTGGAATTTTTTTCTCCTTCATATTTACTATTCCCTTTATATTCGACGAGAAACCAGACGGAACCTTGATACTGAATAGGGCTTCAAAAAAGATTTCCTTCTCTTGTTTGGTAAGAGCGTAGCTGGCAGGCCCTTCAAACTGCCCTGGATGATTGCCGTCTCGTCCTTTATGACGTTCCTGGTTCTCCCGTGCTTCTGTTGTATCTTTTGTCTTCCCATACACGCCCAAAAAACCTAGAATATTCACACAAAGATTCTTGGTTAGGTGGATCACGTCGATTGCAGAGCGGACTTCCAAGACTTTCCGATATTCTAGCTCCCAAAAAATAGATTTCTTCTTCCACATGGGCGCGTGTCCGTCAGCGTCTTTCGGAACAGGTCGACTGCCTGGACCCTTTCCAAAGATAACATTTAAATCCTTGACCATGTTAAATACATCAGCACCACTACGGGCGACAGGCTTCGGACGGTGTTCTGCCTCGCCATTGAAATGCTTGCCTTTTTTCCTTAAGGCATGCCTGCGCGGAAGAAAAGGGCGATTGTACGGGTACACATTTTTCCTACTTTTTCCCAAATTATTTACTTTCAGTCTCATCTAAACAGTGTGTGCATGTATTGTATTCCTTGTTCGTCTATCCTAAAATGTTACTAAGAGCAGGCCAATCATTGATGGTTACGAATAGCAACGCTCGTAGGTGAAATTTTTGCTCGGTGTGCTCATCCCACACACGTACACCTGGTTCGGCCCATAACTCCAAAAGTTCATCAACTAATGGCCTTAGGTACACATCAATGTCGTTGCCGGGTTGCTTTGGGCCTTGGATAAGCACTGGCATCATAATGAACTTCTGCTTCATGCACAACCAAGGAGGAAGGTTGTAGATACATAGAGTCACGGGCCAGGTGCTGTGACTGCAGCTCTGCTCCCCAAAAGGATTTATGCCATCTGTACTTAGACCAAACCATAAGTTCCTTGCCTCACCTGCAAAATCCGGGAACTCTCTCCCGATGTTTCTCCACTGCCGACCATCAGCGGGGTGCCTCAACATCGCGTCTTTCTTACGTTCTTCCATGTGCCATCGTAACAAATTGGCATGCTCTTTGTTTCTGAACAAACGTTTCAACCGTGGTATTATGGGAGGATACCACATCACCTTCGCAGGAACCCTCTTCCTGGGTGGCTCGCCCACAACATCACCAGGGTCATCTCTTCTGATCTTATACCGCAATGCACCGCATATCGGGTATTTATTCAAATTCTCGTACTTCTCACCGCGGTAGAGGATACAGTCATTAATGCATGCATGTATCTTCTGCATATCTAATCCTAGAGGGCAGAGAAGCTTCTTTGCTTCATACGTACTGGCGGGCAATTCGTTATTTCTTGGAAGCAGCTTCTTTAATATTATCAGCAATTTTTCAAATCCTGAGTCAGTCACACCGGCCTCTGCCTTCCAGTTCAGCAATTCCAATACGCTACCCAGCTTTCTCTGCCCATCTTCACAACCTGGGTACAACAATTTGTGGTGGTCCTCTAACATCTTGTCGAACTACAACCGCTCCTTATCTGTGCCACAGTCTCTCATTGCATCAGAAATGGCCCGACGAAGATCATCATCAACAGGATCATCTGGTGCCCGTTCTTCACCTCCTTCTTCTTCATTATCTTCCATTGCGGTATCATCGTATTCAGAGAACATAGATCGATACTGGTCATCATTATCTTCTTCTTCATCGCCGTCTTCCAACATAACCTCTTCTTCTCCGTGCTTGGTCTAAACATTATAGCTGGACATGAATCCGAACCGAAGCAGGTGGCTCTTAATGTCTCTTGAGCAAGAGTAATTCTTCTCATTCTTACATTTCATACATGGACAACACATAAAACCTTGCTTCGACTTGTTGGCCTCGGCCACAAGCAGAAAAGATTTCACGCCCTCTCTGAAAGCGGGATCACATCGGTTACCGTACATCCATGGATGACTCATCTGCATCATAAGTACAATTATGTATCAGATGCAATCACCTTGCTAAAATTAGTATTGTACGGACTATGTATATGAGAAAATAGTTGCTAACCTTTTAGGATCAAAAAGAGGAGAAATCTTATCAAATAAAATCTAGTGGCATCCTCACAAAAAATTTATCAAACACCTCTTGTGCACATGAAAAAAAAAAGCTAGCATAAACCTCCACCTTTCATCACCAAGGAAAAAAAATGTAGGGAGGTGGAGGGGGGCTGGCTGTGTGTATATATAGGCCTGGACATTTTGTCGCGGGCCGTACCACGACCCGAGACAAAAGGGGTGCCAGCAGGCCACGGCCAGCCTCAGACCCCTTTTGTCGCGGGTCGTGGTACGGCCCGCGACAAAAGGCCCGGAGTGCTCCAAAATGTTTCGGGGCGATGTGGCCAGGCCATTTGTCGCGGCTCCAGACGCGCCCACGACAAAAGGCTTGCACGAAAGCCCTGTTTTCCACTAGTGTTAGCTACATATTTTATTATCAATTAAAACTGCACATATCTTTAGTATTTTAAGTTTGTTAGGTCATGTCAATCATCTGCATGGTATCATTTCTAAATTTAGGATGCTGTGATGAGAACTGGATAGGCATTTGCTACATACTTCCTTTCTTTTTACCAAATTGTGTCATCACCCTATTAGTCCGTTTTCAAAACATGTGGTTCCCAACAGATTTTGTTTGCCATGCTAGGAGTACAAAGGTTGTCCTATTTTTTTTTCGAAATGGGGGAGTATCACCCCGGCTTCTGCATCATGATGATGCACACTGCCATTTATTAATAAATTTAGGTTTAGTACAAGTTTTACAACTCAAGCATCAGCCAGGATTGATACAAAAATCAACAAGCGAAAAAAGCACAAACTACTCGGAGTAACCATCAAAGTAATCTCCTAGTATGACGCCAGCCAGCCTGGCACCAGATATCCTGAGCGACCATCTGGAGCCGTGTGCATCCAGAAACCATGGCATCCCGTTGTCCCTCCGGCGACAGGAGAGCCCAAAGCTGGACCCAATGTGACACCATATGGATAACCTGCAAGAAATGAAAAGATTGTTTTTTGTTAAAGATAATATCATTTCTGGCCCTCCATATAGACCAACATAAAGCAGAAACCCCAATCCGGATAAAAGCCTTAGATTGTCTATCTACTCCATTCAACCAATTACCAAACATATTAGTAGTATTGGTTGGAGGTGGAAGATCATAATTGAAATTTACTGTGCGCCAAAGAAGTTTAGCAAAAGGACACTCGAAGAATAGGTGTTGAATAGTCTCCTCTTCTCCACAGAAAACACATTTCGTGCACCCACTCCATGTCGTTTGACTAAATTATCCTTGGTTAACAGAACCTTATTGCTCAAAAACCACATGAATATCTTTATCTTGAGGGGAATTTTCACCTTCCATAGAAACTTTCTTAAAAAAGGGGTATGATCACTCATAATATCCTCATACATAGACTTGACCGTAAACCAGTAGGTGTGAGATTCCATACAAAACGGTCACTCTCTTCATTCAAGTTTACCCTCATCAATAGTCATTAGAATTCTATTTTTATCGAGAAGACCATTGAACTATTATACTTCTCAAGTCTTTTGGAGGTTTACTAATTGTCTGCTTGAGTACCAATAGAAAGAGGATCGCAAGGCCACATAGAAATTATTGACCACAATAGGTGCGTGTACCATCTGGACACTTAAACAAACAGAGTTATGTATTGTGTTTTATTTTCGGTGTTTGAAACATAAGATTTATGCTAGATACCGTTCGATATTTTATGTGTGAACTACAATACCGCATTTTTTTGAGATAATAACAGATGGAATTCATTGGCGAAACTGATTACAAACGACTCCAAAAATAAAGAAAAATACAATATGATCCCAGACTTTTACAAGAATGGCCTCACACCATACTTCCAGACCGCAATCAAGCCCATCGTCTTCGTCGTCACCAAACAAGTACAGAGACCGGATCCAGAGACATCGTATCTTCCAACACCATCGTATCATCGCCGCCACCGTCGCCACACTGGGCTTTGAACACCGAAGGAGTGCCCACCCCGGAGGGTGAGATCTAATATTCTTTTCCAGACCATCGGGCAGGCAGGAGATGGGGAAGAGCCAGTAGTACCTCCAGACGAAGATCCCTGAGCAGTAGACCAAAGCCACCAGTAGAACGCTCCACCATCTGGCAGGTTCAGGCGTCGACACGTCAAGCCGCCTCCTCCTCTCGCCACCAAGGCCGGCCGGAGGGAGCTGCAAGACGCTGCAGCCGCAGACCACCAGAAGAGCACACACGACCCTAAAAAGGAGGACGGTGGTGCCATCCCCTTCCTCTCCCTCGCCATCACGGCCGGCCAAGGGGAAGACAACATTATCAGCACTCCTCCGACTCATGAACAGACTCCACAAACCCCACGGCGGGGTCGAAGATCGACCGCACCCGGGGAGACCACTTGAAAATTATGTGCCTATTTGTTGACGATGTATTGTACTATAATGGTTTATTTAAAAAAATCTAGATGGGACCTACTGATGTCTACATGTTTTCTTTTACATCTATGACAGTTGGACGGCCATCATAACTACAGAAATTATAGTATAGTATATTAATTCATTCCGGAACAATGGGGCATTTGCTTGGTCTATGAATTTTGTTGAAACTGAAAAGCAAATTATTTTCAAGTGAAACCTTTTGTCAAATCCACTTTTCTATATACATTGTTGTTCTTGAGAAAGGAATTTGGATTTCACTTTCGCCATTTCATTTAGTGCCTATCACGCGCACAATAGGGAAGAACACAAATAGCGGCGCAGCAACGCGCGCGAGGCCCTTCTAGTTCCCCTTCAATTGCAATCTCTATTCGCTCGCCCTGCTCCACGGCCGTGGTCGGCGGCACGACGCCTGCGAGTCCGCTCTCAACCAGCGCCCGTGTGGGGTTTGGCCGCTCAAGTCCTGGTCGCCGCCCTCTACCTCGCTGCCGCTGCCGCTGCCCTAGCGCACCCGCTCGCTTGCACGCCCAGCTCCATGGTCGTGGTCAGCTACTCAGCTGCACCACGGCGTCGAGGTCGTCTCAACCATGAATGTGTGTCAAAGTGCATCTATGTATTGCTGCCTCCGTTGTGCATGTTGGAGCTGGACGTAGTTAACTGAATTTGGAATAAGCATTAGAAGACTGCTGGACAGAATGTTGTCTGGGCTACAACTATTACTCGAAATTGTGCACAGATTAAGACGTGTTCTAAGTTTGATTCTCTATCTTGCATATTGCTGGCATTGATTGCATCTACCTAGGACAGATCTTTCTATTTCATTTACCAATCCATAGAGAGAAACAGAGATAGACAGCTACTGGGAACTTCCGGCTGGGATTGCCAGAGAGATTAACGAGCAGAGGAGCGCATTGAAAAGAAGAGAAGTGGCTCCAGGTCCAGGCGATCTCCTCCTGGCGCCATTTTCTGAGCTGCAGATTGCAGCATGCCTTTTCCGTCTAGACGGCGAGCAAACTGGGCCTTGGGCCTCGACTCCTGGAAGTTCCCGACCCGCCTCGCTGCATTTCCATAGAATCGAACTGCTACCGTCGGATGCGAACAGACGGACCACATGGAAGGACGTCCCTCTGCAGTTTTTTCCCCAACGTCAGAGGATCTCGTTCCCGACCTCCGCCGTGCAGCTGGTGCGTATCACCGTCGAGTGCAGCAATGCCGCGCCAGATAGCCGGCCAAACAACGCGCGCAGCATTCCTGGCATGCCGGGTGTCAGCTGCGGGCTGTCGCATTCATCGCCGGCGAAATGCGTGACGCCGCTGGCGGGTTGATGACGTGCATGAAACAGGACCTAGCCATGGCACTCATTACACAGAGTGGGTTCGAGTAAGACATACTCGGATCCGCTGCGATGCAGCTATTGATTCGTCAAGAACTTGTGCATCTGTACTAGTATGCATTGAGAAACACACTGGGTTCATTGTCCATTCGAGCTTCCATGATAAATGTGGTAGCTGGTAGTGGTAGTAGGTTGGTGGTTGAAGAGAGAGATCGAACACATTGATCATGTACTATGCAGATCAATGCTTAATTAAAGAGCCCTTGTAACTCCCAGGTGGTTTAGATCAGGTTGGCAACTTAGGCATATGGCATGCCGGGACAATGACAAGGAGTAGTAGTAGTAAGTGAGATTAGACAAGTTACACAGTGAGGTCGGATTACATAATTGGGAACTCTCGCATAGAGTCAAAAGGTAACTGAAGCACCTGACATAATTTTGCTGAAAAGAACAACTACAAGATTACGTAGAAGCTGACAGTAAACTGAAAGAGATAAGCACTAAAGATAAAGAGATGGTTTGCGTCCGAGCGATTTCTTGGCCTTGGCGTGCGGCTGATGAAGCATCAGCCCATCTTCTGGAGCAGGCAGCCAGGTTTGCTACGGCAGGCACAATCAGGAGCTTCGTGTCCGCTTCATGGTTCTTGGTCTGGTTCTTTTTCTTCTTCTTCTTTAGGTTGGCAACAATGAAAAGCTTAGGCCATGTTGACTGATGGTGGAGCTGGGCTAGTTAGTATTAAGGCTATGCACATATGTACGTATGAACGCTTAGTGGCTTTGTCACGAACAGAAAATGGCGGGAGAACTGGTGCAGGGATGAAGTAAAAGAAGAGTGTGGTCAGGGAAGAAAGCAATCTGTAGCGGCATGCTTAACGTTTTGGCACAAGCAAAGTAATGACCTTCACAGCAGTTATTACTCTAAGCGCTGCTAGAGTTAAAGCCATGCCCGTCCTGGAGGCGAGTTATTGCTCAGCGAATACCTATCGACTAAATCGCTGGACAAAGACATAATACTACATGCTTAAACCATGGGACGGGCACGATATCATCCTCGCCAGTTGCCGGGTTCCGTTAGGCATTTTCGCCAACCTAGCCTTTTATTAAAAATTGTTATGTATCTTAGCATTAGAGTTTTTTTTTTTTGGTGAGTTCTTGACCCAAAGATGTTTTGCCTAACCAGGCCTTTTGAGGCTTTAACCCTGTTCACTTTAACCCCTGCTTACGTGGCCGCCGTGCGTTTATCCACCCACGCGTTCCATTCTGTGCCACATTTGCCCCTAGGACACCTTTGTTTGAAAAACAAAACATAAAACGCTGAGACTTCTGCCGCGAGGTTGCTGAGGCTGCGCCTATAAAATCCGCCGGCCGTCACTCCCTAGACTCCCAGATCATACTAGTAGGACGCTCAGTTCCTCCTCAACCACACAAGTCAATCATCGTCTAGCATTTCATTCCACCATTCCAAATCTGTCGATCAAGGTTGTGTGGATTGACGCCATGCAGCAGGTGCTTACTTACGGTCGATCAGATCGGGTTTTAGATTCCTGATTTCAATTGTGGTTAATGGTTTTCGCTGATTTTGTTGTGTGGTGTGACGGCTTCAGAAGGGTGTGCTGAAGCTGGACCTGCACGACGACAGGCAGAAGCAGAAGGCCATGGAGGCCATCACCAGTCTGAACGGTATACAAGCTACCCTTTTCTTCTTCTCCCCTGCCCGTTTGCCCTTTGCTCTGCTTTGTGGCAATCAGTCCGTAGTGTAGTGCACCCACTGATCCGGCCATATCTGAATTGCCTCAGGTATCGACCAGATCGTCATGGACATGGAGAAGCAGGAGATGACGGTGGTGGGCACCGTCGACCCGGTCCACGTCGTGAAGAGGCTGCGCAAGAAGCGCTTCACCACTCACATCGTCTCCATCGGCCCAGCCAAGGAGGAGAGCAAGGACGGCGGCGATGGGAAGGGCGGCGCCGGCAACAATAGTGAGGTGAACAAGGCCCTGGTGTACACGCAGTGGTACGAGCCGCAGCACCACCCGCAGGCGTACTGTGTCATCTGCAGATCGACGCATCGATGCCCCTGTCCATTCTGTACATAGGTTGGCTGCCCTGCCTCCCGCTTGATCGACGGCGTGCCTTACATGTCCATCTAACGTAAGGAATGCACCGGCCGGCAGCCGTGTATCTGCCGATCGAGTCTGTAATTTGCATATGTGGAATAGTAAAAGCATCTCGATTTTAAGTGGACGTTGAATGAGAGTTATCTCCAATGAGGACAAGAAAATACCCTGATAGATGATTGCAGGTGCAGGAGATCGAGCGAGTCTTCCACAAATTCAAACGGCTATATGTCCTGAATGTTAACATTCACCAACAGAGTCTGAAGTCTGAACTCTGAACCTCTCGAACTGATGCTCCACTTGGGAGTTGCTTTCGCGCAGTGATCTTGATGAAAACGCGAAAAAGATTCCGAGGGTTTGGACCGTTTTAATTTGTTCCCTTGTGAGTAAAGCCCCATTGACCCTTCGCTCAAGAGTCCTAACTCATGATTACGACCTAATACATTCTTAAATGTCCATCTTAGAAATACACATTTTTAGCTGCAGGCCTTAAAAGGCTGCTTCAACGGATCATATTTTGTACGTCCATTGTCTAAACTTTGACCTCTATGACAACTTTGATATTACTTAAAAAAATTGTCGTGCTTATCCCGATTATAACGGTCTTTAACCTCAATTTATTTAAAAAAAACACTGCTATTGGGGCATAGGTTTCACATACCCACAGCTGTAGGATTTTTTTTTTTACTGAACCACAACTTTTGGGGGTAAATTGTTTCAAATAATCCAAATTATACGATTTAGCCTATTTCATGATATTTCCGATAATCTGGCCCCACTAGTTACGTACACTATGAAAAAAAAAACTTTTTCTTTGTTTGTCTATTAAGCTTCACATGGCCTCCCCTCACGCTAAGGGTGGGATTCCTTACTCTCGCCAAGATTGGATTTTTAGTTACAAATATTGCGCAAACTTGAAAAGTATTGGTCAAAATCATCTAACATTTCCCCAGATTAGTAAATACATGTATTCAGAATTTCTGGGTATTTTAAAAAAAATTGAAAAAATTGATTTTTTTGTCAAATTTTACCTGAACTTACAGAAACTTACCAAACTTCAAAACCACTGGTCAATATCATCTCATATTTTCCTTCATTAGTAAATACATGTATTTGTAATTACTGGAATGTTTTTGGATTTTTGAAAAAACTTTTAAATTTTGTTCAAATTTGGCGAATGTTTTTGTGTGCAAATATAAATAAAAAAGGTTGGTTTGCGACGTGTATCTGACTAGTGGAACCGGACTGCTAGAAGCACCGTTAGCCAGGATAATCGTATGATATAGGTTATGTGAAACAACTTACCTCAAAAGTCGTGGTTCTGTGAAAATAATATCCTTCAATTATGGCTCTATGAAATATTTACCCGAATAGCTGTGGTTCTGTAAAATTTACTCTTATTTTAACTTACTCAGAAGCAAACCCACATGTTAACATAGCATGGCGTTTCACTAGATGGAAAAGCCGGAGTTGTACTGGGTGATACGTCTCCGACGTATCGATAATTTCTTATGTTCCATGCCACATTATTGATGTTATCTACATGTTTTATGCACACTTTATGTCATATTCGTGCATTTTCTGGAACTAACCTATTAACAAGATGCCGAAGTGCCAGTTGCTGTTTTCTGCTGTTTTTGGTTTCAGAAATCATAGTAAGGAAATATTCTCGGAATTGGACGAAATCAAAGCCCAGGGGCCTATTTTCTCACGAAGCTTCCAGAAGTCCGAAGGAGAGACGAAGAGGGGCCACGGAGGGGCCACACTATAGGGCGGCGCGGCCCCCCCCTTGGCCGCGCGGCCCTGTGGTGTGGGGCCCCCGTGCCGCCTCTTGACCTGCCCTTTCGCCTATAAAAAGTCTCCGTGACGAAAACCCCGCATCGAGAACCACGATACGGAAAACCTTCCAGAGACGCCGCCGCCGCCGATCCCATCTCGGGGGATCCAGGAGATCGCCTCCGGCACCCTGCCGGAGAGGGGAATCATCTCCCGGAGGACTCTACGCCGCCATGGTCGCCTCCGGTGTGATGTGTGAGTAGTCTACCCCTGGACTATGGGTCCATAGCAGTAGCTAGATGGTTGTCTTCTCCCCATTGTGCTATCATTGTCGGATCTTGTGAGCTGCCTAACATGATCAAGATCATCTATCTGTAATTCTGTATGTTGCGTTTGTTGGGATCCGATGAATAGAGAATACTTGTTATGTTGATTATCAAAGCTATGCTTATGTGTTGTTTATGATCTTGCATGCTCTCCGTTATTAGTAGATGCTCTGGCCAAGTTGATGCTAGTAACTCCAAGAGGGAGTATTTATGCTCGATAGTGGGTTCATGCCTCTGTGAATCTGGAGGAGTGACAAGAACCACTAAGGTTATGGATGTGCTGTTGCCACTAGGGATAAAACATTAGTGCTATGTTCAAGGATGTAGTCACTAGTTACATTACGCGCAATACTTAATGCAATTGTCTGTTGTTAGCAACTTAATACGGAGGGGTTCGGATGATAACCTGAAGGTGGACTTTTTAGGCATAGATGCAGTTGGATGACGGTCTATGTACTTTGTCGTAATGCCCAATTAAATCTCACTATACTCATCATGATATGTATGTGCATGGTCATGCTCTCTTTATTTGTCAATTGCCCAACTGTAATTTGTTCACCCAACATGCTGTTCGTCTTATGGGAGAGACACCTCTAGTGAACTTGTGGACCCCGGTCCAATTCTCTTTCTTGAAATACAATCTACTGCAATCTTGTTCTCTTGTTTTCTCGCAAACAATCATCTTCCACACAATACGGTTAATCCTTTGTTACAGCAAGCCGGTGAGATTGACAACCTCACTGTTTCGTTGGGGCAAAGTACTTTGGTTGTGTTGTGCAGGTTCCACGTTGGCGCCGGAATCTACGGTGTTGCGCCGCACTACATCCCGCCGCCATCAACCTTCAACGTGCTTCTTGGCTCCTCCTGGTTCGATAAACCTTGGTTTCTTTCTGAGGAAAACTTGCTGCTGTGCGCATCATACCTTCCTCTTGGGGTTGCCCAACGAACGTGTGAAATACACGCCATCAAGCATATTTTAGGCGCCGTTGCCGGGGAGATCAAGACACGCTGCAAGGGGAGTCTCCACTTCTCAATCTCTTTACTTTGTTTTTGTCTTGCTTAGTTTTATTTACTACTTTGTTTGCTGCACTAAATCAAAATACAAAAAAATTAGTTGCTAGTTTTACTTTATTTGCTATCTTGTTTGCTATATCAAAAACACAAAAAAATTAGTTTACTTGCATTTACGTTATCTAGTTTGCTTTATTGGCTGTGGCTACAATGGCCAACGCTGAAAACACTAAGTTGTGGGTCTTCACAACCACATATACTAATGATTTCTGAGGCTCACCTATTGCTCCAGCTGCTACTACAGCAGAATTCTTTGAAATTAAACCTGCTTTCTTGAATCTTGTTATGCGAGAGCAATTTTCTGTGTTAGTTCGATGATGCTGCTGCCCATCTTAATAATTTTGTTGAACTATGTGAAATGCAAAAATATAAAGATGTAGATGGTGATATTATTAAACTAAAATTGTTCCCTTTCTCATTAAGAGGAAGAGCTAAAGATTGGTTGCTATCTCTCGCCTAAGAATAGTATCGATTCATGGACTAAATGCAAGGATGCTTTTATTGGTAGATATTATCCCCCTGCTAAAATTATATCTTTGAGGAGTAGCATAATGAATTTTAAACAATTAGATACTGAACATGTTGCTCAAGCTTGGGAAAGAATGAAATCTCTGGTTAAAAATTGCCCAACCCATGGACTGACTACTTGGATGATCATCCAAACCTTCTATGCAGGACTAAATTTTTCTTCACGGAATTTATTGGATTCAGCTGCTGGAGGTACCTTTATGTCCATCACTCTTGGTGAAGCAACAAAGCTTCTTGATAATATGATGATCAACTACTCTGAATGGCACACGGAAAGAGCTCCACAAGGTAAGAAGGTAAATTCTGTCGAAGAAACCTCTTCCTTGAGTGATAAGATCGATGCTATTATGTCTATGCTTGTGAATGATAGGACTAATATTGATCCTAATAATGTTCCATTAGCTTCATTGGTTGCACAAGAAGAACATGTTGATGTAAACTTCATTAAAAATAATAATTTCAACAACAATGCTTACCGGAACAATTCTAGTAACAACTATAGGCCATATCCTTATAATAATGGCAACGGCTATGGTAATTCTTATGGGAATTCTTACAACAATAATAGGAGTTCACCCCTGGACTTGAAGCCATGCTTAAGGAATTTATTAGTACACAAACTGCTTTTAACAAATCTGTTGAAGAAAAGCTTGGGAAAATTGATATACTTGCTTCTAAAGTCGATAGTCTTGCTGCTGATGTTGATCTTTTGAAATCAAAAGTTATGACTAATGAGAATCATCATAATAAAATTACTACTACAGCAAATGCCATTCAAGTTAGAATTAATGAGAATATAAGATTAATGGCTGAACTGCGTGCTAGGTGGGATAGAGAAGAAAATGAAAAACTAGCTAAAGAGAAGAATATAGCTAAAGTTTGGACTATTACCACCACTAGTAATGCTAATGCTACACATGTTGCTGCACCTCCTACTCATACTAATAAAAGAATTGGTGTTAGCAATGTTTCCACCTCGAATGCAAAGCGCGATAAACTGCTGAAAGCTGCTAAAACTGCTGAAATCGCTCGTGATAAAGCCGCTGAATTTTTTTCCAACATTGGGGATGATGATCCCATTGCTTTAGATTATAATGGTTTGAATTTTGATGATTGCCACATCTCTGAAGTTATAAAGTTCTTGCAAAAACTTGCTAAAAGTCCTAATGCTAGTGCTATAAATTTGGCTTTTACACATCATATTACAAATGCTCTCATTAAAGCTAGAGAAGAGAAACTAGAGCGCAAAGCCTCTATTCCTAAAAAGCTAGAGGATGGTTGGGAGCCCATCATTAAGATGAAGGTTAAAGATTTTGATTGTAATGCTTTATGTGATCTTGGTGCAAGTATTTCTGTTATGCCTAAGAAAATTTATAATATGCTTGACTTGCCACCATTGCAAAATTGTTATTTGGATGTTAATCTTGCTGATCATTCTACAAAGAAACCTTTGGGTAAAGTTGATAATGTTCTTATTACCGTTAACAATAACCTTGTCCCCGTTGATTTTGTTGTCTTGGATATTGAATGCAATGCATCTTGTCCCATTATATTGGGAAGACCTTTTCTTCGAACTGTTGGTGCTATCATTGATATGAAGGAAGGTAATATAAAATATCAATTTCCTCTCAAGAAAGGTATGGAACACTTCCCTAGAAAGAGAATGAAGGTACCTTTTGATTCTATTATGAGAACAAATTATGATGTTGACACTTCATCTCTCGATAATACTTGATACACACTTTCTGCGCCTAGCTGAAAGGCGTTAAAGAAAAGCGCTTATGGGAGACAACCCATGTTTTTACCTACAGTACTTTGTTTTTATTTTGTGTCTTGGAAGTTGTTTACTACTGTAGCAACCTCTCCTTATCTTAGTTTTGTGTTTTGTTGTGCCAAGTTAAGCCGTTGATAGAAAAGTAAGTACTAGATTTGGATTACTGCACAGTTCCAGATTTCTTTGCTGTCACGAATCTGGGTCCACCTCCCTGTAGGTAACTCAGAAAATTAAGCCAATTTACGTGCATGATCCTCAGATATGTACGCAACTTTCATTCAATTTGAGGATTTTCATTTGAGCAAGTCTGGTGCCATTTTAAAATTCGTCAATACGAACTGTTCTGTTTTGACAGATTCTGCCTTTTATTTCGCATTGCCTCTTTCGCTAAGTTGGATGAATTTCTTTGATCCACTAATGTCCAGTAGCATTATGCAATGTCCAGAAGTGTTAAGAATGATTGTGTCACCTCTGAATATGTCAATTTATAATGTGCACTAACCCTCTAATGAGTTGTTTCGAGTTTGGTGTGGAGGAAGTTTTCAAGGATCAAGAGAGGAGTATGATGCAACATGATCAAGGAGAGTGAAAGCTCTAAGCTTGGGGATGCCCCGGTGGTTCACCCCTGCATATATCAAGAAGACTCAAGCGTCTAAGCTTGGGGATGCCCAAGGCATCCCCTTCTTCATCGACAACATTATCAGGTTCCTCCCCTGAAACTATATTTTTATTCCATCACATCTTATGTGCTTTTTCTTGGAGCGTCGGTTTGTTTTTGTTTTGTTTGAATAAAATGGATCCTAGCATTCACTTTATGGGAGAGAGACACGCTCCGCTGTAGCATATGGACAAGTATGTCCTTGGTTTCTACTCATAGTATTCATGGCGAAGTTTCTCCTTCGTTAAATTGTTATATGGTTGGAATTGGAAAATGATACATGTAGTAATTGCTATAAATGTCTTGGGTAATGTGATACTTGGCAATTGTTGTGCTCATGATTAAGCTCTTGCATCATATGCTTTGCACCCATTAATGAAGAAATACATAGAGCATGCTAAAATTTGGTTTGCATATTTGGTTTCTCTAAGGTCTAGATAATTTATAGTATTGAGTTTGAACAACAAGGAAGACGGTGTAGAGTCTTATAATGTTTTCAATATGTCTTTTATGTGAGTTTTGCTGCACCGGTTCATTCTTGTGTTTGTTTCAAATAAGCCTTGCTAGCCTAAACCTTGTATCGAGAGGGAATACTTCTCATGCATCCAAAATACTTGAGCCAACCACTATGCCATTTGTGTCCACCATACCTACCTATACTACATGGTATTTTCCGCCATTCCAAAGTAAATTGCTTGAGTGCTACCTTTAAACAATTCAAAATTTATCACCTCTGATTTGTGTCAATGTTTTATAGCTCATGAGGAAGTATGTGGTGTTTATCTTTCAATCTTGTTGGGCAACTTTCACCAATGGACTAGTGGCTTCATCCGCTTATCCAATAATTTTGCAAAAAGAGCTGGCAATGGGATTCCCAGTCCCAAATTAATTAACAAAAATAGACACTCCTCCATGGTATGTGATTGTTGGACGGCACCCGAAGGATTCGGTTAGCCATGGCTTGTGTAAGCAAAGGTTGGGAGGAGTGTCATCATAATAAAACTAAAATAAAAAGGCACTCCTTCATGGTATGAGATTGTTGGCAGGCACCGAGGATTCGGTTAGCCATGGTTTGTGAAAGAAAGGTTGGAAGGAGTGCCACCCAAAATAAAATAAAATGGGAGCCGCTCTTCGAAGGTTTGTCTGGCAAGGGGGTTAGAGTACCCGCTACCATTCGTTGACAACAACATACACCTCTCAAAACTTTATTTTTATGCTCTCTTTATGTTTTCAAAATCAAAGCTCTAGCACAAATATAGCAATCGATGCTTTTCCTCTATGAGGACCATTCTTCTACTTTTATTGTTGAGTCAGTTCACCTATTTCTCTCCACCTCAAGAAGCAAACACTTGTGTGAACTATGCATTGATTCCTACATACTTGCTTATTGCACTTATTATATTACTCTATGTTGACAATATCCATGAGATATACATGTTACAAGTTGAAAGCAACCGCTGAAACTTAATCTTCTTTTGTGTTGCTTCAATACCTTTACTTTGAATTATTGCTTTATGAGTTAACTCTTATGCAAGACTTATTGATGCTTGTCTTGAAGTGCTATTCATGAAAAGTCTTTGCTATATGATTCACTTGTTTACTCATGTCATATACATTGTTTTGATCGCTGCATTCACTACATATGCTTTACAAATAGTATGATCAAGATTATGATGGCATGTCACTCCAGAAATTATCTGTGTTATCGGTTTACCTGCTCGGGACGAGCAGAACTAAGCTTGGGGATGCTGATACGTCTCCGACGTATCGATAATTTCTTATGTTCCATGCCACATTATTGATGTTATCTACATGTTTTATGCACACTTTATGTCATATTCGTGCATTTTCTCGGAACTAACCTATTAACAAGATGCCGAAGTGCCGATTCTTTGTTTTCTGCTGTTTTTGGTTTCAGAAATCCTAGTAAGGAAATATTCTCGGAATTGGACGAAATCAAAGCCCAGGGGCCTATTTTCTCACGAAGCTTCCAGAAGTCCGAAGGAGAGACGAAGAGGGGCCACGGAGGGGCCACACTATAGGGCGGCGCGGCCCCCCCCTTGGCCGCGCGGCCCTGTGGTGTGGGGCCCCCGTGCCGCCTCTTGACCTGCCCTTTCGCCTATAAAAAGTCTCCGTGACGAAAACCCCAGTACCGAGAACCACGATACGGAAAACCTTCCAGAGACGCCGCCGCCGATCCCATCTCGGGGGATCCAGGAGATCGCCTCCGGCACCCTGCCGGAGAGGGGAATCATCTCCCGGAGGACTCTACGCCGCCATGGTCGCCTCCGGTGTGATGTGTGAGTAGTCTACCCCTGGACTATGGGTCCATAGCAGTAGCTAGATGGTTGTCTTCTCCCCATTGTGCTATCATTGTCGGATCTTGTGAGCTGCCTAACATGATCAAGATCATCTATCTGTAATTCTGTATGTTGCGTTTGTTGGGATCCGATGAATAGAGAATACTTGTTATGTTGATTATCAAAGCTATGCTTATGTGTTGTTTATGATCTTGCATGCTCTCCGTTATTAGTAGATGCTCTGGCCAAGTTGATGCTAGTAACTCCAAGAGGGAGTATTTATGCTCGATAGTGGGTTCATGCCTAAGTGAATCTGGATGAGTGACAAGAACCACTAAGGTTATGGATGTGCTGTTGCCACTAGGGATAAAACATTAGTGTTATGTTCAAGGATGTAGTCACTAGTTACATTACGCGCAATACTTAATGCAATTGTCTGTTGTTAGCAACTTAATGCGGAGGGGGTTCGGATGATAACTTTGAAGGTGGACTTTTTAGGCATAGATGCAGTTGGATGACGGTCTATGTACTTTGTCGTAATGCCCAATTAAATCTCACTATACTCATCATGATATGTATGTGCATGGTCATGCTCTCTTTATTTGTCAATTGCCCAACTGTAATTTGTTCACCCAACATGCTGTTCGTCTTATGGGAGAGACACCTCTAGTGAACTGTGGACCCCGGTCCAATTCTCTTTACTGAAATACAATCTCTTGCAATACTGTTCTACCGTTTTCTCGCAAACAATCATCTTCCACACAATACGGTTAATCCTTTGTTACAGCAAGCCGGTGAGATTGACAACCTCACTGTTTCGTTGGGGCAAAGTACTTTGGTTGTGTTGTGCAGGTTCCACGTTGGCGCCGGAATCTCTCGGTGTTGCGCCGCACTACATCCCGCCGCCATCAACCTTCAACGTGCTTCTTGGCTCCTCCTGGTTCGATAAACCTTGGTTTCTTTCTCGAGGGAAAACTTGCTGCTGTGCGCATCATACCTTCCTCTTGGGGTTGCCCAACGAACGTGTGAAATACACGCCATCAAGCATATTTTCTCAAGGCGCCGTTGGGGAGATCAAGACACGCTGCAAGGGGAGTCTCCACTTCTCAATCTCTTTACTTTGTTTTTGTCTTGCTTAGTTTTATTTACTACTTTGTTTGCTGCACTAAATCAAAATACAAAAAAATTAGTTGCTAGTTTTACTTTATTTGCTATCTTGTTTGCTATATCAAAAACACAAAAAAATTAGTTTACTTGCATTTACTTTATCTAGTTTGCTTTATTTACTGTTGCTAAAATGGCCAACGCTGAAAACACTAAGTTGTGTGACTTCACAACCACAAATAATAATGATTTCTTATGCACACCTATTGCTCCACCTGCTACTACAGCAGAATTCTTTGAAATTAAACACTGCTTTCTGAATCTTGTTATGCGAGAGCAATTTTCAGTGTTAGTTCTGATGATGCTGCTGCCCATCTTAATAATTTTGTTGAACTATGTGAAATGCAAAAATATAAAGATGTAGATGGTGATATTATTAAACTAAAATTGTTCCCTTTCTCATTAAGAGGAAGAGCTAAAGATTGGTTTCTATCTCTCGCCTAAGAATAGTATCGATTCATGGACTAAATGCAAGGATGCTTTTATTGGTAGATATTATCCCCCTGCTAAAATTATATCTTTGAGGAGTAGCATAATGAATTTTAAACAATTAGATACTGAACATGTTGCTCAAGCTTGGGAAAGAATGAAATCTCTGGTTAAAAATTGCCCAACCCATGGATCGACTACTTGGATGATCATCCAAACCTTCTATGCAGGACTAAATTTTTCTTCACGGAATTTATTGGATTCAGCTGCTGGAGGTACCTTTATGTCCATCACTCTTG
Source organism: Lolium perenne (assembly GCF_019359855.2). NCBI lineage: Eukaryota > Viridiplantae > Streptophyta > Magnoliopsida > Poales > Poaceae > Lolium > Lolium perenne. The sequence goes on from NC_067245.2 coordinate 319,039,517, forward strand.
GTGAAGCAACAAAGCTTCTTGATAATATGATGATCAACTACTCTGAATGGCACACGGAAAGAGCTCCACAAGGTAAGAAGGTAAATTCTGTCGAAGAAACCTCTTCCTTGAGTGATAAGATCGATGCTATTATGTCTATGCTTGTGAATGATAGGACTAATATTGATCCTAATAATGTTCCATTAGCTTCATTGGTTGCACAAGAAGAACATGTTGATGTAAACTTCATTAAAAATAATAATTTCAACAACAATGCTTACCGGAACAATTCTAGTAACAACTATAGGCCATATCCTTATAATAATGGCAACGGCTATGGTAATTCTTATGGGAATTCTTACAACAATAATAGGAGTTCACCCCCTGGACTTGAAGCCATGCTTAAGGAATTTATTAGTACACAAACTGCTTTTAACAAATCTGTTGAAGAAAAGCTTGGGAAAATTGATATACTTGCTTCTAAAGTCGATAGTCTTGCTGCTGATGTTGATCTTTTGAAATCAAAAGTTATGACTAATGAGAATCATCATAATAAAATTACTACTACAGCAAATGCCATTCAAGTTATAATTAATGAGAATATAAGATTAATGGCTGAACTGCGTGCTAGGTGGGATAGAGAAGAAAATGAAAAACTAGCTAAAGAGAAGAATATAGCTAAAGTTTGGACTATTACCACCACTAGTAATGCTAATGCTACACATGTTGCTGCACCTCCTACTCATACTAATAAAAGAATTGGTGTTAGCAATGTTTCCACCTCGAATGCAAAGCGCGAAAAACTGCCTGAAACTGCTAAAACTGCTGAAACTGCCTGTGATAAAGCCGCTGAATTTTTTTCCAACATTGGGGATGATGATCCCATTGCTTTAGATTATAATGGTTTGAATTTTGATGATTGCCACATCTCTGAAGTTATAAAGTTCTTGCAAAAACTTGCTAAAAGTCCTAATGCTAGTGCTATAAATTTGGCTTTTACACATCATATTACAAATGCTCTCATTAAAGCTAGAGAAGAGAAACTAGAGCGCAAAGCCTCTATTCCTAAAAAGCTAGAGGATGGTTGGGAGCCCATCATTAAGATGAAGGTTAAAGATTTTGATTGTAATGCTTTATGTGATCTTGGTGCAAGTATTTCTGTTATGCCTAAGAAAATTTATAATATGCTTGACTTGCCACCATTGCAAAATTGTTATTTGGATGTTAATCTTGCTGATCATTCTACAAAGAAACCTTTGGGTAAAGTTGATAATGTTCTTATTACCGTTAACAATAACCTTGTCCCCGTTGATTTTGTTGTCTTGGATATTGAATGCAATGCATCTTGTCCCATTATATTGGGAAGACCTTTTCTTCGAACTGTTGGTGCTATCATTGATATGAAGGAAGGTAATATAAAATATCAATTTCCTCTCAAGAAAGGTATGGAACACTTCCCTAGAAAGAGAATGAAGGTACCTTTTGATTCTATTATGAGAACAAATTATGATGTTGACACTTCATCTCTCGATAATACTTGATACACACTTTCTGCGCCTAGCTGAAAGGCGTTAAAGAAAAGCGCTTATGGGAGACAACCCATGTTTTTACCTACAGTACTTTGTTTTTATTTTGTGTCTTGGAAGTTGTTTACTACTGTAGCAACCTCTCCTTATCTTAGTTTTGTGTTTTGTTGTGCCAAGTTAAGCCGTTGATAGAAAAGTAAGTACTAGATTTGGATTACTGCACAGTTCCAGATTTCTTTGCTGTCACGAATCTGGGTCCACCTCCCTGTAGGTAACTCAGAAAATTAAGCCAATTTACGTGCATGATCCTCAGATATGTACGCAACTTTCATTCAATTTGAGCATTTTCATTTGAGCAAGTCTGGTGCCATTTTAAAATTCGTCAATACGAACTGTTCTGTTTTGACAGATTCTGCCTTTTATTTCGCATTGCCTCTTTCGCTAAGTTGGATGAATTTCTTTGATCCACTAATGTCCAGTAGCATTATGCAATGTCCAGAAGTGTTAAGAATGATTGTGTCACCTCTGAATATGTCAATTTATAATGTGCACTAACCCTCTAATGAGTTGTTTCGAGTTTGGTGTGGAGGAAGTTTTCAAGGATCAAGAGAGGAGTATGATGCAACATGATCAAGGAGAGTGAAAGCTCTAAGCTTGGGGATGCCCCGGTGGTTCACCCCTGCATATATGAAGAAGACTCAAGCATCTAAGCTTGGGGATGCCCAAGGCATCCCCTTCTTCATCGACAACATTATCAGGTTCCTCCCCTGAAACTATATTTTTATTCCATCACATCTTATGTGCTTTTTCTTGGAGCGTCGGTTTGTTTTTGTTTTGTTTGAATAAAATGGATCCTAGCATTCACTTTATGGGAGAGAGACACGCTCCGCTGTAGCATATGGACAAGTATGTCCTTGGTTTCTACTCATAGTATTCATGGCGAAGTTTCTCCTTCGTTAAATTGTTATATGGTTGGAATTGGAAAATGATACATGTAGTAATTGCTATAAATGTCTTGGGTAATGTGATACTTGGCAATTGTTGTGCTCATGATTAAGCTCTTGCATCATATGCTTTGCACCCATTAATGAAGAAATACATAGAGCATGCTAAAATTTGGTTTGCATATTTGGTTTCTCTAAGGTCTAGATAATTTATAGTATTGAGTTTGAACAACAAGGAAGACGGTGTAGAGTCTTATAATGTTTTCAATATGTCTTTTATGTGAGTTTTGCTGCACCGGTTCATCCTTGTGTTTGTTTCAAATAAGCCTTGCTAGCCTAAACCTTGTATCGAGAGGGAATACTTCTCATGCATCCAAAATACTTGAGCCAACCACTATGCCATTTGTGTCCACCATACCTACCTATACTACATGGTATTTTCCGCCATTCCAAAGTAAATTGCTTGAGTGCTACCTTTAAACAATTCAAAATTTATCACCTCTGATTTGTGTCAATGTTTTATAGCTCATGAGGAAGTATGTGGTGTTTATCTTTCAATCTTGTTGGGCAACTTTCACCAATGGACTAGTGGCTTCATCCGCTTATCCAATAATTTTGCAAAAAGAGCTGGCAATGGGATTCCCAGTCCCAAATTAATTAACAAAAATAGACACTCCTCCATGGTATGTGATTGTTGGACGGCACCCGAAGGATTCGGTTAGCCATGGCTTGTGTAAGCAAAGGTTGGGAGGAGTGTCATCATAATAAAACTAAAATAAAAAGGCACTCCTTCATGGTATGAGATTGTTGGCAGGCACCCGAGGATTCGGTTAGCCATGGTTTGTGAAAGAAAGGTTGGAAGGAGTGCCACCCAAAATAAAATAAAATAAAATGGGAGCCGCTCTTCGAAGGTTTGTCTGGCAAGGGGGTTAGAGTACCCGCTACCATTCGTTGACAACAACATACACCTCTCAAAACTTTATTTTTATGCTCTCTTTATGTTTTCAAAATCAAAGCTCTAGCACAAATATAGCAATCGATGCTTTTCCTCTATGAGGACCATTCTTCTACTTTTATTGTTGAGTCAGTTCACCTATTTCTCTCCACCTCAAGAAGCAAACACTTGTGTGAACTATGCATTGATTCCTACATACTTGCTTATTGCACTTATTATATTACTCTATGTTGACAATATCCATGAGATATACATGTTACAAGTTGAAAGCAACCGCTGAAACTTAATCTTCTTTTGTGTTGCTTCAATACCTTTACTTTGAATTATTGCTTTATGAGTTAACTCTTATGCAAGACTTATTGATGCTTGTCTTGAAGTGCTATTCATGAAAAGTCTTTGCTATATGATTCACTTGTTTACTCATGTCATATACATTGTTTTGATCGCTGCATTCACTACATATGCTTTACAAATAGTATGATCAAGATTATGATGGCATGTCACTCCAGAAATTATCTGTGTTATCGTTTTACCTGCTCGGGACGAGCAGAACTAAGCTTGGGGATGCTGATACGTCTCCGACGTATCGATAATTTCTTATGTTCCATGCCACATTATTGATGTTATCTACATGTTTTATGCACACTTTATGTCATATTCGTGCATTTTCTGGAACTAACCTATTAACAAGATGCCGAAGTGCCAGTTGCTGTTTTCTGCTGTTTTTGGTTTCAGAAATCCTAGTAAGGAAATATTCTCGGAATTGGACGAAATCAAAGCCCAGGGGCCTATTTTCTCACGAAGCTTCCAGAAGTCCGAAGGAGAGACGAAGAGGGGCCACGGAGGGGCCACACTATAGGGCGGCGCGGCCCCCCCCGTGGCCGCGCGGCCCTGTGGTGTGGGGCCCCCGTGCCGCCTCTTGACCTGCCCTTTCGCCTATAAAAAGTCTCCGTGTCGACAAACCCCCTAACGAGAACCACGATACGGAAAACCTTCCAGAGACGCCGCCGCCGCCGATCCCATCTCGGGGGATCCAGAAGATCGCCTCCGGCACCCTGCCGGAGAGGGGAATCATCTCCCGGAGGACTCTACGCCGCCATGGTCGCCTCCGGTGTGATGTGTGAGTAGTCTACCCCTGGACTATGGGTCCATAGCAGTAGCTAGATGGTTGTCTTCTCCCCATTGTGCTATCATTGTCGGATCTTGTGAGCTGCCTAACATGATCAAGATCATCTATCTGTAATTCTGTATGTTGCGTTTGTTGGGATCCGATGAATAGAGAATACTTGTTATGTTGATTATCAAAGCTATGCTTATGTGTTGTTTATGATCTTGCATGCTCTCCGTTATTAGTAGATGCTCTGGCCAAGTTGATGCTAGTAACTCCAAGAGGGAGTATTTATGCTCGATAGTGGGTTCATGCCTCTCGTGAATGCGGAGGAGTGACAAGAACCACTAAGGTTATGGATGTGCTGTTGCCACTAGGGATAAAACATTAGTGCTATGTTCAAGGATGTAGTCACTAGTTACATTACGCGCAATACTTAATGCAATTGTCTGTTGTTAGCAACTTAATACTGGAGGGGGTTCGGATGATAACCTGAAGGTGGACTTTTTAGGCATAGATGCAGTTGGATGACGGTCTATGTACTTTGTCGTAATGCCCAATTAAATCTCACTATACTCATCATGATATGTATGTGCATGGTCATGCTCTCTTTATTTGTCAATTGCCCAACTGTAATTTGTTCACCCAACATGCTGTTCGTCTTATGGGAGAGACACCTCTAGTGAACTGTGGACCCCGGTCCAATTCTCTTTACTGAAATACAATCTACTGCAATACTGTTCTACTGTTTTCTGCAAACAATCATCTTCCACACAATACGGTTAATCCTTTGTTACAGCAAGCCGGTGAGATTGACAACCTCACTGTTTCGTTGGGGCAAAGTACTTTGGTTGTGTTGTGCAGGTTCCACGTTGGCGCCGGAATCTCTGGTGTTGCGCCGCACTACATCCCGCCGCCATCAACCTTCAACGTGCTTCTTGGCTCCTCCTGGTTCGATAAACCTTGGTTTCTTTCTGAGGGAAAACTTGCTGCTGTGCGCATCATACCTTCCTCTTGGGGTTGCCCAACGAACGTGTGAAATACACGCCATCACTGGGTTATTTGGTTGGACTATTTTTTGGCTTGTAGATTTTAACTTATAAGTCATAAATCAAAGCATATAAATATACGCTTTTGGTTTTGCCTTTTGCTTTTTGACTGAATATTGTTGCATGATAACATCACCCATTAGCCAAAATCAAAAGCACCTATTTAGGTGCTTAAAAAAAAGCCTAACCAAACAATCATGTTTCTACCGCATCAGCGATGGCAGAGGAACACTGCGTCGTGTTTAGCCATACATGCCGAACGAAAGACCACACAATTTTAATAGAGAATACGATAAAATACGAGAAGGTTAAGGAAATTGATAAAAATGTCACACGGTAACATATTTTCGGGTAAAGGATAAAAGAAAATAGAGTAAGTATTGTCATACTATCATAACTAGGGGTAAGAAATTAATATATGCTAACGTACATATATATGGTTTTTCTTGGCGCATGGTAAGTTTGGAGATGGACTACTAGTCTACTCCACTCATGGCAGGAGTACGTAGCTATCAGCGTGGTCATGAGCCTTTGTCCTCGCAGGGACAGATAGATGCTGATGCATTGCATGCATCGGAGTCGCCCCTAATTCCCCCGTCAAATTATTATTTTGCAAAGCCCACCTCGATTTCTAGAGGCAAAGAACGGACGAGCTGAATGCTGATGAAGCTTTCTGGCGGAGCAATTCGGTACAGAGGGTGCACGCACGAACGGAGACGGACTGGCGGTCTGGCGCCAGCTGGATATAGCAACGGGTGCGTCATAGTCTCAGTATATAGGATTGTGGATTTCTGATCCGTTGCTTGCAAGGTATCGGTGCATCCGGTCATCAAGAATCACTATCGATCGATCGTTTGCTTTTCCGGCGACGACCCTGCTTACGAACGTACGTACGCACTTGACTACTTGAGCTGGGTTTGGAATTTGGGATAACATCTCTCTTCTCTCCCGCACGTTGCCACGTCCATCGATCTGCAGGATACGTTGCATGGATGCTTGCATACTCCTTTCCAACACGCCGCTTTACAAGATAGTGAAGGCAGCCACAGCACCCACAGGAATTAAAGGTAGGACAACGCCACGTTTTTTTTTTTTTGGAAATTGGGAGCGTAACCCGGCCCGATGTATCAATTGATGCACGCAGTACAAAGTATCAGCCATTCAATTTATTATAATCATGGATTAGAAATGGTTGAAACATGTATCAATCATTGGAAAAATAGATGCATAAGTAGCTATCTATGTTCAAGTCTACTAATATGCCGCTAGCCAGCCTGGATGTAGAACTTCTCACCGACCGTCGGCAGATAGTTGCATCTAGTAACCATAGATTTCCACTGATCCGCCGAGAGGAGGTAGGACAAAAGTTGAATCCAATGAGCAGCCAAGCGGATGACCCGCAAAAATATGTACCACTTTTTTTGTTAAAGGTAAAATCATTTTGGCATTCTAGATAGACCAACATAAAGCCGATACACCAATACAAATTCGAACTTTGTAAATCCAGTCCGCCCCATTTAACCAATTCCCAAACATATATGTGATGTTGGTTGGGGGTGGGTTTTTTTTCGATAAAGGGAATATATTGATATTGATATATACCAATTACACCCAGGCTCTGCAACAACGCAATACCCTAATGGCAGTACAGATGCCCACAAAAAAAGGAAAAGAAACTAAGTAGATAAAAGACCCGCTACGGTAATTCAGCCCTAGCAGCAACAATACATCCACCACCAAGACAACACCTGAGCTCCAGGCTCTCCAAAAGCGACTCCTCTAAGGAGGAAACAGTGCACAAGCGCCGCCGTCGCCCCATCAAAGATCTTAGGTTTTCACCCTGGAGATAGTCCCCGCTCTCAAAACAATACATTCAATAAGGCCATTGCCAGTCACAACCAATTAAGGCTAGACCATGGATTTTTATCCTGAAAGGAAGACTCTGAACTTCACTTATGTTGCTGCCCCCACTTGCTTACTGTTGCTACTAAACCCAAAACACCAAGCAAGTCCATCAACAGCGTAGAGACTCGAACCTCCATTGCGAGTCCTCCAATTCAACTTTCATGATATTCTCCGCATCTGACTTTTCCATGGTCCAAAATGTCACCCGATGGCAGCAAAGAATAGAACTTCGCGTCGCTCCATCCAGAAACAAACGATCGGCATGGGTGTGCACGTCGAATACCACCCGATCCAAAAAAAATCTCCAGGCATAGGGTGCACTGTTACATTCGTCGGCGGAGCCTTCCGAAACTGGCCACTCCAGCCAGATCAAGAAGGACCGGCATCAGGAAAGTCTCCATCTTCGCACAAGAGGAACCCTATGCCAGCCACCTTTATTAGGCAGATCGGCAGACCCCAATGCCGCCGCCCGCCGGTCGACCTCATCGGCAGAAGAGGAGGCCGCCACCGACTACAGACCCATGGACGAGTCGATCGCCACCTCCCACAACATCGAAGTAGGCCACCACCGTGAGCCGCCGGGAGGGAGGGGCACAGATGACCCACCGGCCACCACCAAGCACGACCGCGCCGCCGAAGACACCGGATCCCACTAGTGGAAAACGGGGCAATAGGCCCGGTCCATTTGGGCCTTTAGACCCGGTTCCTGAACCGGGACCAACTAGGCGGGACTAAATGGGGTACCCTTTAGTCCCGGTTCAAAGATAAACCGGGCCTAAAGGCCTCAACACGTGGTGCGACCAGGGAGCTCGCGCTGGAAGGGCTTTGGTCCCGGTTCGTGGTACGAACCGGGCCTATGTTTCTCTGCCGCGGCAGAGAATTGCTATTTCTCTGCCGCGGCACAGATTTAGGCTGTACCAGCGTTTCTCTGCCGCGGCAGAGAAATAGGGCGTTTCTCTGCCGCGGCAGAGTTTCAGCAATGCATATATATCATTCAAGAAACCACAAAAAATCGTCATGAATATATATAGACATCGTCAACAGTACACGACATAGTCAACACAGTACACGTAATGCATGCATATTTACAATACAACTTTTCCTGAACGAATATCCTCCGCCGTCACGATCTTCCGATAGTGCTCTCCACCTGGGGTAAGGACCTCGGTAATAAAGAATCCCGCGATTTCCTCTTGAATTGCTTTTATTTGATCCGCTGTTATGAGAGTGTCCCGCAGGCGTGTCATCTATATTTAAAAAAGGAGATCAATATATGAATGGAACTCAATACAATAGATGGTACTAATTAAGATTAATTGTGAAAATTTGTTATCGTACACGAGTGTGGTGTATTTGGGCATCCCCACCCTTGGGACAGGACATGTCACGCATGAAGGTGCAGACGTAGTATCCACATAAGTTATTCCCTTTTTCCTGCCTCATACACTTTACGAAAAAATAGTTCGATCAAACTAATAATCAAGCATCGTATTGAAAGTAAATATCATATATAAAGTTTCACGGACATAGCTATATATATAGTACTACTTACAGGGTAATCTCTAAATGTAAGCTCCGGTTTCCATTCACCCGGAACAGTATTGATGAACCGTTTCCAAGCCCTGCCCGGCAAAAAATAATGAGTAAATGAGTAATTGATTAGTTGATGATATCTTCAAATTAGAGCAGATGAAGATGCCAATACGAAATTGATTGAAACTACCTCTGGAGGATGGCAGCCATGTCCGCCCATTCCGCATATTCTTTACGTTTCGAGTCCATGACGTTTACGACTCCAAGGTGAAGATCAATGATTAGGAGAATAAAATGGAAACTGCACAAGCATAGCTCAATGATTACGAGAATAAAGTGGAAGGTGCACAAGCATAATGTATGTTATATATAACACTCACTTGAAGTTGTAGGGAAAGAATATATCCTCTTTGTCTGCTTGCTTCTCTAAAAACATTACGATGTTGTCCTCTGTGTCCTTGGCGAACTCTCGAACCGTAACTTCATGAACTGTGTTTGGGTCTATGAACCCCAGCGGTAGGAGCTTGCCTCTTTTGTATTCCAGCTTCTTCATTCTGCATAATTAAATGTATAGCGTACACAAAGAATATAATGAGGATAATTGTTAGTGCAAATGAATGAGCTACAAACTTAATTACACAAATAAATCACTTACAGACAGTAGCAACTGATGACAGCTTTGTCGAGGGCGTCTTGATTGAATAACTGAAACAGTTCTTCTAACTCAATGTTTATCTCGTCTTCCCCCCGGAAGTAATGCTCATCTCTAAGATACACCGTGATGTAGGTTTCACATCTTCGACAGGCTTTCAGGTACCAGTCATGCAACCTTCGCATCTGAGTCCCTAGACGCGCGAGCTCGCCAGGTTTGACGAGATCAGATCCGTATCTATACTTGTTTACCACTTGAGCCGTTGGATAGTAATCTTCGTACTCAACTGATGCTCCCTGAGCTCTAGCCGCCCGTTCGATCATCGATGCCGTCTCTGGATCATGATATGGCTCCACGATGAAGTGGGGTGCGGCCTGAATGTCCTGCTGTCCAAGCTGGGCGACTTTTTTTGCTTCTTTCATCGCTCTAGAGGACTGTCCAAGAGAGCGGTCATAATCAGCTCTCAGCTCAGGTCTCTTCATTCTCGTCTCGGCAAAGTGCTTCACTGTCTGCGGTGGAATAAACATCTTCTTCGGTGCAGTTGCAAGAAACGCCTTTTGCTCTTCAGTCTGCTCATGTGGCAACAACTCTGGAGTCTGTTCCCTCATTGACATAGGCATCCCAAATGGGCCTGCCGAAGATAGTACCCGGGGTTTACTGAAGGCCCACTACCCGAAGAATAAGAAGATTCGGGAGCCCAAGATATATCAAGGAAAGTCAAGAGTTGTAATAGGAAGTGTTATTTTGTAATCTGGCGGGATGAGTTAGAAACCGTCCCGGACTCTGTAATTTGTACTACACGAATCCCTCGGCTCCACCTCCTATATAAAGGGGGAGTCGAGGGACGAGGAGATCATCGAATCATTGTCTACAAACCCTAGTTTTCATAATCGTCGAGTACTTTTCGGCTGAAACCTTCGAGATCTACTTACCCTCTACTTCCAACTAAACCCTAGCCTACAATCCATAGGCATTGACAAGTTGATACCTTGTCAATTGGCGCCGTCTGTGGGAACTAGAGGCGTAAGGATCTGATCTCGATGGCACGCTCAAGATCTTCGACATCGTCAACCGCAAGCAACACAATGGATCGAGGTAAACAGATCGCTGCTGGTCTTGTCGATTTTGTTCCTCACCCACCCTCCCGTTTGGATGCATATGCGTATCTGGCGGAGCCCATGGAGATGACGTTCGGAAGGTTTCACTTTCGCGTCGAGAAGGAAGGATCGTATCGTGTCGAGATTCCGATTTCGTCGGGATCGTTGGTGGTCGATTCCGATTTTTCAAGCTATGCATCGTCAATCGAGTCAGGAGAAGAAGAAACTTCGGCGACACACTACATCAGCACCAGAACAAGAGAGAAACTCGCCAAGATCTTCAACGACATGTCGTTTGAGTCATCTGCGGACTCATATATAAGCGATGGCTCAAGCGATGTCGACAGTTACGACTTCATCGACAAATCTATCACAGTGGGCAAGGTCTTCATCAATCTCAACGATGATGTCACCAAACCCAACGTAGATCTGAGTACAAAGTATCATCAGATTTACGCCATTGAAGATCAAGAGGAGACATCTGAGGCTTTCGACAGCCTGGGAAATCCATACGTCGATCCCTCCAATCTGCGACAAGGCCTGGGCAACAAATACGTCGGGCCAGAGCCGCGAGATAGAGTTCAACTTTCACAAGCAGCGTGGGACAGAGCCGCGAGAGCTATGAACGGTACAGAACCAATGGCTACCACGGCCACACCAGAAGAATTGCAAGCATATCAATATAGGCTCGCACGAGCTGCGAGGGAATTGGAAAAACAGACAGCTGAGTTGAACAGGAGAAAGGAAGCAGCTTCTGCATCCAGCAGGAGAAGGGCAGATCTGAGTCGACAATCTAGAACTTCGGGTGATAGCCACAGGGAGGCTCGGAACAGAGGAAGATCAAGGTTACAACACATACCCGAAGCAGAAAGAGAGCACTTGGTTCAAAACCTCGACATGTCCTTTATGTCGATAGACACAAGAGGAAACATTATCCCTAAGACACCAGAAGCTGGGTATATGGCGACACAAGCTTTTATCCTCGCGTCTAAACCACCTCCAGGTGATCCAAGGGAAACACTATACAATATGGCGATAGCAGGAGTTGGAGCTATGGGGACAGCGTTCGTTTCAACGCCTCCCGAAGGAACAGCAAGGCAAAATAGTCCACGACCTGCAGCAGCAACGGCGGCAGCCCCTGAAGGGCCAAGTGGAGCAAGAGATACGGCAGCACAAGCAAGAGTCGACAGAGCACGACAAAAAAGAAGGGATCACCGGCAATCTCCAGAACTTAACGACGAGGATATGTGCGGCTTACCATGCTTCACGAGGAGAGTCCGAAAAACTCGAGTCCCCTCAGGATTCAAGCTACCCGATAATTTCAAGAAGTTCGACGGCCTCCAAGATCCAGAGGATTGGCTAGTCGACTATCTGGAAACGGTGAAGCTGACAGGAGGAACCAAGGCAACAGCTATGCAAAGCATCCAGGTACATTTGAGTGGAGCTGCACGATCTTGGATAAAGAAACTCGCTCCAGGATCCATCGACAGCTGGGAAAGTTTCGAAGATGTGTTCGTCAAGAACTTCAGATCCACGTGCAAAAAACCCGCGTCGTTAGAGGAATTGAGAGCATGTCGACAAAAGCCAGATGAGCCAATGAGAAAGTACATCCAAAGGTGGAATATCATCAAAAATTCAGCAGAAAATATATCTGACGAGAGAGCGATAGATGCGTTTGTCGCAGGAGTCAGGCGTGGAGATTTTGTCGAGGATTTGGGAAGGACCAATCCAAAGACAGTATCCGCGTTAATGGAGATAGCAAATAAATGGGCAGATGGAGAAGACGCTGTCCACAACAAACGGCACAGGTCGCCAGGAGGAGGACCGTGGTCGAAACTATCAACCGAGGCGAAGATTTCCTCGGCGGTGCAGAACTACGACGCTCCAGGACAAATTTCGGCAGGTTTTCGGACAAATACAGGAGGAAGCAACAGAGATGATTACCAGAGAAGCAATGAACAGCGAGGTGATAACAGGGATGATTCACGCAGCAGGCAAAATAGCGGGACTAGGTTCCCAAGACCTTTCGTGTCCCCTGAAGAGATGATGAATGGACCGTGCCAGATGCACTTTTTCCTCGACAGCAACGGTAAAAGACAGTCAGGGCACTTGCAGAAAGACTGTCGAAATTTTCAGGCAATGTTGCGGTATGCAGAAAACGCTAACGCGCGGGCAGCACAGAGAAATCCTCGAGAACCCAGAAGCGAGATTCACTTGCCGCCTCCTCCCGCGATTACAGACGACAATCGGCATCAGCTCAGAATAGCGGCAGCACCTGCACCACCACCTTATGTTGATCCTAACTCCAATGGAGCAAAGGTCGATGATTCGAAGGGAAGGCCGTCCAATAGAGCTCGAAAGTAATCTCACGACAGGTGTTTATGGCAGAGAAAATGCCTCCACCAACAGTTGAGTACCTTAATTGGTCAGGACAAGATATCGGCTTCACAATAGCAGATCATCCGCAGCAAGTTCCTCGACCAGGGCGATCAAGACTTATTACGCAAAGCAGTTATCGCGGGATTTGATGTCTCTCGAGTGTTCATAGACGGCGGCAGCAGCTTGAACCTTATGTATGCAGATACATTGAGGAAGATGAACATATCCTTAGCAAACTTGAAACCAACAGACACAAGGTTCCACGGCATCACACCGGAGAAACCAAGTTATCCATTGGGAAAGATCAATCTTGACGTGGGTTTGGGACCAGAGAAAATTATAGAGTCGAGACGCACGAATTTGAAGACGTGGATTTTCCGTCGCAGCACACGCTCTGTTGGGACGACCAGCATATGCTAGATTTATGGCGGTGCCACACTATACATACCTGTTGTGGAGGATGCCTGGACCAAAGGGACCAATCACAGTAAAAGGAAGCTTTGCCTTAGCCGATAAGTGCGACAAGGATTTCCACCGGTTGTCAGAAACTTTCGGGATGCAAGCTGAGTACTTGGCGTCAAAAAGCATGACTGATTACGACGTACTGCCAGACGTTGGAAGGCCAAACAAAGAATCAACTTTCAGTACTGAGAAAAATTCAAAAGAGGTGCAGATTCACCCGACAGACCCGAAAAAGACGACATCTATCGCAAACGACATGGATATCGCATAGGAAAGCGCGCTCGTCGAGTTCCTCCGTGAGCACTGGAAAATCTTCGCATGGTGTCCAGCTGACATGCCAGGAGTACCCAGGGAACTTGCCGAGCACCACCTAAACTTGGATCCACTAGCGAGACCAATCAAACAACCTTTGCGGCGTTTTTCGGAACCAAACCGCAAAGCCATGCTGTCAGAAATCAATCGACTACAAGAAGCTGGTTTTATCAAAGAGATATTCACAGAAGCCACATGGGTAGCAAATCCTGTGCTGGTGCCGAAGAAAAACACTAAGGTCCTTCGCATGTGCGTCGACTTTACGTGTCTCAATAAACATTGTCCAAAGGATCACTTTCCCCTCCCGAGGATCGATCAAATTATCGACTCCACGGCTGGATGTGAACGTCTTTCCTTCCTGGATGCATATTCTGGTTATAACCAGATCAGATTGAAAGAAGAAGATGAAGTAAAGACCGCGTTTATTACACCTTACGGCGTGTTTTGCTACAGAACAATGCCCTTTGGTTTAAAAAATGCGGGAGCAACATATCAGAGGATGATGCAGAAGTGTTTGGCGACACAGACCGGGAAGAACGTGCAAGTATACATTGATGATGTCGTCATAACATCAAAAAAGGGGGCAACGCTGATCGAGGATCTCAAGGAAACCTTCGACAACCTTGATAAGTTCTGCCTCAAACTGAACCCGACGAAGTGTTCTTTCGGCGTCCCAGCAGGAGAACTTCTGGGGTTTCTAGTTTCAGCAAGAGGGATCGAAGCAAATCCCGATAAAATACAAGCTATCGTAACAATGAGGAAGCCAACAAAGTTGAAAGAAATACAACAGCTAACTGGGCGAGTCGCAGCTTTGAGCAGATTCGTCGCTAGGCTGGGTGAAAAAGCGTTACCATTTTACGCTTTGATAAAACAAGGAGATAAATTCCAGTGGAACGAAGAAGCCGACAGAGCTTTCGAGGATTTGAAGCGCACAATCTCGACACCACCAATTTTGGTGGCGCCAAAAGAAAGGGAACCTCTCCTGCTGTATATCGCAGCCACGCCCCAAGTGGTGAGCACGGTGCTAGTTGTTGAAAGGGAAGAAGAAGGAAAACTCCACGGCGTGCAGAGGCCAGTATACTTCGTTAGCGAAGTTTTATCGCCCTCAAAACAAAGGTATCCTCAGTACCAAAAGATAGCATATGGAGTGTTCACGACAGCACGAAAATTGCGCCACTATTTTTCGGCACATCCGATCATAGTGGTCAATGAAGCTCCCTTGTCAAATATACTGAACAACCCAGAAGCTACGGGTCGTGTCTCCCTTTGGGGAATAGAACTTTCCCCTCGGGACATCACGTATGAAAAAAGAAAAGCAATAAAGTCGCAAATACTGCCGGACTTCATCGCAAAGTGGATGGAGTTGCAAAATACAGGACCTCCAGATTTGTCGAGAACCTGGACCATGAACTTTGACGGGTCCAAAAGACTAGAAGGAGCTGGCGCAGGAGTAGTACTCATATCACCTGAAGGCGACAAGTTGAAGTACATCCTTCGGATGACGTTCCCTAACGCATCTAACAATGAAGCAGAATATGAGGCTCTCATACACGGGATGAAGATGGCGAAAGCCTGCGGCGCAACTCGATTAAAAATTTTTGGCGACTCACAGTTGGTGGCTCAGCAAGTTATGAACCAATGTGACGCAGTCAATGATAGCATGATGGCATACAAGGAGGTGTACAACGAGCTCGAGAAGTTGTTCGATGGATGCGAAGTAAATCATATTAGCAGATTGAGCAACGACGAAGCCGACGTTCTTGCAAACATCGGGTCGCAATGCCTTGCAGTCCCGCCAGGTGTATTCTGGGAAGAGATAACAGAGAGGTCCACCAAATCAACAAAATCAAAAAAGAAGGAAAAGAAACCCTCGGGGGCTACCAAGGAAAAGCAAGAAGAAGAAGAAGAAGAAGAAGATCAGAACCTGGTCATGATGATACAGACACCGTGGATGCAGCCGTACATATCATACATCCTCAGGAAAGAAATACCCGACGATCCAGTTGAGGCAAGGCGAGTAATTCGACGCTCCAAAGCTTTCACGGTGGTCAAAGGAGAATTGTATAAGCGAAGTATTTCAGGCGTCTTGCAAAGGTGTGTCACACCCGAAGAAGGAAGAATAATTCTGAAGGATGTACACGAAGGAATATGTGGCCACCACGCAAGTAGTCGAGCTATTGCAGCCAAGGTCTTTCGGGCAGGATTCTACTGGTTGACAGCAATCGAGGACGCCAAGGACATAGTAAGAACTTGCGACGCGTGTCAAAGGTTTGCCGCAAAACCTCACTCTCCAGCAGCAGAGCTAGCACCAATACCATTGTCATGGCCTTTTGCTCAATGGGGACTTGATATGGTGGGCAAGTTACACAAATCCTGGCCAGGAGGAAAGGAGTACATGCTAGTAGCTGTCGACAAATTTACAAAGTGGATAGAAGCGAAGCCGATAAATTCACCAGACGGAGCATCCGCAGTAAAATTTATAAAAGGCCTCGTCTTCAGATTTGGAGTGCCCCACAGCATCGTCACAGACAACGGCAGTAACTTCACATCCCACGAATTCAAAGATTATTGCGAAGAGGTGGGTATCAAGTTGCACTTTACGTCAGTTGCACATCCTCAAACCAATGGGCAAGTCGAGAAAGCCAATGGCATCATTTGCAACGGCATCAAGAAACGCCTGTTAGGACCACTGGAAAAAGCTCGGCATACCTGGCCAGAAG